>NC_056738.1:209520071-209872571 GCF_019279795.1 Protopterus annectens
TACATTTCATACCCTATTACATCTGGACCTGATACTGAATCAACATTTACCTCCCCTAAGTACTTCATCCAATTCACTAATAGTAATTTCTTTTTCAACGTCTTCCTTAACTCATTCTTGAGTTTTTTTTACATCCCATTTTCTCTTATTTTCTTTCTTTCTTTTTATTTCTACACATATTTTCTACATGCTGTACTACAATACTTATAATCTGTGTTCTTTTTACCTCTCCTTTTACATTTTTTTATTTCCCTCATTATGATAGCCTCCTTTACTATTTTACCCAAATAAACAGACACTTCTTCCTTTCTCCCTTGTACATAATATATCTGCTTAAACAGTAAAGTCTTATTTTTTTTCTTGATTTTTTATATATTTCATATTCTATATCATGATGGTCTCTTGCATTCATATCTAAATTCTCTAATTCATGTTTATACATCTTTCCGTACTTCATTTTCTCTTCCTTTGTTACATAATCCTGCTACTGTGAAACAATATTTTATATGTCTTTTTAAATTCAATCCACCATTCAGACCAATTTTTATAAAAGTACATCATGCTTATCCCTTTATAATTGCATTTCTTCCCATTCTTCACATTCAACTCATAATTTCTCATTTATTCTTTTTATTCCCTTTCCTATTTTAATATATGCCTCTTCTTCTATCACCTCTATCCATATTGCTAAATAATCTGTAAATCCTGTATCTACTGTATCACCATATTCCAATATTACAAAATAATCAATTTCAGATCCAATTGCCCCTCTTCTATAGGTGCATTGACTTTTATTCCACATAGGTAACTTACCACATTTTATCACGTCTTATATTTTTTCAATATCTTTCCCTTTCATTTTATGTTCCCCTTAATGACAACAATAATTGTCATGTTAATCACCACATAATATAATATTTGATGAAACTGATTGTCTCTTTCATCGAAATTTGTATATGCATATAATGTTATAATTCTACAAACATGTTCTCTCCACTTCAAATCCACAATAGTTAACCTTCCATTCCTTACCAACATTACATCTAATATTTTACTGCTTTTTATATAATACAGCCACTCCAGAACAGCATTCACTACCTAAATTCCATATTATTTTTCTGCTCCACATTTTTTTTCTGTTTACAGTCTTTCTTCACTTGTCAGGAATCCTACATCCTCAAAGAATAATATCTACATCACATTTATCATACCATTGAAGTGCTATTATCCTTCTTATAATATTAATAATATATTCATGTTTATTGAAAGCATTCTCAAATTATTATTTTTTAATTCTTTTTAAATTGACAGGGGTATTTTATTTTTTTTATTTTCATATTCATTATTCTTTCCCCAATTAAATACTTTTCTGAGTTTATATACAACTATTCCTTGATCATCATAATCAGATTTGTCAATATTTTTATTAATTGAAATGTATCTAAAACTATTCCTTAGCTTTCTTTTTAATTTTTGGTAATGTATTTTTAAATCTTCTTTCTCATGCCCTTACTCTAACACCAATCAAATTTCTTTTCCTAACATCCTTTGCACTCCATTCACAAACATTTGACTTATCACTTTCAATTTCTTCTTTTTCAACACTCTCTGTACAGTTACCTTCATCCTCCTGAAATATAATATTTTTATCTAAGTCATCTTTTATTACTTCATCCTCTTTTTCATTAACAACTTTTTCCCATTTTCCTCTACTCCATCATTACTTTCAGACATTGCAATACTTTTGTCATCATCCTGCTCAACATTATATTGCCTATTGATTTTACAATCAAACCAAATATGCCTTTCACTTTCACATATTCTACATTCCTTTTTACACTTATTCATCATATGACTTTTTTCTCACACTGATTACATCTTATTTTTGTAGACTCATTTATCAGGTGATTGAAATACCCACAAAAAAACAAGTTTTCAGCTATCTCAAATACCTCATGGTTCCCCTACTACCATCTACATATTTAACACTTGGTAAATGATTTACCAAACCTTTTTCATATTTTAAAATATCATCCACTTCCCACCCTACCCCCATTCCAAATATCCCTCTAAATTTTATATTTCGTAATATTAAAAACTGAATAACAAATAAATGAAAAATCATTTTCAATGTATTTTAGAGAATGGGCAAACTGTACATCAGCATCCTGATTAGAGAATGAGTGTTCTCTGGCAGGGTATCAATGTACAAGTAATGCCCTCTGAAAAACAAGTCCACCACATCATGGCAGCATATCAAGCTGCTGTGGAGCTTGGAGTGAAAAAAATGAACTGGTGTCATTATTTTACACTCTTTAGCAGCACTTCTGCTGTTTAGCAAGTGAAAAATATATTTAAAAAAAGAAAACTAAAAAACAAAAGTGTGTGTGTGTGTGTGTGTGTGTGTGTGTGTGTGTGTGTGTGTGTGTGTGTGTGTGTGTGTGTGTGTGTGTGTGTGTGTGTGTTTATGTCTGTGAGTGCATGCGTTCATGTACATGATAATGAGATCAACTGAGCCATTATTTTACACAGGCTAAGCAGTGCTTTTGCTGTTTAGCAAGTGTAAAAACTAAGTATAACAGAAAAAAGTGTGTGTATGTTTATGTTTCTGTGTGTTTCTGTTTGTGTGTTTGTTTCTGTTTGTGTGTGTGAATGTGCACTTGCACGCATAAAAGTCAGGTGTGCATGAGTGAGAGAGAGTGACGAGTGAAAGCAATCAAGCAACAGCAGCATTGAGGAGGTTTAAGTACATCTCCCCTCTCAGATCAAGTTAACTGGACAAAAACCTAAAATAAAGGGTGAGTAAAGACTCAAAACAGGAACATATTCCTCTTAAAAGATCACAATGTTCCTTCAATAATAGGACTTGTGTTAGCCTGCATCTTTCTGAAGTGCAAGTGTGAGTGTGTGTGTGTGTGTGTGTGTGTGTGTGTGTGTGTGTGTGTGTGTGTGTGTGTGTGTGTGTGTGTGTGTGTGCGCGAGAGAGAGAGAGAGAGAGAGGGAGAGAAGGAGAGGATAGGCCACTGACAGCAATAGATAAGAGGTCTGCATACCTCTCAACCTTTTAGATCAAGAAATCTGGATAAAGCATGAAATAAAGGGGGAACAAAGGCTCAAAAATAGGAATAGATTTTAAATGTCATACTTATTAAAATTACAAATTAAGTTAAATAACAGGATTTGTGGTAACATGAATTTTCTGAAGAAAATAAAGTCTGAAAGTCAATTTTTTTCATTATTTAGCAACTCCAATCCCCAATGGCTGGCAAGAAACAATACATTTTAGTAACAAGGGACAAATAAATAAAGCAAAGATCTAGATATTTTTTTAAAAATGATATATTTTGGATGCAAAATGCTTCCTCTAACACCATTTACATATACTAAACCAACTTTGAAGCGTTAGGCAGAGGAACTATTTTACATCAAAAATATATAAGAAATAATATAGTAATAAAAATATATAAATAGGTAAGTAAAACACAACAATTTTACAGAGACTGCATTTCTAAATGCAATAATGTCCTCCATGTGTTTATGTGTAATTAATGCCCTTCCAGCGGTGTAGAGGTTCAATGCCGTAACACATTAACACACACCTTGTCAGGTATTATTGCTTGCCTAACTCAATTTCATCAGTACAAGATTGAATAAACTATCTTTTTTTAATTTAGTCCCTTGTCCAGAAAATTCATTTCATAGGTAACAGTCCTTCTTGTTTTTACAATTAAACAAAAAATATTTCCATTAATACTTCAGTCTCAAATGTTAACTTACTGTCAGTTCCAAAAACATTTTCCATCATATCTCACGGGGAAATTTCAGGCTCTTTACCAGGATCACCTTTGTTTGATATACCAAACATTTTTTTTTAATTAAGCAAACTTCCCGAAGCAATTTGAGTGACAACTTCTTCAAAATCGTGAAATTTAAAGTCAGCTAGATGCTGAATATTTGTACTATCCACTCACTTCTTAACAGTTTTCTGATTGACTGACAGAAACACACTGCTATTACCAACATAACAACTCTATTCTCCCTCCATTACTGAACAGCTTCTCCTAGCTGCCTCTATCCCAGGAAAAGAAGCAGGAAGTGCAGTAGTAAAAATGCTCCCCCTCATATTGTAAAGAGTAGGGGTCCTTTATTTATATACAAAACTAGGTCTTATTTATAAAATATTTGCATATATGCAAATATTTACAAATGTACAAATATACAGATATACAACAATGTTTACACGTATTCATAATTTACAACCATACTAAATTTTCATCCATATTAGATCCCCACTCCTTTTTCCTTAACCACAATCTGATTTTATTTAATATTGTTGTTAAAATCCATTTAACATTAAACATAATTTAATTTATTCTTCCATTCCATATAACCCATATAACATGAAAAACCTTTTATCTCTTCTTTTAACATATTCTTTAATTCAATCCCTATAATATCCATGTTTAATCATATCCAATTTTATTTTTTACATTTTTTTTATATCTTCAAAACATCTTCTTTACATAGTTTTCCCCATTTTTATTTGTCTTATTACACTACCATATTCCTTTAATAATCTGAGTAACTTGATACTTCTGTTTTTCCTTGTCAAATATCTTTGTTTACATAACAATTCTTGTATTATTTCTTGATTTTTTTCTTATAATTATTTTCTTTGTCAAACTGCTTTCTATTATTATGTTCTAAATCTTCCAATGCATTGCTATATGTTATTTTATATTTTCTTTTTCTACTTTTCTCATATCATATTGCCACTGTAAAAAATACATTTTATATGTTTCATCAAATATCATCCAACATTCAGACAAATTTTTATAAAATGTTCTCATAGTAATATGATTTTTTCATAACTGTATTACTAATTTCTTTCATTCTTCATTTCATGATTTCTCGTTTCTCCCTTTTATTCTTTTGCCTATTTTTATATATTGCTTGTTTTCCTTTATCTCTAGCCATATTGCAAGATGGTCAGAAAATCTTGTTTCAACTATTTCCCTTTCCCTATAATTAAACCTTCAATATTATAAAATAATCTATTTTAGTTTTACACATACCCCTTTTGTAAGCCCATGTTTTTTCTCCTAATGTTTTAACTTACCACATCTTATAAGTTCTAATATTTTTTATATAATTTCCTTTCTTTTTACACTTGCCTCTTATAACACAGTTAAAGTCTCCTATTATTATAATATTCATATGTATCACTACAGAGTCTAAAATTTGATTAAATAAGCTTTCCCCTTTCATTATAATTAGTATAAGCATATAATGTAATAATTCTGTATACTTGTTATTTCCATTTTAAATCTACAATGGTTAACCTTCCCACATCTAATATATGTACTGTCTTTCTTCAGAATATGGCTATTCCAGATCATCTCTTAATTCCCAAATTTCAGATTATCTTTCCTCCCCATAATTTCTCTATTTGTAATCTGTATTAATTTGTTAAAAATATTGTGTCTTTTAATATAGTCACATCTACATCACATGTATTGCACCACTCCAAAATCCCCATTCTTCTTACTGTATTCTTAATACTATTTACATTTACAGAAAACACTCTTAAAATTTTCATTTTCCCTTTTCCTTAGAGTCATGGTTTCATAACTTCATAGAGAATTAGTGGCTAGCATTCTTAATAGGCCATCCTAACTCTAGTCAACTTCCCTCCCAAAGGTAAGAATCAAATACTGCACCATATGTCTGTGAGTCAAACACTTTAACCTTTATACCACCACCCAGTTATTAGCTATGTCTATTCTTTTTTATCCATTTCCTTTCTTTATGTTCTACTTATCCATTTAAATTTTCTTTTTCTGCCTTTCACCCTTTTATCAATAGAATATTTTTTCCCTTTTACTACCTCCCAATTTATGTCTTCTTCATCACTTAATTCAGAACCTTCTACTGTGCCCTCTTTATTATTTTTTCTCATCTGATTTTTCTTCTATTTCTACTACTTCTAAAATGTATTCTCTTTGTTCATTTTCTTCTCTTGCTTTCTTCTTTTTCCTTACTGTTATTTTCATTTTTGCAATCCATCCATAAATGTCCAATTTTGTTACAATTATAACATTTCAATTCACATTTTTGAATCATGTCCGATTTCCCCACAATTACAACATTTTCTTTTGTCACAGTTACTTATCAAATGTCCTTCTTTTCCACAAAAAAAAAACACATTTTGGATTGTCTGCAATGTTTTACTGCACCCCATTCCCCCTTCATGTTTATCATTTCTGGTATATGTATATTTTTTACTCTTACTATTTTTAATACAGTATTACAGTTCCAGCTGCCAGTTCATAAACCATTTTTGTCATAAACATTTACAACGTCCAGTACTTCTTTCCATAAAGTTTTCAAATGTCCTTTCAAAGTCTGTCTTTTGACCTATGTCTGAAAATGTACACAGATTTTGTTTTTTATTTCCTTGTTAAATGCTTTTATCATGTAAAAATTCCATGGGGTACAGTCTTTCTTTTTTCATATTCTCCAAGAAAAATTTCCATTAAAAAAAACTGTCTCAAATGTACTGTCACAAAATGTCTCTTTGCTAATAAGAATAAATATTCTGACCTCATGTGCTTTTACACCCAAAGGAGCTATTACCTGTCCATTTCTTTGTTTTATTAACTTTGAATTTCTACCATGCACTTCCATTTTTCATTTTCTTCTGCTTTCTTTTCTGCTACTCCATTTTGCCTTTTTTTATGTTATCTGCATATGTTTTCTTTTCCATCTCACCACTATACTTCAGGATTGCATCTGCATCCTCCTTTTGTATTTTCTACACAATGTCCCCAAGGAAACATCTCCTTCATTTTCTGGCTCACTCTGTACTCCTATTTCTTTAAGTAAATCATCCCACAACCCTCCCAACTGGAGGATCATAATTATGCATCCACCATTTGCTGACTGATCTCCATCAAACAGATTTCTTTGAAACATTTCCTCAGAATCCTGCACACATTCTGTGGTCTCGATATTTGCTTTCTCCTACGTTTATTTCAAGGCTCAATCTCCTCCTCTCTCTCCTCTCTTCATCTGATTCCCTCTTTCTGTGGGCCACCTCTGTACCTGGAATGGAAACAGGAAGTGCTCCTCCAAAATGGGTCCTGCTTGCAACAATGGTGAGTAGGGGATGTTCCCTGATGCCCTGGCCAAATTTCCCACAATAGTATAAATATCACCTCAAGGCTTGGCTACCCTGAAAAGAGGCCACTAGCTTCATGGATCTAACTCAATTAACCAAGGATCAATAACAGAAAAGTTGGAGGGCATATTTGAGCCTGGGTATCAAGCCATTCTTGACTGCAGCTCTTCATGATTTAGAGGCAAGAAGGCAGGCTAAATTAAAGATTTGTGTAATCAGATGTTTGTGACTGCATCAGTGCAATTGTGGAAGGATAGTATATGTCAGAATACAAAGAGAAGAATTTATTTATTTGGGGTGAGATTTATATGTATTGATGGAGAGTTATCCATAAGCCATGAAGTTAGTTTTAGAAAAAAATGTAAATTTGCTTTTAGTAAACCAGTTGCAAATGTGAAATATATCAGCTTAAATGGAGAGTTTTATCTCTGGAATTAGCAATTACCTTTGAGGAGGCAAAGGAAATCAATACTTTGGAATAGGGCAGTGGTTGTATTGTATTCAACTTTGAATCCATGTTGGCAAAGATAGAGGGTGTTTTTCTTTACAGTATACCAGAAGATGTTTCTTAATTAATTCTACTAAAATTTTGGCTAAAAGATGTGCAGTGCATCTATGCTATTTGGGTTGAGACTGATTTTAGGGTTTAGGGAGAATAATGCTAAGGATTTTGATTTGAATGTGACATTTCTGTTACAGAAAGACAGAGGTTAAAAATATAAGTTAGAGAATAAGCAATATACACTAAGATGATTAAAGGAATGAAAGATGAGGTTATTAAAACTGTGTGTGTGTGTGTGTGTGTGTGTGTGTGTGTGTGTGTGTGTGTGTGTGTGTGTGTGTGTGTGTGTGTGTGTGTGTGTGTGTGTGTGTGTGTGTGTGTGTGTGTGTGTGTGTGTGTGTATAATTTCAGACCTATATAAATTAGAGTTCCCTATTAGTGAGTGTTGCTGAGATTTATAGTAGTTGGATTTGGCAACCATCATGCCAATGCATTTCATCTTAAAATTTGAAATTTCTTTTTAAAAGAGGCATTGCCATACATTTTCACTAGTAACAAAATTTGGCCCTTTATTTAATTTATTACTTGATTTTTAGGGAATGCTAAGTACAGTGATTACATTGAAAGCACTAGTTTTGACTGGCTAGATATTTTTTGTAAATTTTCTGGGAAATGGGTGCTAGAAAACCAGAAAAAAATGTGCTTGTGATTATGACTCATTAAGGGTAGAGGTACCTATATTTAAATATATTCAAATAGTATATTTTCTTTATATGAAGAACAGTTTGGCATGTGATCATTATTGCAGAGATTTCTGACATTTTGAAAAAAAAGATAGCCACTAATGGATATAGAAACAGTGTTAGTTTTGTGGCTTCTGTCTTAAGAGTTGATACGAAGAAAATCTTATAGGCAATTTAAGTGAGTAGAAGAAAGAGTTATGGCAAGTTGGAGAGGAGACAAGTTGAATTATGCTGAAAAGTTAAACTACGTGTGCAATTTGTTTTGAAGGGTTTGAACCAGTTTAAATTAAAATCCGATAACATGAAGAAATTTATTTTGAAGACCATTAAGAAAGGTTTTCAAGTAGTCTGCTAAAGATTAGAGGGGTAATATGAAGTGCTTTTTATATGGAGACAATACACAGCCTAATTCTGCTGAGTAATTTTGGATGCTATACATGCAGGACCTAAATCATTTGTTGATTCTGAGGAGACAATGGTTAAGAAATGTATATAATTTCTATATGGAACACTGAATAACCATCACTTTTGGGGCTGGATCATTGCTTCTGTGACAGTTATACTGTTTGTTTAAGTAAGGGAAATGAAGAGCTCCCTTTTTAACCTTATTTTTACAATGGAATGGATGTCTAGTTTGTGGATATGTATCCAGGTTTCCAGAGATTCTGCTTTTGTATTAATGCCTTTACTATTAACGACAATGGGAAAGAAATGTATATAACTTCTATATGGAAGACTGAATAACCACCACATTTGAGGCCGGATCATTGCTTCTGTGACAGTTATACTGGCTGTTTAAGTAGGTGGGAATGGGGAGCTCCCTTTTTTTTTAACCTTATTGTGGATATTTATCCAGGTTTCCAGAGATTCTGCTTTTGTATTCTTGCCTTTACTATTAACGTGGACAATTTTGGTATATTTAGGGAAAAAGGTTCTTAGAGCATGAGGTGTCATTTATTCATTGTTGAGGGCTGCAGGTGTCAAGTGATCTGTCTGCTGTTTCTTATGAGTGAATAATGATGTGAAAGAAGGACTTTAAGACTACAGTAACAGGTACAAAATGTGTAAGAAGTTAACAAAAACAGAATGTGCTGACAAATGTCTAATCTGAGTCAGTGACAGATATATACTTGTCAAATAAGGTGCTTCTCATGTCACTGGATCTGGAGGTAGCATAAATAATTAACACTCACTACATTCAGTTTGGAAATACAGGTACACATATATAAAAATTAAGTGTAATGGAATTCAATGGTTCACACACGTAGCATTGCATAGATGAGTAAGATTTTTTAAAGGTGTAAAAAAGAAAACTATGGACTAGAACAGTAGCATAATCTACATCTATTATGTAAACCGCAGATTAATGCCAGATAAGAAACAGAGGGAGAAGAGGGAAGAGAAAGCATGAAGAGCAATCTGGCCTTTCTGTAAAGTTATAATTCCCAGCTAGCTTACACAGCTCTGTCACATACTTTGATGGATAAAAGAACTTTCCAGACACAAAACTAATTGGTTTTCTGACAGAACAGCTGAGGGAACAGACTACCAAATTACATTAAAGCAAGTACTAGTTTAAATATTTTTAAGAACTGCCTGGGCACTTATTATGGGAACAAGAGTTTTGGTATATTGGCAAGCTAAAAGGGCATAAATGCCCATGCTTGAAATATTTGTATGTATGTATGTATGTATGTATATATGTAAAACATATGCTTATTCATTGATCCATACTAAAATTAATTTACTAACATATCATATAAAAATATTTTCCTTTATTCTTTAATCTAGACTCATCTGCATATATCCCATAAAAATCCACTACAGGGGGTTTAAGGTATTACAAAGTGAAGAATCTAGCTTGGTCAGGATTTTATTGCAGTTTTTATCGAACAGTTTGTCTCTGTGCCTTATTTACCCCTTGGTTTGAATTTTATTTGGGATATTTTACAGGTACCCTAATGTTTATGGATACCAGACATGGTTTTAACCTTTGTCTTTCTAATGGAGATCCAAACAATGCAATATGTTGTATGATGAGACCGAAAAATAAAATAAAAGACCAAAACATACGTCTACAGCTAGAGGGGATTGAAGTTATTGGCCTGAATGTACCTATAAAGACTTATAAAGTAAACAGTCATGGCATTCAGAAACCATGTAACTGAAACAAAGGTATGTCCTTATGGGGCCATTTTCATATAACCCATGAGCCTTCACTACAGGAGGTTTACGTTATTTCATAGTAATGACTTTAGCTTGGCTACATCTTTCTTGCAGTTTTTACTGAATGGTTTGTCTGTGTGACATTTTTACCATTTGATTTCTGTATAGATTCTCACAGAAAACAGCATACTTGCTTACAGGCCATTGAGGAACAGTGTATGATTCAGTTCATGCATAATTCATAAGCCTTCACTTCCTGGATTTTCGACCAATAAACCTCTTGCTCTTGACTCATCACAAGCCACCAATGGTCTTTGGAAAAAGAGATGGGCTTCCAGAGCTGCTGAGAGTATCATCTGATTCTGCACCTGTAAAGGTTACTTGACCATCAGCTCTCATTCTACAAAAGTTAAGTAAAGCTGCTAGATTATTCTTTTAGCTATTATTTTAACGTTTTTAAATTACTGCAGTGGCCAGATGTTTTGGCATAGTGATGGACCAGGATAGGTCAGCCATTTCTTAATCGTTACTTTAAATATTTAAATTACAGTTGGAGCTGGATCTTTCAGGGTAGTGACACATAGACTTTGAGGAACATGGACTATTAACTTACTAAAATCAGGGTCCATAGATGATGGTGAAAGAGAAATGTACATGGGGAGGAGAAGGCAGAAATTATGGATGAGTGAGGTATTAGATGGCATTGCAAACCAGATTCAATGTTTCATACAGTGTACTCTGCACATAGATAGTTATCTGGCAGACTCTTGTCTAGTGTCCAAGCATTTTCAGACAGATGGAAATATGTGGTGGTATAGTTTTCCCTTTCTCTTAGTTTAATGAAAAATGCTAAGTTAGATAGTATGGTGTAGCAAATTAAAAAAAAATGTCTGATGCTAGGGCAAATGTAAGAAGTGGTTCCACCGAATCACTGAGTTAAATTAGAACAAAGCTCCAAGTGAAAAAACAAAACTAATTCTTATTTCTGTGTGGATGTAAAACAAAAGAAAAAAAAGTTTTTTGTGAAGGAAATTAAAATCCCCCATTCTCCTTATATGGGAAACTCTATTCTCTTCACCTTCCTATATATATATATATATATATATATATATATATAGGTCTACTTTGAAACATCTAAAACCCACAACATCTAATTTCATAACAAGGATGTAATTCATCAATTACACCTGGGTGATTGTAACTTGCCAGTCATGGATTCTTGCAGAAAACCATTGCTGGCACTGCTTTTAATTCAGCCCCTGCAATACTTCTCATTGTTCTGCAGTTTTCACTTTTCTCCTTGGTTGTGCAGCTGCAGTGGTCATATCTATGTATATATATATATATATATATATATATATATATATATATAGATAGATAGATAGATCCCCTTCAAAACATCTAAAACCCAAAATATCTAATTTCATAACACTGAGACCAGAACATCTAAAACCCAAAACATCTAAAACCCATAACATTGAATTTCATGACATCTAACAGTACAAATCACAAGTAAATAACATCCTCTCCACATATAACAACACCAAATTACCAAACACACTTTTCACTATGTTTCTGAAGGGGGGCAAGCCCCCCTGCACCCACCACCCTAATCCCCCCCCCATAAATTAAGTATACCAACTCCAAGATCGCACTACAGTGGGAAAAAGTTAATTTCCTAACCCCACTGTATCAAGCACCCTTGCAGAAACATAGTAAAAAGTGTATTTGGTAGTTTGGTGCCATTATGTCATTATATGTGGAGGGGATGTTATTTTCATGTGATCTGTACTGTTAGGTGTTATGAAATTCAATGTTATGGGTTTTAGATGTTCTGGTCTCAGTGTTATGAAATTAGATATTATGGGTTTTAGATGTTTTGAAGGGGATCTATATATATATATATATATATATATATATATATATATATATATATATATATATGACCACTGCAGCTGTACAACCAAGGAGAAAAGTGAAAACTGCAGAACAATGAGAAGTATTGCAGGGGCTGAATTAAAAGCAGTGCAAGCAATGGTTTTCTGCAAGAATCCATGACTGGCGAGTTACAATCACCCAGGTGTAATTGATGAATTACATCCTTATCCACTATATACTCAACCACTTGTAGTAAAGACACTAAGACATTTTTGGCATTCATCTCTATCACGTGTATGACTCTGGATAACAACAGAATTTTCTTGCTCACTTTCTTTGGATTTGCAATGATTTCGTACAAACTGTGACCTGCTATATTGCAGGACTAGTCAACATGACATAATGAAACTATGAGGTATTGTCTCTGGTTCCCCAACTCGAACCCCAGTGCTTTGACTGTCCAGTGACATACAAGTGCTTACTGTGATTTTTCCTCTGTAAAGCAGTAAATGGATTTTAAAAACAAAGTATAAGGAACAAAATGGTCAACTTGACTAAAGGACCATATGGGGCTGAATATATTAGGTGCTGAATGAGGACACAGAATGCTGACAGCTGTTCAATTTAGTTTTCTAGTTATTATTCTTTTAGCCATTAGTGCATGGAAATCAATGTATTGCAATCTGCTTTTATAAGTGCATATCTTGTTGTCATGCCTTTGACCATGTTTCTACATTTGATTGCTTATTTATAGCTACCTGAGTATAAAGCTAAACGTTAATATCTGTTGAACTGATCTTCTGATCGCCCTTTATGACTTGTATCCACCCTTTCCTAAGAAAAGAACCTCAGTTAACAAACTGAGTCAGACCTAAGTGTGCTTCTTACTGCTGGCTGATCTGCTGTCACAGCTAAGTAGCACAATAGCCATGTCACAAATTGTGCTTTTTGCTTCTGTGTGTGCTGTGTCAAAACTCTGCATTGCATGCTCATGCTTGAATTTTGAGTATGACACACATCTGGTGTTTCGTTACAGCTTCTTGAGCATAAATGGCTGTTGTTACTCATCACAGGAAATTATTCCCTCCCTCCCTTCTTCTTTTGCTTGATTGAAGGGCTGACTCTGCTGATGCCTCTGCTCAACAAGTGGATTCTTAGGCCATTACACTGTGATGCATTTTCCTAGTCCTTTTTTTTGGAATGCACAACTCTGTATAGCCAATGCCTGTCATGTAGAGGAATTAAACCTCTGACTATCTCCAAGGAGACCTGAATTCAGTAAGTGGCTTGGGTGCTTGGCTTCACTGGAGGTAGAATGGCTGGGCCCATAATGTGTGGGGAGGTCTGAGTAGCAGCATCCACTGCCAATATCCCTCAGACATGGGGCAGGGACACAGGACAGCCTAGGGACAGGCATTAGGTGCAAGAAGCCACTGATGGGGGTAGCCTCCATAGTGAATTTGTGGAAGTGCGAAATCGAAAGGGCGTTGTAGGCCACAATGATGATACAGTTCATACATTCCCAAGCCAGGCAAGGGGTTAAGGATAGGTTAGCCAAATGTCCTTGTTGCTAGGATTTTGCAAGAGTTGAAAGCACCCTTATGACTACCTGAAATGGCAGCTTCCCCTCAGACATCTCTTTCCTGAACTTCAGATGGAATTCAGACAATGGAGGGACAAGTGAGCACTGTCTATTTTGGCAAAGGCTTGATGGTTGGCAGCAATGGTGGCAAATTTCACCTAGAAAAATGGACAATTCTAAATGACCAGTGGATTGTCTTTCCCCCTTTATGCTGCCTCACAGTAATTTTTGACATGCCATGCCTAATTGCTGAAGGCAGGATTTGATTACAGAGTTACACAGGTAAGTTTCAACAGCAGTGGCTACCAGAGTAAAAGAAGTTGATGTATGCTGCCCATCACCTCCCCCAGTGTCTCACATTTACATGCTGTTTATAAGCTGGATCACCAAAGGGTGATCTCAGCTATATGAGGGTTACAGAGTTAAGCAGCTATTAATGATTGCTTGCGCTACTATGTTCCTTATCCAAGCAGCCTGCTCTATTTATGAGTTCATTAGCAGTTAAACACCGATTACTCTGGGAGCTGGTGAGCACACCTAACAGACATTTTTTTTTAAAAGCTGTTATGTACTCTCTGGAATTGTAGTTTGATCCTCTGTAGTGCATTCCTCATTATCGTTTTGATATTTGATATTTTGTTGGTGCTACGACCCTTAGCTGAATGCAGTACAAATGCCTTTGAACTGGAAAACATGGGCACTTTATCAAGAATGACTGAGTGCCCAGACAGCCGCAGCCAGGCACATTCTGTACATTGTGTACTTCACTGCAACTTAACTTTTAACACAAGCTGAGTTCTGCACTAGCTCTGCTTGTAACCTTATTCAGCTGTCATGCGTTTGATATTTCTTTAAGGAAAAATAAAGTGCAAATCAAGCTTTGGAGTAGAGAAATGAGACTTGTTAGATTAACGAGTTTAAACATGTTATAACAAGGTAGGCTCTGGCAGATATGCTTCATGTTTCAGACACTGTATCCTCCATGGCTTGTATTGTACCAGCATGCATTGCAATATAACCACACTGTTGCCCACTCAATTACCTTAAACGTGTTTTTTCTGTTGATTTGCTGTATATAACAAGTTATTATGAGTTTAAATTGCAGTGCTGATGGCTGTTCTGCTTCTGTAAAATGGAAAATAGATTTTAAACACTGCAAATAAAATGTGCAGAAACTCGGCCAGACTAAGAGAAAAAAGTAGAGACTTAAATATGGTGGCAACAGTCTGAACTGATTGGAAGATGAGGATCTCTCAGCTTCCCACAGTATACTGTATTTATGCCTTTGCAATTTTTGGATGTAGTAGTTTACTCTTTTAGTTATACCGGTTTTCTTGCTTCAAAATGTCTTCCTGACAAACCACAGCCAGAGCTCAGAGTGGACTTCACCACGTTTAGTCTGCACCCTCCAATTAGGGATTATTAATTTATGCTTCCTCTCATAAAATCATTAGCTCCCACTAACTACTTTATCTATATCCTCACTCAATAATGTTAACCTTCATAATGCTAGGCTTTCCTAATCAACTGTACCAGCTTATGTATTTAGGTGCTGTTTCTTAAGGTCCTTAAGGATTTTTTTCAAATACTAGAGCTCTAGCATAACTATGACTTACTACAAGCTGAGCTTTCTGGAAAATCCAGACTCAGTAAAGTCCAATCACTACAGCTTTTATATAACGACCAGTCTCCTTGCTAACTAAGCGCTCGTGCTGTTACTCTCCATATCATCTTTAGTCTTTCTAACTAGCCATTTGCTAGCAGCAAAAATCAGATCATTAGTTTAACCGCCTGAGCATGATTTCAGTCTTACTGTTTCCAGGCATAACTTGTGGTCTTCTAAAACATCTACTTTTTCCCTCATGTCCAGGAGGAGAAAGGGTTGCTAGGAAAATGTAAGACAAACCTACTCATCAGATGCATGTAAAGTAGTTTATATCCAAAGAGTCTAGAAAAGTGCTGATTTCAATTTACAGGAGACATGGAGAAAAGCTGTGTTCCAGCTACGTATTCCTCCAGTCTACAGCCACCTGACACTTTAGACTAAAGCTACACACTAAAATGAGGAGAGCATTGTAAACAAAATGGATCAAATAAGTATGTGTATCCCAGTGTATAATCCAGACTTCACATCTAGCTTAGAATCGTGATTATTTAAGGTCTTCCTTCTTTCCCCTTTACAATGTGATAACTGTTAACAGTTAATGACAGCATACCATGTATAAAGCTGGCCATCATTTTTTCCTTTTCAAAAGTACAGTGGAAGAATCTTTTCATCCTTTTTTTTTGTTAATTTATTTGTTAAATGAGATACAGCACTGATCTGCATGGACTTTTTTCAGACTCACCCTGGGAGTGCTATCTGGTTCAGAGTCTTACAGAAGGCAAATGGATGTTAAATGAATAAACCTCTGAACTATAGTGAGAAACTTCTTTGGTGGATGAAAATAACAGTATTAACATAAATGTCTCTGACTTAGTAGTTATTCAACTCACATTATGCGGACCCAATATATTTTCTGCATTGGTACTACATAAATCATCTGTCACCCCATTTCTAATGGATTTACTTAAAGCAAGGCAGAATGATCGGTCACAATTTATCAAACCGTGTCACACATGTAAAACAATGCAGAAAATCATCTGTCAGAATTAAATTCATCCTATTAAAATATTTTCATCTGGAAAGCAAACTTTGCTTTTATAAACTGTACAGAATGGTCAAAGAACTCACTAAGCAATGCAGGAATTATCTGTCAGAAGTAACTTCATGCTATTAGAATCCCGTTCTGCTGGAAAATAAGCTTAGCTTTTGGACTTCTTTGGACTTAATTACAAAAAGAGTAATCTTTTATTGCCGAACTAGCTCATGGCAAAAGTGCTGAAACATTGCCAAGCTGTACGAATGATTACTGTCCTGCTATCATCCCATAGGCCTTTAAGAAAAAAAATGTAAACCATCCGCATTCTTGATCGCACTTAGACTAATGTCCTCATGAAACTGCAGCATCTGCTCTGGGTTCTAGCCCTTGCAGAATGGTCCATTTTATCTTTCTGCAGAGGAGCAGGTTCTGAAGTTTAGAATCTCAGCTGAATCCTGTGGGATATCTAGATAAATAAATAAAGACTGAACTCATGCAAGATTGGAAAGATATGCCAAGGCTAATAAGTATAATGACTTTTACATGTGGATGGGAAACAGAAGGAAAATTCAGGATATAGACACTACTTAATGGGTGATACAGCAAAATTCAGGATATGGACACTACTAAAGGTGTGGTAAGGCTAAATTCAGGATATGGACACTACTGAATGTGTGATACAGGTTAATTCAGGCTCTGGCTTTCTGGAGCTCTTTCTGTAAATACAGTCAAGAATAACACCACAAGCTTTAGCACTGCACATCACACAAACTTTTCCAGGCTGCTAGAAACCTACTGATCACCAAATCCCTTATGATACGTCAATGTGGCCTGCTGGCTCTAAGCTAGCAGATCTATGTTCATTGAAAATGTCACCCACTAAACCATCGGATGACACCATTTTATTTACAGGGCACTTAACCACACACCCTTTAGTCAAACACAGTCATGCAGTGGTTTCCATTGTCACCTCACAGCAAGAGGTTCTCTAGTTCGATTCTCAGCTGGGATGCCTTCTGTGTGGAATCTGCATGTCCTCCCTGCATTTCTGTGGGTTTTCTGCAGGTGTTCTGGTTTCCTCCTACGTTACAAAGACATACATTTGGAGCATTTCTCCCTGGGCTTCTGCTGAAAATTGTTTTGTTCCAAGTTGGACTATCCCAGTAAACAAATGTTAAATAAAAAATAAAATAAATTTCTTCATAATGTCATAACCATAGGGAAAATAGGAACATTGCTTTTGTCTCACTGCTTAGCCAACTATTGCAAAAACATTTGGGGACTGTTCCTTTCTTTGAGTTGCAACTGAGGAAATTACATTCAAGCAACAAGTTTATGTTGCATGGTAGCTCTCCCACATTATCTCCCTGTTTTACTTCTCTTGATAAATGTTGCACTTTTGCTTGCTGGCAAAGCAGACATGTCTGAGTTAGTTCTGATCTGGAAGGACACCATATGGTACAGAGAAACAGGAATTAATGAAAACGCTGCAGTGAAAACATTTTACATTGCAGTAAATTGACCAGACATCTGATCCATGGCCTGAACATATGTTCTCAACAGGCAAGAATCAGCTATTAAAATTAGTATCATCAACAGGTCTAAGATGCAAAGCTAATCTACAGACTGCAAATGAGAGCTATACATACAAGAGCCAGCTAATTAAAATAAAAAACATACTGTCAGTAACAGTAACGTAGTCCAGATAGGCAGGAACTGATTTGAAAGATGGCACTCGCTTAATGGAAGAGGAGAGAAACAATGATGTAAGCAACACATACATAGTTCAGGATTTGATATTATGTTCTGTACTAATGCAACAGAATTATTTTATTTATCATATTTTAATTTGTATATCCTAAAATGGCCATGATGTTGACTGTCATACTGACACAATTTTGTTTCTCAGCCTATTTTTTTTTATTTGCACAGTGCATTGTGTATCACCATAAGATGACACAGCCTAACCATAAAAAATTGCATGCTTTTTCTGCATACAGACAGAGTGCTGTTATTCACTGGTTTCTTAAACTGTCTCTGGAAACTGTGTTTATGTTTATTTTTGCAGAATTACCCTGATATGTGCTAACCACAAGCTACTAAAATGGTTTTCAAGGAATATTTAAACATTCCTCGATTCAAAGTAAATTAAATAGATTCATAGATTCATGAAGAGTTCTGTTGCATATTCAAGACTACCTTCTAGATGGATTTCATACCCCACATACTGATAATAAGGGGTTAAAGTTCCCATGTGAATCCACCAGTTTTGCTTATTCTTCTCTGACTGAAATTTGTCACTTCAAGGAGTTATTACATATGAACATAGGAATGGAGGAAAATACTAGGGGGCACTCACATGGACCACAAAACATATACCCCTTTAACTCATTACAGCCGAGTGCGCCTCCAGACATTTCTGCAGTTACCTCTTACTGCACCTCTAGGTGTCAAATATTGCTTGTTCATATTTGCATTAATAATTCCAGAACCATGCTGCATACAAAGTACCAGAATATTTTATCTTGAAGCATACATGATGGCAAACAGAATTGCATTGATATTTGACCTTTGTCAATAAGTATTTGTTAGAACTGTAAGGTGATGACTTCATTTTTTTCAAGGCTTAAGCCACACCCACTGGGAGTTAAAGGTTGTTGTTCTTCTTTCAGCTTTTCTTTTTAGGGGTCGCCACAGCGGAACTTCGGACTGCTAATGATTGGCAGTAGATTTTTACGGTGCCGAGGTGCCAGCTCGACACCCAACCTTCAAAGAAAGCACACCCATTCACGCATGTCTTTTGAACACCACTCAACCTTAGGGGAGGACATGCAGACTCTACACAAAAGGCACTCCAGCCGAGAATCGAACGGGAGAACCTCTTGCTGTGAGGCGACAACACTACCGCTGGACCACCGCAGCTTTCCCACTGGGAGTTAAAGGTACATACTCAAAAGAGCAGTACTGGAGTTAAGCAGGCATACTCAAAAGTTTCTGCCACCTTTCACAAGCACATAATAGTGCTCACCTCCAAAGTGAGCAGGGTTGTGCGTGATAACCTTGGTGTAAATCTGTGTCTATCCAGCTAATAATCAAGACTAGCCTTGAAGTTAACTAAACTAGTACTTTCTTTGACCTATAATGGTAACTTGTTCTATAGCCTAGGAATATATTGAATTAAGACCCAATCCCTCCAGTGAATCTTGTTTATTTGTTGGTGTAGATTTAGGCTACTAGTGTGGTTATTTGTAGAGGCACACTGATTTGAAAATAAATAGAAGTTCAAATAAGATTGGGTCTTCCATGGCTTGAAAAGTGAGATACAGGTCACCTCAGAGCAGCTGGTAGGCTACTGAGCAGAAGGAGAGTTATGCTAACATAGCAGGCAGTTGACGGATGTAAGGCCTTTAATTGTATCAGTCTGTTAATATAAATGAATACTTGTTATACTTCATACTATAGTTAATCCTTTAAAGTTACATGAATAAAAGTAACATTTCATTGGCCGTAAGTGCATAGGCGTGCAAGTATATTTATGTAGTGTTGCAGTATAACTCATCATGTTCTTTGTATAAAGATTTCTCCAACAACTAACTCCTTGGAAAAGCATTACATGCTCTCTATTACATGTACTTTTGTAGCACTTCTACTGACTTCAGCAAAACACAGTCTCAAAAATGGAAAACTCTAGCAAGTAACACAGAAAAAATACAAAATTATGGAGGCTATGACAATTTGGTAAAACATGAAATCTGAATAGGAAAAAATAATAGGACCTTTGCAGCCTGTTGTAAGAAAAAAAATGAAAACAGAAAAATGAAAGGGACTGAATGGTTTGTGAGCAACAAACTACATAGAGGTGAGATTATGGGGAGAAAAATAACTCTGGGATAAAGCTGCCATCATTAAAAGTTGAAAATGTCATTCAGTGGAAGGGGTGGAAGAGAGAAGATGGGTCCAAAATCAGAGGACGAACTAAATAGGCTTCACAGTTTAATTAGCAGCCATATCAACTTTAGCAGAATTTCCATTCGGGACTCAAGTTTTTGAATAGGGCTCTGCTTCCCTTACAGAATTATTTAATTTCTTTAAGTAAAACACTACTCTTCCTGTGTTTTCATGGAAAATTTATGTAAATGAAACGGGCGAACCACCTTAAAGAATGAGCTGTTGATTTTAGGCAAATAGCTACTTAATACCTTATAGAATGAGCTTCTTCTTTGGGGCAGCAGGTGCCATTCTTCGATGTCTGCACATGTTACTAATAGCATGAGCTACTCCTTTTATGTGAACCACAGACTGATGCCAGATAAGAAGCGGTGGAACAGCAAGTATGAAGATTATCTAGTCTTCCTGCAGAGCTATCATTCCCAACTTGCCTACACTGCTCTGCTGTATACTTCAAAATGCTATCATGCCTCATTTCATTTCTGTTATGGAGTCTAAAATACCCCTTAATTATCAAAGAGTTTTTATTCAAATACATCATTAAAATGATTTATTTGAATGACTTTTCAGACTCTTTTGTACTAGTAAACTGCACAGCAGTCTGTAAGGTTTGACACCCATTATATTATATCACTCTGACATTTTGTCATCTGGAACGTCACTGGCTTTATCAAATAGTTCCACTCTCAAAACAGAAGTCATCTGATTTTACATAGTGCAGATATAATAACAGCCATATCCATCATGTTCAGCCATATATGTCTGTGTTTAGCCATTTATTCTTTCCTTAGGCTCTTGTATCATACCCAGACCATATCTAAATGTTTTGTTAACAGCTTTATAGGAAAGTATTTATGGCCAGAAAGTCATAGAAAAGTTTAGCAATATCACCCAATTAGTAATATAAGTCAGCTCTTGTCAGAAGATCATCACTGCAAACTGCCATCTTGAATTTCCAAGTTTCCATCCAATCATCAAGGTTGATTAAGGTAGACAAACAGTTCCTTTGTTTGATGAAGAGAGAGAAAGTCATTTTCAAAAATGAGGATAGACCAAGTCAGGAACCTGCCAGGCCAACAGGTACTGTTAGTCTTACAGTAGAAGTTAAGGTCGTCAGATTGGATGTTTGTTGGACTGTTATTTTATGAAGGTGAAGGAGGTTAAATAGAGCAGGATCATTCATTGTATGGAAATCTAAATGGAGGTTGCAACCAAGAAGACTGTATGAGATGAAAGACAGGGAGAAGGCTTTTAATGTATCAGGGTTGTTAGATTGTCTAAACCAGAAATCGTTTTACTTAAGCATCTTGGGTCAAGTTACTTAGGTAAGCCCCAAAAAGGAATATTGAGTTTAAGGATGCATCTAATTAGAGAGAAACAACTTGTGACCAAAACCTCCTTTAACCTGGATGAGATAACTCAAAAGATAAGCTGTACAAGACTAAGTGACTTTCTAACTATATCTAAGACATGATGGTCAGAAGAAAGCTCACTAGCAATATAGGTACCCACATTTCTGATAAATAAGTCTATTTTAATGGGGGAACCACAACTATGGTAAGAAGGGTGAGCCCTTGGCTGCCACCCCAGAGACGAGTTTGAGACTGTATCTCCTAGAGAATCTGGGTGACAGAAGGGATTTGACAACTATACTTAATTTGCAGTTGCCCACAAATTTATTTAGCCTCAGACCTTTAATGGTAGATTTCTGTGACATCACTAGTGCATTCCCCCTGACAAGAAGAGGTACCACGTACCTTCACAATATGATTTCTATTAGTTAACTAAGTAGTTATCCAGTGGACAACATATAGGTTAATGTTCAGTTGGGGATGTCTCCCTAAGATACTCACTTGACAGATGGTGTTAAATGACTTGGCAAATTGATGTAAGTAATTTGTATGTCAAACCCTTGATAAATCTATATTGACTCTGTTAACGAAGTCAGACAGGTGGACAAGGCCTGCCTTTTACAAATCCAAACTACCTTGGATCAAGAGATCAAGGGTTTGAATGTCACCTGTGTCATTGTTGATTAGTTCAAGCACCACAGAGAATAGTTGCAGTTTTTGCACCAGCACAAAGTCTTATGACATCTGCTATTACAGTGCATTAGCCATCAACCCATACTGCTTTACTTTGCACTGTATTTAATTCCACTTATACTTCAAATGTTGGAGAGGCAATTTAGTAAGTAAAAAAGAAAATTGCAGCATGCTGTTTGAAGTTCAAGTTTTACTTGTTTGCTCTCCTGGGTGAATAGGGGAACAATCTGCACACTCTCCATTCACCTCTGCTCACCCTCGCTTATAGCATACTTTTTGCAGCAGCAACACCTTAGGGGAAGTTTGCAATGATTGATGAAATGGTATATTTATTGATTTATATCTCCAAAAATGCTTTTCTGAGAGTGATGAATTAACAACAAAATAAAATGTAAAAATGGCATGCTTTTGTATCAGAACTGTAACATTTAGCATTGTATATTACTGGTAGCTTTCTTCCAACTTAAAGAGGATCTTTCTTATTTCACAAAAAGCTTTATTTCATAGGATCATAGGAGGTTAATAGGCTGATGACCCTGGGGCCCTTGCAAGCCTAGCCAAGAGTTTATGTCTTTCCAAAAAACCCTCAGTCAGCATCTGTCACTCCTGTCAATGAAGAACAAAGGTGGAACCCCTGGGACAAATTTGTGGTTTCCCATCCACTCATCAAGGTTGCGTTTGAAGAGGGTCAGCAAGGTACTCTGTTTGACTGGGCAGCCTCTGGGAGACAAACCTGTCTCTCCAGCAGGTTTTGTTGATGTCGCATATTAGATTTAGGCCTAGTGAGTGGGTAATACACGAGCAGTTAGACTTACGGATATGGAGCATCTTTAGTAGGACAGGGTCCGATATTGCCTTGTAGGCGAGACACAGATCACCTCTGAGCAATCTGTATGATACCGAGTAGATTGATACTGATTTGAACCTGTCTGCATAGGACAGATGTTGGAGGCCATGGATTCTCTTTGTGAGGTATTTCTGTGGCCTTTCCAGTTGGTGCAGGTGTTTGGAGAGGTACACACCAAAAGGAGCATTATACTCAATTATAGGCCTAATGAGGGAGGAGTACATAGAGGTAATATTCTCCTTTTTTCTGGATGCAATCCCTTTACTTGTAAGATAAACCAAGTAAAAGGGTTTTCTAACCACTGCCACCACATGATGGTCGAATGTGAGATTGTTGTCAACCTGAGTACTTAGGTCACTACAGGTTGTGTGCTTAGGGGGTTGCCATTGATGTGGTAATCAATAGGGGCTGTGTTTTTGTCAAATGATATAATACATTTTTTTTTTTGTGTTTAACTTAAGGCCATGACTTTGGCACCAGTTATTTGTAGCTGTGAGACCCTCTTGCAGTATGTTACCATCATTTGGGGAGTCAATGGCAACACCCAACTTACAGTCATCCACAAACTTCATCAGCCACAGGCCCTTTGTCTTTGCTGGACCTCTGAGAAGTAGATGCCAAACATTAGGGGTCCCAGGACAGATTTCTGTGGAACACCACTAGTGACATGTCTGCTGTCAGAGGTGGTGGCACCTATTTTGACCTTGTCGGTCCAATTGGTGAACCAGTTGGCCACCCACCTGACAAGATAGGGATTTACACCAAGTTGTGTTAGCTTTTTGATGATGTCAAAGTAGGGCATTGTGTCAAAGGCCTTGACCAAGTCAAGGTAAGCTACTAACTTTACCTCATCCAGGGCCTTGGTGACAGTCTCAAAGAAGTCAACCAGGTTCAATAGGCAAGATCTGCCCCTAATGAATCCAAATTGGGTGGGGTCAAGTGCTTGGAGATTGCCTATGTCCTTGTTTATGAGATCAATAATAATATTCTCCATGGTTTTACAAATCAGACTTGTCAAGCTAATGGGGAGATAGTTTCCAGGTCAGCAGTGGCATCACCTTTGTGCAAGGGGATGACAATGGCAGTTCTCCACTCTGCTGGAATGAAGCCTGTAATTAGGCTATGGTTGAATAGGGTGCTCAATGGCAAAGCTAGTTCTTGCTGGAAATGGTGCAGAATACAGCCTGGGATGCTGTCAGGTCCCATGTAAGCTGTGTTCTTTGCCTTGTTAACAGTTGATCTACAGAGGTGTAGGGTGTGGGCAAGTATTGGGGTTATCGAAAGGGCTTTTGGGGGGATAGGGGGCTGAAGCTGCTAGCAGGTTGGCTAAGTCAACAGGATCAGTGTAAGTGGTATCATTAAGTACTAATTTGGAACAAACCTGAGCTTTGCTATGGAGGTTCCTGACATAACTGAAGAAGGGCTTGTGGTTTCCCTTTGTTTTGGAGGCTAGTTTCAACTCATAATTGGCTTTGGAGGTTTTCACTAGTGATCTGATTTGCTTGCTGCTGCTGAAAACTGAGTTTTTCCAATTTGGAACTTGTTCCTTTTTACCTTTGGATAACAGTTTCTTCATTTTGTTGTAAAGCCTGCTGACAGAGGATGTCCATCAGACAGGTTTGTGTTTCCTCAAGGAGCAGGTTTTAGTTCTGTTGGGTATGGCTGAGTCCATGCAGTTGCAGATGTGCTTGTATACTGCATTTGCATACTGTTCAGCCTAGTTGTCTGCATCCTCTGAGGGGGCAGTAGTGTGAAGCTACTGATACCCTCTTTTAGGAGGCTGTAGTCAGCTTTTGAGAAGTTTTTTGCTTGGCTGCAACTGGGAAGGGGTTGGGTGGGATAGAAACTTCAAATAAGATGGACCAATGATCTGATCTCACCAGGGAAGAACATACTATAGGAGTGGTGCAGCAGTCACCCATGTTGGTGAGAACCGAGTCCAAAATGTTATCTCCCCTTGTGGGGGATGAGACAAGCTTGTCTAGTGTGTTAGAACTGATACAGTCAAGGAATCATTGGGTGAGTGCATTGGTGCAGGAATAGTCCACCCAGTCTATGGTGGAGTAGTTGAAGTCACCAAGGATCAGGGTGTTGGGGGTACCTTGATGGAGTCAAATAGGTCCAGGTAGGAGGAGTGGGTGTCCTCAGTCATGGAGGGAGGTCTATAGCTGGCTATAATTTGGATGGCACAGAGTGTCAGAGGTAGAGTGTGTCAGAAGGATGCCAAAGAAGCTGAAAATGAAGTTATACAAAATGGTAGTGAGATGTGTACCACCATATGGTACATAAACCTGGGTAGTGAAAGAAGAGCAGTTGAAGAAGCAAGAGAATGCAGAGTTAAAGTGCCTGAGATAGGTGGAAGAATGCACTCTGTGGGACAGACGAAGAAATGAGGAGATCAGAGCAGAAGCCAAAATAGCTCCAATCGCAGAGAAGGTTAAAGAGAACAGATTACAGTGTTTGGGCACATGCAGAAAAGCAGAAGAGAATCTGGTGAAGAAGATTTGGGACAGACATATTTATGGCTTTGTAATTCATGTAGGCAGATGGGGTGAGGAAAATGGCGCACTGAGAAATGTTATTACTGTTTTATACAATAATGTCATCAGTGGTTAGATTTGTTCAATATTTCTGGCTTTGTGATTTGTGTGGGCACATGAGATGAGGAGAATGATGCAGTGAGAAGTGTTTTATTACTGTTATTTTGCAATAATTCAGTGATCAACCAGATATTTGGGGTAATATTTCAGGCTTTGTGATTTGTGTAGGCAGTTGAAATGAGGGGAATGGTGAGGTGAGATAAGTGGTATTAGTGCTTTTACAGTAATGGTGGCAGGGATCAACCAGATATACTGGGCAATATTTTTCTGTCTTTGTTATTTGTGTGTAGCAACTTGGGTTGGAATACTTTAATGTGTGGCAAATTGTTTGTGTGGACTGTGGAGGTGAAATAATATTAGATATCCATTGGACGCCACAGGTGCAACTGATGGATGAGGTTGGGAGTGGCTAGATCAAAGCTACTGACCTTGTCTTTCTTCAGTTTAAACAGTCACTATCTGGCTTTGAAGACTAGTGTGCTTTTGTGAGAAGTAAGATGGATTACTTAACTGAACACTTGATATGCACAGACAGAATAGGTATAACACTAGAACTCCCATGATCTCTTGGGGTGTTGCTGCCCTCCCAGGTCCCTGGCTTAATGCAGTTGTTTCATCCACAGCTATCGGAATGCAGTCTTGTTTAGATAGAACATGTTAAATGAATGAATAAGTGCAAAACACAAATGAAGAGTAAGGCCAACTGTGAGAAAAATGAAGGAAAAAAAGTAATCTGGATAGAGTGAGTAGGCCAGGATGTGATAGACTGTGGGTTGCGGGGGCACATAGGGCAGCAATTTACCTAAAGCTGACCCTGTCAGAACTTAAAAAAAACTTTGTGGGGTATGGTGTTATATTCTCATCTGACTCTTTTTTTTTTTTTTTTTTTTTTTTTAATCGTTCTTGGTAGCTGGAAAGCCACTTTTTGGCTTCATGGCAGGCCAGTGTGGTAATCCAGATGAAGATGGTAGATAAGATAATTGAGTCATAGGTCTTCACAAAAGGCAACAACTTTGCCCCAGCAACATTACCAAGACTAAATGTTCACAGAGGGTTTTGATTACTGCTAAAAAAGCTGTGTTCTTGCCATGACTAGGACAGAAATCACAATCATATTTAGAGACAGCATGCCACTGAAATTTGATATGCTGAGCCAAATGATGGTGAGCATATTTTCTAGGATTTTTTTTATAAAGGTCAGAGAAATGCTACAGGATATTACTTACTGATTACAGTAGAGGAAACACCTTTGTATGGAGCAAGAATGCCAGATTTCCAGAGGGAGGAACATGTGTTTCTAGGAAGCATCAGTTGATGGCGATGGTAGGTAGTTATGACATGATAGATGATGTAACCAAGGCTGTAAGTTGTTGATTGGTTATCACAATATTGGGTGGAGTTACATCAGAACAAAAGACAACCTCTAAAAGAGATGGATGATCTAAATGTGATGCATCTGTTTTATGGCTTCATCCTTGGTATGTTGGCTTTTTACCAAATGAAGAGGTAAGGTGAAGCTATTGAAAGGAACAAATTCAGGTAGTTCTTCAGTAATTGATATAGGTGAAGTGCTCTAGAGATTCCTAATAAATAGGATACAGAGACAATGGGATGGGAAGTACGATTAGCTATGGTTGTTTCTACCCAAGTAAGTCTGTGAATGTAGACATAGAAAGTGCAGAGCTTTTGATGTAAACATTGATTCCATGTAGTTTTAGTGAGGATTACAGTGCGGTTGTTCAGTGTGCAGTTGTGTGCTTTTAGAAAGTGTAAGGCAGCACCACGTTATCCTCTTCCTCCTTGAAGGTTATTTGAACCTCAGTCTAACTCTTTTCAGTGTATTAGTTTGTGCTTGATGCAAACATAGGGAGGACACAAATTTAACTTGCTGCTCTTTAGACAGCTAATGGTACTACCCGAGTTGAGCTACTGTTCCTCTTTCAAGACAACACAGGAACAGTCCAAGTATGTGAAAAGTGTGAAAAAAGCAAGGAGGAAGAAATAAAATGTAATGAGATGTTAGTGTAAATGAGAAAATTACAGCAGTGTATTAACTAAAGCAAACATTTTAAGCTATCAGCATCATCACTGTGTGTTACACTGTCAAATCTTCATCAGTAACTTTTAACATGTCTTATCTCTCAATAATACTGTTATTCTTTTCTGCCAGTGTACTAACAGTATCCTAGCCTTTGCATGTCTGTAAATGTTTTACATTTACTGGTATTTTTATAGCTGAGTTTTGCAGCAAAACTTTATTTTTTCAGTAAGCGGTTTGAACATTATGTTCCTCTTCATGTGGCATTATCTAAGATGCATCTGAAAAGGAAGTGCTTTTAATTCATTTTTTTGCAGAATATGACACATAGTCCATTGAATCAGTCAGACACATACCCATCTGCATAGATTAGGAATTACTTTTGTTAAAAAGACTTTCTGATTCTTGATTAATAAGAGATCAGTCTCCCTGCATACACCACATTAATATCTATATCCATGTCCTCGGATGCACCAAGGTCACAGCCGGCTGATTTTTTATACTGCACTTATCTATAATATTCCCAGTCATTTTCCAAGTGATTTGGATTTGAAAAAGCAAGAAACATATGTATAGGTTGCTAAGGTTTTGCAAGAGTGGTATATTGATAAGTAATGCAAATAGTTTATGTATTGATCTGAAGTGTTCACACCCTGAAGATTACTGATGAATATACATTCCTGAGTTAAAAAAAACAACAATGATTTGCTGAGAAAGATATATTATATGGGCAAAATAGCTACTGTCCACATGCCCTGTAATATTCAGAGCATGTGTTCTGTTCATCCTCTAATCCCACTGCCTGGGTCTTAACATTAGCTTAAATTTAGCTGGAAATTCAATTTTATGAAAGAGAAAGAAGCATTCTGTCATATAAATTCATCACCACACAAATATGTATGAAATGAAGCTTACCTGGTGACTGAATTGTTTGAATAGTTTCATTTGCACACATCTGTGACTCAGCTATCAGAGCTGTGGGTGGGTCATCTTGTTTACTAAGGGTAGTGCTAATCAACTCTAATCATGTGTGGGAATAAACTTCCCAGTGACTTTAGGTGTCATGGTCCTATCCCCCATTCCAGCAGTACCACCACCACCACCACCACTACTACCACGGTTTTATTGCACATTTTTATGTACTTACCCTGGTATTTAACTATGACTTAGTTCACAAAGTAGTCCAAGGATACTTTGATAAGGGATATCTAAAGTTAGATAATAAAATCTTTATCAAGTTTTATCACATTCTCAGATGTACAGTGTCCTAACTTAGTGTGCGCTGTGGGTGACACTGGGACATCTTGCTTAAGTGTTCCCTCAGAAGTCTGCAAAATCTGCCTGCTTCTGCAAACTGTTGCACTGCAGTAAATGGGGAATAAAATTAGATGTCTTTGTATCTGAAGTACAGCTTGCAATCCTGAATCGGCAATACTGAAATAATGCAGTCTTTTCTATCATTTCAAAGCTTGCTTACAAGTCAATAAGGTTTGAGCTTTGCAGAAGTTGTAACTGTAAGAGGGCAGTGTTCAGTACTATACTGATTCAATACTTCAGGTTTTTCAGCCTGACTTTGGCTTCTGCCTTATCTAGGTGGTATGTGGTGAAATGCATTACCACAAGTCTATGTAAGTAAGAATGTAGTAAACACGTAATGATTAAAATTCTTCTTTGATATGAAAATAATTTGCATTCTGTCTATATGGTGAAAGTGTGTGTGTGTGTGTGTGTGTGTGTGTGTGTGTGTGTGTGTGTGTATGTATATGGGTCTACTTCATTTGCCCTAACTTCCAATTGACTGCCCATTTGTCCGACCCTATTTGACTGAAATTTAATTTGACCAACACTTCATTTGCCCGACACTTCATTTGACTGACAAGTATTATTGGCAAGTAAATGGAATATGTCCCCTTCCTCACTGTAGTGCGACCCTGGAGTTAGAATATATAGTTAGGGGGGTGTGGTGAAGCCCCCCACTTACTTTTGTTTTACTAAGCAATATGAAAGCAAAACCAAACAATATAATATGAAATTAAGTGGGGGGCTTTGCCCAAATATAATATGAAATTGAGTGGGGGGCATCGCCCTGCACACTCCCACCACCCTAACGATATATTCTAACTCCAGGGTCGCACTACAGTGGAGAAGGGGACATATTCCATTTACTTGCCAATAATACTTGTCAGTCAAATGAAGTGTTGGTCAAATGAAATTTCAGTCATTTGATCTCGGGCAAATAGGTGTCAGTCAATTGGAAGTTAGGACAAATGAAGTAGACCCATGTATGTATGTATATATATATATATATATATATATATATATATATATATATATATATATATATATATATATATATATATATATATATATATATATATATATATATATCTTAGGCATAGGCCAACTAGGCGGCCGCCTAGGGATCCACTCTAACAGGGTCACTTTTCCAGTAGTCTGGATGGTGTAGACAAGGATGGGGCATAGGGTGGTGTTGGGGGCACTGTGAAGACCTGTTGCCTAGGGCACCAGATGACCAAAGATCAGTCCTGATATATATATATATATATATATATATATATATATATATATATATATATATATTCCCTTCATGATCCCTTATTTGCTCCTACAAACATATCCTTCAAGTATTGTGTTTCATATTGCATGATGATTTTTCATATAAAGTTTCCATTTCGGCATGATACTTTTCCAAGTGAAGTTTCCATTTTATTCAGACATGTGTTTTATATCAAGCTGGCATTATACTGAGATATGCGGAAGCAAAGAATGTGAAAATATTTGTAATGATTCATTAAAATAAAACATACGATGCCCACACTGTTGCTCAACACTGCAACATCACATTATGCAAGTAGGCTGTGAGTCGTGCCAAGCAGCTCGGCCTTTAAGCCCACTGCCGTTCCTTTTAGTTTAGTATTAGTTACAGGATGACACAGCTTATTCCATCAGTCACCATCTATTCAGAATTCTTGCATGCATAATCAAAAACTCCAGGTTAATAAATAAATGTGAGTTAGGATATCTCCCATATAAATAAGATGTCACTTCTGTCTTCTCTTCACTTGTGGAATTCGCAATAGTTTCTGTTTCATTTCATTGACTCTAAACGGTCCATTACTTCTGCACCCTGACCACATAAACCCATGTCTCAGCTGTATACTTTTCCATCCTCAGCTGTGTCTTCCACTGTATTAAGAAGTGTAAATGTATCCAACAAACATGGCTAAAAAGAAAGATTTATCCCAATATAATTGCAGCTGTAAGCAAAATTATAGGCTGAGTGATTTATTGTAGGAAAATTTTCAATTAAAGCATATATTTATTGCTTCTATGTACAAACAGTGCAACTAAACATACATCTCAATTGTCCAAATTTTCACAGAATGTACAGATTTTGGCTCATATTTTTGGTCTGTTCCTCATAAAATTTGTGGTTTTCTGGCAAATTAGTGGGATGATCTGATAACTGAAGTCACCAAATAATGGTATAAATTTGAGTTTCAGACTTCAAATCCTTCAGAAAATGTATGTTAAAACAAACCCTGTTACTCTAGCAACTTTCTAAGTTTGTAAGAGCAATATTTAAAATATGCCCCAATTTTGGGGCCTTTGTTCCCCTATTTTGTCAGGCTTTGCCTATATTTCTTGCACTAAGAGATTGAGAGGTATGCAACTAAACTCTCATTGTGCAAAAACAAAATGATGTCCTTAACCTTCCCTGAAGCAGAAAGACATCTCAGTTCACTATCTAGAAATCATATCTAGCAACATCGAAATTGTACCCTGGTAGGAAGGGGATCTAGAATTGGCAATACCTAATATGCAGAAAACATGTTTGAGTGATCCCTAGTGCATTCAACAACGTGTCAGACAGAACCAACAGGCTATTCAGTCAGAAGGAAGAAAGAGTGTCATGAATTAACTTGTGTATGAATTTATTACGCAATCGGTCATACTTGTTACTCTGACTATATAGCTAGTGCAAATGGTCAGAAAGTCAGAGTGCAAATGATCAGAGGGAAAGGGCAGGATACTCTTGGAATAAAGGACAGTTATTTGGGTCAGTAACACATCTATTGCCAAAATATGAGGGGATATTTTGTGGAAGATGAGGATGTGTAGTGTGACAAGTTATATGATGTGAGTTGTTCTGCATGAGACCTAGTGGTAAGAATATTAAAATTCAGAGATTAAAATGGAAAAAAATCACCTTAAATAAGTTGCTTTTTCCACCAAACATAAAGACTTGTGGATCTCTACTGTTCTCTTATAATATTGTACTATGCTTCAATAAATTGTCACATATTCCCAGGGATTCAGAAAGAATCCCATCACTGATGGTAATTGCTGCAGTCAAAATGAACTGTTTCTGTGATGCAGGAAAATGCAATTCAGAGAGACATGTTATCCATAATCACAAAAGACCTAATTATTGACAAATTTGCATGTCTCTGAATCACCATTACTTACTGACAGTACAAATAATCACTTTGATGCAGTAGTCAACACTGGCGTCTCATGTATCTTGTTGGCAGAGCCCCCCCCCATTTGCTTTCTCATGTACATATACACATTCAAAGAAACGCACTCACAAACACACCGACGTGCCTTTTACCTGTCCCTTAGTATACTGAACGTCCCCGATAACTCTTCTTATTTTTGTCCCTGCCCTAACAAATCATGGATACTTACAATCAGTCAACAATGGTAGACATTAAGGGCAGGATTCAATAAACCCTACAAGGCTTGCTGGAACTATGTGATAGTGCACCTGCATCGATTTGTATTCGGTAAGCAGCTCTACACAATATGTAGAGCCACGCAACATGGTAAACATAGTGTCATAATAATTACTACATAAACAGCTGAACTGTATTCTAACCAACAAATTTGTGATGATGGAACTTTCTGCCTTGCACTCTAAAACCTATTGGAATACAGCCACGGAAACTACACTGGAGGGAAGGAATGTTAGGGACTTCTGCTGCTCTTCTCCATGTGTATGTGCAACAGGCTCAAATCTATGCTGCTGGTGATGATGATATACCTCTGGCAAGGAAGAGTAGGCTATCTAGACCCCATTTAACTTTTCCTTGTCTGCATGAGGTGGAAATAGTAAGCACTACAGGGTGGATAGGTGCACACTTCAGGAACTCTGCAATGTCTGTCGTCCTCACCTGAAAGCAAGGGCAAACTGAGGTGAACCAATACCTGTGGAGACCAAAGTATGTGTAGCACTTAGAATATTAGTTACAGGAACCTTTCAATGACCCACAGGGTGGGGGGTAGGGTGGCTCTGCAGTACAATCCTAGTACTTGTGCCAAAATTATCACAGTCTGTGCTATCCTACACAATTATCATCCTGCAAAAACAGCTGCACTAGGAACACCAAAGGCTAGGATAAAGCATTCTACCACCACTAGCAAGGTCACCACATCCACACATAGGTGAGGAGTCAAAGGGAGAACCCCCAGTTGCTGTAGGTGTAGATAGACATAGGTGTACTATATGCCCTTGTCCTGGCCAAGAGGCAATGGATAGCATACATGCTGACCACCTAAGGGATACACTTGTCATCGTATGCATATACATACAAAAAAATTGATGACAGACAACACTCACAACCTTTACTTCCCCATGTAATGGCTGTGTACTGCTGTCATCAGAGGAAGTCAGTCCTAAATGAAAACAGTTGCAACTGTAGGACTATCAAAGTAAGTGTTGAAACTGTAATAGAAAAATAAATGTGCAAGAACACGAATGGCAAATACTTGTCTGTCACTTGTAAATGTAGCTAAGTAAAATGTGTGTAAATTGTCCAGCAATGCCATCGATATCTGACATGATTCACATCTGTAATATACAGTTATGCAGTTTACCAAATAACCTAGCCAATGCAACTGAAATATCCACTATAGAAAAAGCATTCCAAAAGGTGTACTTATCTCTACTCTCCCACAAGTGGAGCAAAAAGCATGATTGACAATAATGTTCCCCCCTTCCAGTTCCCTAGCTACATGGTTACTTTTCAGTATCGATTCAGCCATCTGAGCATTCTGAAGATCCAAATGAGGTGTGACACCATTAGAATTGCTGAATACCAAACTTTTGACTTCGTGTACCATATTTAAACATAGTGTAGCCTCTACACCATTGTTAGTTGCTAATGGCTTACAATTGTGAATGATTACTCTGACTGAAGCAAAACACATTAATGCACAATGTTTACTGAAATGGATGTGTCAGTGAAGATACACTTACAATGTGTGGAACTAACTATAGTGAGCTTTTAAACAAAACCAAACACTCCACATGTATGTTTCCTTGGGATAATAGCGATTTACTGACTTTGCTAAAAACTGTTGTTGACTGCCATGTATTTGTATCACACTTTGAAAGAAAAATAAGAGAATATGTACTAGAGATTGCATGACTAATAGCAAAGCAGAGATAAGGGAATGCTTTCCAGAATACAGAGAGAAGGAAGAGTTGCAGTTTTGCAAATATATTCATAAATGATGTGTGATCACTCATTCCAATAAATATGTTATACACACATCTATAATCAACTGAGGATGTCCAATTGTATGAATTGTTTATTACTGGATATGAAATGTTAATTGCTTTTATACAATTATTTGATTGTTACTACAAGGCTGAGTCTGTGACAAAGAGAGATAACCCACTATAACTGTATTGTGTAAGTGCAGTAGTCTGATGGTTCAAATGGAGAGGTTTATAATTGTTTAACTTTTGTTTCTTTCTTTTATCCTTTTTTCCCCTTTTTCCATGTGTGTGGCACATCATAGTGCACCAACAGTTAGCTGCTTGAAGCTAAAAATGTAAGTTCAGTCACCTTACAAAGAGCAAACATGCTTGGCAGCATTGTGCAGCTGTCAGCAACATGGATGGTAATGACTGCAGAAATTATACTTTTTACCTGACTGTCTCTGTGGCATAACATGTAAATACATTGACTTAAAAAAGATAGTTAAAGCAGGTTTGGAGTCCCAGTGTAGTTATTTAAAGGACATAATGAGCATTTATACAAGTAATATATGTTCAATATTGCCTTTTACAGTTGCATGCTGCCTACCTATGCACAAAAACAGTTCTTTACTTAAGGAAAAAAGTGAAAAATTTGATTTGGTTTGCCTTCCTTTGTACAAACAGACTCAGAGATGAGGTACAGCCATCCGCAATCTGGACAGCACTGAGTGCAAAAAATACACCTGCTGCTTAGTTTTCCCTATAGCACCAAACATACGTACTATGAGGTCATGTTCAGAACACAGGTGAGCCAGGGTTCCAATACAGCACACTCCACTTTTTAGTAAGGGTGTTCCATTGTAATTCTTCACACAACTTTGACTATAAAGGTAATACTACATAGCAATAGCTATGTTTTGCAAGTTGATTGACATAAAGGTATAATTAATGCTTGCATAGACATACATTTGTAGGTATCTGTAGTATGCGTGTAACTGGTTTAGCATGATGATGATTATGTGATAAAAAATGCAGTTGCATATCTCTGATGGACACAGTCATTTACTGACAATCATCTACACCCCTGTAACCCAAGTATAACTGTAAAACAGAATGTATTGTGAAGTATGTATCATAGCTCCAAACTCTGTTACTTAAGTCATGCAAGTCTGTCTATTTCTAATATATTGTCAGACATTAGTCCTACATCACACCTGAGAATGCATAAGCCAAGAACCATTTAATGTCACACATGTACATGCCTAATTGATGTATAGCACCGGTCACTATCTAAGCTGTATACCTGTAATGACAATGGCTGACTAGTGTATCTTTTCTAGCAAAAAGGAATAATCACCTGTGTGGGAATGTATGCATCCCCTTTTACATACATTTGAATGCCACATTGTACAAATTGCTCTTAACAGTGTGTAAGTCCCCACAAGATATTTGCCAAGCCATCCCACTTATCCCTCCAAAGTTATGGCTTAAGAGGCGAGTCATTTAACATTTCAGTGTTGACTATTGAACAAAGTGTGACCAGGTATAGCAGCACACATGCCATAAATCAATGCCAGATGTCACATCATCATTGTTGTTACATAAACTCCCTTCCTCTTTGTTTGGTAATGTTTCTTTTTGTTTACCATTGCACATACATTGATGGCATGATTATGGGTGTTTTGGCACTGGTCGTAAAATGCAGTATCACAAATTGGAGGGAAAACATTGCAACCGTTGCAGGAAGACCTTTGTAGATATGGCAGGAGATGGGAAGGACAGTGCCAAATTCAGGGCACAGAGGTGTGGTGTGGAGGAGTCAAAAATATTTCTTGCACTCCTTGTGAACTGCTACGGCTGTAGGCTGCTGCAGGGGGACTATACCAGCTCTCAGTACAAGGCTGAGGTTTGGAACAGCTGAGCTAAGGCTACCATGCACTGGGGAGCAGTGTAGGCACCACTACAGTGACCTAAAGGGGCACAAGCAGGTACAAATCAACCAGTAGCTGGATGAGTTTAGAACTGCTGACAACCTCCAGTTGAGTAAGTATACAAATCAAGCAACTTTAAATGATATGGAATGCTGTAGGTAGCCAAGACTGGCATGCATAATGCTTTCATGTCTCTTCTTTCATTTTCTATTTTACAGCTTCAGAGGAAATGTTGGTGAACAGGAAGGCACATGATGAGAGGTCAGAGCAACTCAAAGAGGCAAGAGGTATGTCTACAGCACAACTGACCCTGATCGTAATAAATATACTGTGATTCCATAGATCAGTGTCAGGTTCAGCTTATATATCTTAACTGTAACAGCAAGCATGCATGCTTTCTTCTGTAGCTCTTGATAGTTGTATTAGGAAAGTGTAATAGTGTATTCAGATTATGTGGTTTGAATTCCTACAAGTAACGTATACAGTCACATTCAACATATATCAACATTTGAAATGCAACAATATTGGCTTTAATGCCATGTTGTTAAATTAATCTGTAATATCTTAAAAAGAATATATGGAATTTGTGCATGTTCCAAAGATTACTTCTAACAATTCACAATTATTTCTGGGATCATGAAAGCTCTATTGCTACTAAAATAAGAAAAGCATATTTATTGTAGTTCATAGGTTCATAGGTTCAAAGAAAGTTACTAGGCTAATGGCCCATATTTATCCCGAGTTGACCCAATAGCCGGTGGTTAGGTGAGTGAAGTTTACAGAGTAAGGGTCTATGGTAGTTAATACCAACTTCCTCTGTCCAGGAGGGACATGGGCACCACCACAGGAGTGAAAATGCAGCCACTCATCCCTTTATCTGGACTGGGTTTGAAGGGGTCCAGAGAGGTGCTCTGTTTCATGTAAATTGGAAGCTTGTTCCAGACAAGTGGCAGTCTCTGGGAGATGTATCTTTCTCTCCATCATATGAATTGTTCATGTCAGAGGCTAGGTTAAGATCCCTGGAGTGAGTGACCAATGGGCAGTTTGATTTATGAATGTGTAGCATTTCCATCAGGGTTGGGTCACAGACTGCCCTGTAAGTCAGGCACAGGTCACCCCTTAGCAACTTGTAGGAGACAGAATACAGTGACAGGGCTTTCAGTCTTTCTGCATAAGACTTGTTTTGTGTATTCTGTAATTTCTTGGTGAGAAACCTCTGTGGTCTCTCCATTCGTTGTAAGTGTCTGCTGAGGTACATGCAAAATGGGGCATCATACTCAATTATTTATCTGATGAAGGCTGAGTATAATGGAATTATAACATCCTTAAATCTAGATGTGATGCCTTTATTTATAAGATGTGCCACATAGAAGTATTTCCTTACTAATGTGGCTATGTACTGGTCAAAGTTCAGGTTGCTATCAAACTGAGTACCCAGATCTTGTACCACTGGATCTAAGCTTAGGGGGATGCTTTCTATAATGTAATTAGCAGGGATGTTAGCTTTTCTAAAGGGAAAATAATGCATTTTTGCATTTAGCTTTAATATGTGGCTTTGGCACCAGTCATTTGTCTGTGTTAACCCAGTTTGCAGTATATTAACGTCACTGGGGGACACGGTGATTGCTCCCAATTTGCAATCATCAGCAAACTTGGTCAGCCACAGGCCATCCAGGTTTGCCTGGACTTCTGAGAAATAAATTCTGAACAGTAAGGGATCCAGGATAAAATCCTGTGTGTGCCATTGGTGACTGGTCTTTTGAGATCTTTTAGTAAAGCAGGGATGTGACATTTCATGGTACTAATATTTTTTTTTCTCACCCCACTACTTATCTCTCTCTCTCTCTCTTTTTTTTTTTTTTGTAGTTTACTTGGAATTACATCATTTTTATGTCATACATTTCTGACAACAAACCAAAAGCTTTTCAGCACAAGGAGGTAGGCCAACCACTGCATATAAGCCTGCCAACCATCTACCAGCTACCAGACCAATACCCAGCATCTCTGGGATGCAAACTGACAGTACTGCCTCTACAGCCCCTGCACTACCTGGACCATCCACATCAGGTAGCATTGCCCCAGCTGCTGTTGCAGTCACACCCTCCAGGAGTATTGGTGAAGGAGGTGATTATGTCACCCCCCACCCCAGAAGCTGCCAATGATGGTGCATGATGTAATAGAGACTGGCCTTTGTGCTCACATCAGCTGCCTGGAGGTGTTGCTCATTAAAATAGAAAACATACTCCCACATTAAGCAGTTTCATGGGGGACTGAGGAAGGGGACAGTGATGGAGATTCTGAGGGTGAGGGCTAGATTCTCACTGTTCCCACACTTGATGGACATGTGCCTTCAATGTCCCCTACCTATCCCCAGTCATGATGTCTCCCAACCTTTTATGTCCATCACCATCCCTGAGTCTGTCTTGTCTGTCTTGTTTTCCTGCACCTGATTCCTTACCTACCCTACCTACCTCCTGACCCTCACATTCTTATGTCCCTTCCCTAACATTCCTCTCTTTTTGAAATCCAAAAAAAGAAAATGGGCACCTGTCCCACAAAAAAAAAACTGTCCCATACATAGCTTTCTACTTTGCATATGTGTCTTCTCAACACACTCCATTTAGTCCAATTTGCTATATAGCATAATTGCATTGTTGTCACCCATCTGTGTTGTGGTGACTGTCCAAATTCATCAAAATTTCTCTACATGTGCACATTACTGTGTTGAAGAAGTGGATATCTATGGTTCTTTCCTAACTGCTTCCTGCAAACTCCTTTATTGCTTCCTCTTTGCTCTTCTCTCTGCTTGTCCCCGTATTTCACCACTTTCCTATCTACCTCATTTTCTCACCTTTTATTCTGGACAAGAAATAAAATCATATACCACACATATTGGCCAGGAATGGCCTATAAAAAAGCTTTCACCTTTTGTCCTCTACATTTGCATGGAGTTTGGTATTGTGCTCCAATGCCAAGTGGCACTGAATGGCTCTTCATGTCCTATTGCAAAACCTGGTGAGTTCTTGCCATCAGCCACGCTAGTCTAGTTATCTCTGTGTGAATGATGCTTAAACATGCTGCGCTACTGAAACACAGAGTCAAAGCAGAGTAAAGCCACTGCTTTGAAACAGTTACTCTGTCAATTCTGTACACTGCTGGATGTAATAAAGTGCAGCTTCCCATGTGGAATGTTGGCATAAATCCCTTGACTGAAGTTTTTTTTTTGTTTGTTTTTGCCCACAGCAGTGTGGATTCGATTCCAGATGCATCTCACATTATTTCTCAGTGTGATGTTATATATCCATGATATGTTTAATCACCCCATCTCAACATTTGCCACAGCTATGAGTTTTCATGGAAATATATTGGACACTGGCTAAAAAAATATTTGCCTTGATATTCATCCTCACAACTATGACATATTTATCCAACCTTGTCCTTATTGTCATAAGCCTGTTGTCCCTCTACTAACCCTTCATTACCCCAATGTCAGTCACTTCATGCTGCAGAGCATGGCAGCTTGATAATGAGAGCAGAAAATAACATGTCCATGAATGTTACATTACACCAAACATTGTTATGTGTATGTCCATCTCTCCTTGTATGCACTCCCACCACTCTTTATGGTGTGTATCAAATAGGCTGATGGATGTACTGGTCATCTCATGTTTTCTGCATACTGACATGACTCTGCTAACGGATAATCCCAATATATTACCTTGATTCAATAGGTGATCAGTGCTCCTGTAGTGTGCAAAGTTTCAAAAATCTGATGTAGGATTCATTTTGTGCCATGGTCAGGTGATGATGGATGAAATGTTCATCTAATATGATGTGGAAACTCTCCTTACTGTGAAGAAGCATGCTGCACACACTTTTCAGGATATCTGGCACCACACAAATAGTTAGCATATCTGATCAACCATAATAATCATTTAAAAAATTTACCACCCCTTGTCATTTGTAGCAAGCTGCACAAATGACTAACTCGGGATTTGCAATGGGGCCTGAAAAACAGCTACCAGTTGCACACGTGCATTAGGTAGGCCTTACTGATACAATCTGGGGAAGGCACATACTTTATTGCAATCACTGATAGTCATATTTACAGTCCTGATCACTTGTACTTAACTAACGACATCCTGACACTATTTGTATAAAAAAAGAAAGCCATCTGGATTTGAACTTTAGCTCAGCAGTGCTGTGAGCAGGCAATGACTACCCTTACATACTGTGCCAGGCTAGGCAGTAGCTGTATTTTTCACACTCAGTACTGTCTGGAGTGGTGACAGCTACACATCGCCACTGAGCCTGTTTGCATGAAGTAAGGTGAACCAAATTAAAGTTAAGTAGAGGTCCGCTTCTGCTTAGTAGTCATCATCATGCAAACAGGTAAGGCAAGGCAACAGATATTTATGTAATAAAACTTTGGCCCCAACATTTCAGAGATAGTCTACAGCATGCAGATCATACTAGCTGCTATAAATGTCTACCATAACATATCTTGCAAGCCTGACACATGAAACATTAACAACAAACATATGTATTTTGCAGTTAACCACAATGAGGTCAGTTACTATATATCCCCATTTGTGCACAGTTTGGCAATGAGCATCAGCAGACACTGCTACTTCGCAAATCCAAGTTGAATTGCTAAAATTCAAACCATGCATGTGCTAATACTTTGCTGTCATCCTCACAAATCAGCTCCTTGGTGAGGCACTATGTGAAGATGTTTCAGCATGTTTAACTCTGGCCACTGTGCTGTAATCCTCCAATACAAGTAAATGCATTCATAAATACAAGAGAAGGGCAGTGACATGTGTGCTTCTCTGAACACATACCTTATGATATTCATGTGCACCCTGCAGCAATGTACTTGCAAATGATATATCAGGACTTGGGCCATTGTCAAACAGACTCTAGAATTACAGAACATGTACTGCAGTGGTGGTGCTGTGGTAGCATTGTCGCCATATAGCAAGACATTGTCCCATTCGATTTTCAGCTAGAGCGTCTTCTGTGTGGAGGCATACATGAATGGGGCATGCCTTCGTTGAAGGCTGTGCATCAGGGCTTGTAACCCGGTATGTAAAAATCCACTACCAATCACTAGCGGACCGGAGTTCCTCTGTGGCGACCCCTAACCGGGAAAAGCTGAAAGACACAAAACTGTATTGTTACATTTGGTATGGACTTAGAGTGACACTGGATACTGGTCATATATGATCATATACCATTGATATTGTCAGTAACTTCTATTAATGTGGATATACCTTAATCTGAATATGAAGACACGTGACTTCATCATTGCACTACTGGTATTTCCAAAGTGTATGTTTGTGTGTTTGTGTCCTCTAAACAACATCCCGAAAAACAGGTACATGTCTGTTGCACTTCTACAATATGCATTCATGACAACTTCTTTCACCTAGGATGCCAAGATGTATTTATATGCAGTTTTGCAAACTTCACTCACATAATCATATCACAAGTCCTGGTTTTGCAAACAAATCTCATCACAGTATATGTTACCTATGACACAATGATGATGTCAACCTCTATAAAGTGAACTCTGACAACATTAAAACCTCTGTGGTGGCATGCATATTAAGTGCTGTGTTCTCTAGCTTATATAATTAAATAGGTATTGTTCTAATCTCACAGCAGTCAATTTGAGTGAGTGTGGGTGTGTGTAGTCAAAGGAGCATGAGTCCATGTCATGTTGCCCTCACTCAAGTAGTGTTCAGAATATACTTTTATACTGCTACATGACTCTATAACAATGTTATATAGCAATCCCAACATTTTCTTCTCAGCATACAGTGATGATGTCATCCTCTATAAAGTGCACTCTGACACTATTAAAATCAGACATCTGTGGTGGTATGAATGTTAAGTACTGTGTTCTCTCACTTGCATAATTAGATAGGTAGGGGATCTGATCTCACAACAATCAACTTGTGTGTGTGTGTTACTATGTCTGTGTGTGCATGCAGTGAGATGAGTATGAGTCCAGGTCCAGCTTCACTCACTCAAGAAGCAATCAGAAAATACGTTTAAAATGCTACATGACTCTACAGCAATTTCATACAGCCCTCCCAACATCCTCTTCTCAGCATACACTGATGATGCCATTCTGTATAAAGTGCACTCTGACAGTGCTAAAGACAGACTTGTATGGTGGCACTAGCATTAATTGCTGTGTTCTGCAGCTTGCATAACTACGTAAGTAGTGGTTTTAATCTCACAGCCATTAACTTGCGAGTGTGTGTGTGTGTGTGTGTGTGTGTGTTCATTCAACCATCAGCCTGGAGACAATTTTAAACCAAGATGCGAGTCCACAGCTATGTCAGACATTCCTGCCAACATAATCTTCTCAGCATACACAGATGATGTCATCTTCTATAAAGTGAACTCTGACACAGTTGACAACAGACGTGTGGTGGTGCTAGCATTAATACTGTGCTCTAGATCTTGTGTAGCTGGATAAGTAGGGGTTCTAATCTCACACAGCCAACTTGAGAGTGTGTGGGGGAGGTTGTTTAGCTATGAGTCTGGGGGCAATTTTTACACTAGGATGTGAATCCACAGTTATGTCAGACAGTCTTGCTAACATCTTCTCTGCATACACTGATGATGCCATCCTCTATAAAGTGCATTGCGACAGTGTTGAATACAGACTTGTGCGGTGGTGCTAGTGTTAAGTACTGTGTTCTGCAGCTTGTGCAGCTAGATAGATAGTTCTAATATCACAGCAGTCAGCTGGTGTGTGTGTGTGTGTGTGTGTGTGTGTGTGTGTGTGTGTGTGTGTGTGTGTGTGTGCATGTGCGTGTGCGTGTGTGTGTGTGTGTGTGTGTGTGTGTGTGTGTGTGTGTGTGTGTGTGTGTGTGTGTGTGTGTGTGTGTGTGTGTGTGTGTGTGCGTGTGTGTGCGTGTTCATAGGTTCATAGGTTCATAGGTTTATACTAGGCTATCTGCCCTAAGGCATTTATAAGCCTAGCCCAAAGTTTTGTGGCTTACGCCACCCCTTCATTTAACTACCAGTCTGAAGACAATCATACACCAGGATGTGAGTCCACAGCTATGTCAGACACTGCTGTCACCATCATCTTCTCTGCATGCAGTGATGATGTCATCCTCTATAAATTGCACTTTGGAACTGTTAAAGTCAGCCATCTGTGATGGCACTAGCCTTAAGCTGTAGGGAATACAGCTTATATACCTATATGGGTGTGGTGTTCAAATCTTACTTCAGTCAGCTGCTGCATATATGTTGGTGGTTTATTACTGTTATTGTGTGATATTTTGAATCTCTTTTCATTTGACTCTCACTTAGAAAAAACTTTTACATAATCCCATGAATCCAAATCTCCTTTTTCCCTCTGTCCATATAACATCCATTCTGCAGAACACTGAAGATATAATTTCAAAGATGTATGCTCACATCAAGAAACAGAGCTCCTCCATGACCCTCTGCAAGCCATCGCCAGACCACTGGATGTGTGATTGCTAATTCTGTCTCTTGATTTCTCCAAATCTTTTAATACCATGATGGGAATGGACCCCATTCCTAGGTCAAAGTATGATTAAAATTCATGAAATTAGTATTGTTTCAATCTTTGATGTCAGCTAAAAGTGATCTTCGCAGTACCCGTAATGTGCCCGTTAATGGCTCCTTCTGCAATTCGTATGGGTTTACATGTATTGGTAACATATCTAAATATGATTGTAGATTCTTTTTTATAAGACCCAATTCTCCTGCTACTATTGGAACTGTCTGGTTATCTTTCTTCCACATTGCTTTCATTTCTGCCTGCAAATCCTGATATTTTATGACTCTGTGTCTCTCTGTATGCAAAACACTATAGTCACTGAGTGTATCGATTTCAATGATCAATGCTACTTTTGTTTTTTTTTTTTTCATGGACCACTATATCTGGTTTTTGCACATCTATCTTTTGAACTGTTGGTAATGGGTAATCCCATGTGATATAGACTTCGAAATTTTTATGATGCTTTGTGGCTCATGTTTCCAGTGTTTTTCAGCTACTTCAGTACCATAATGTTTACACAATCCCCAGTGCATCAGTCTTGCCACATTATTAAGCCTTTCAATATACAGCCCTTCTGCCATTATAGGTTAATAGGTTCATAGGTGTTTACTAGGCTAATTTTAAAACTTTGAATGTTCTAATATCGACCCGTTTTGATCGAACGCTAAAAATAGCGAAGCTACAGAACACCAAATTCTTTCCTAGGGACAGAATCTGGTTGGCCGGTTCTGTGGCTTCGCTATTTTCAGCGCTGTGGTGGAAATTTATGGGTCAGGTTCAGGTAAGTGTGCAATTGTGTGCTTGTTAGGATGTTAGGATTATGGCGCAGGTTAGGTGAGTTAGGTTTAGGGCATGGGTTAGGTGAGTTAGGGTTAGGGCGCAGGTTAGGTGAGTGTGCTATAGTGACAGACCTTAGGGTTAGGGTTTGGGTTAAGGTAAGTGGATAGATAGTAGTGTATGTATAGTTTAGTGTAGGGTTAGTTGTAGGATTATAAGTGTATGTGTGTGAATTGATGTTTTTTAGGTGTGCTTGTGTTGTGTGTATGTGTTCTGGAATAGCGAATGTTTTCCCCAAGGAAAAAATTTGCTGTTCTGAATGTTTGATATCATATGGTTTAGATATTTTAGGTTCGATGAAATAGCATTGGCTATTTTCATCTTTGGATAATGTGATATAAACGCAACATTTTCACTGGCAATGTCAGGGAGACAGTGATCGTGTGGCACATGTGATAAGTGTTGACATGTACTTACAGAATGTGCTCCATGTATTGTTTGGTATGTGTACAATATCACAGTTACAGCTTCCTCAATCAGTGACACTAGACTTTGCACTGCTGTACTTTCTGTGCACATGGGCATAGTTGATGTTTTGCCATCAGTCCCACGTACTGTTGTACCATTCATTATCATGGATCACTTCTTAATTCACATATCAGTTGAAGATGCTTCAGGCCATATCCATTGCTATTACATGTGACAGATTCATGCAATATCCAGCTCTTTGTAAGGAATCCACTCATAGTAGTGTGTTGTTTGCAAATGTTGTTATCCATATGGCCAATACCTATGTCAGCCAGGGATGCTTTAGTCAAGTGTAACACATTTGTCACAGTGTGCGCCCACAAATCTTGTCAGTTATACAGAACTATTCTTTGGAATGTGTACCCATTAGGATTTGACAGTGTAGATTCCCCTTCAAGTGTTCTGCTAGATGCTTGTGTGATATGTCTTTTTTGGTTTCACCCAGTAAATACACAGATCAATGACAACAATTGATGTCATGGGTTTGATTCTTACAGGTGTGGATTGTGGCTTATGTGTCATGCAAACCACTCAAATGGCCAGGATTGCTCCTGATTTCAACTCCAGGTTTAACACTGTCCCTCTTAACCCTTCCAAAAGTGTTCATTTTTGTGGGAGGGGTGGTGAATTCCTCTTATAGAATACTGATAATCATTACAGATGTGCATGTCTTTTCCTGCACAACATGTATAATAAGTTACACTCACATATTCTGTCAATGGCACAGCTTAATAGTCATAATATTTTAAAAGTGTCCCTGATTGTGAATGTTTCTGTCTACATTTGTCCAACAGTATTTCATAATGTGTCCATGATTAGTTGAGAGGCGGAATGCTAACATGTCAGTCACATTCAAGTGAGTCATTTAGCAGATCTTCCCACTATTCACATAGCCCCTATTGGATATACTGTCCTTACTAAATGTCTTCTACAGTAAGCATGTTAGTGATGTTTATATCACAACCATTCGTCACCACTGATATGTAACCCTGTGTGACTGTCACATATATACTCTTGTGAGTGATGATATAATATACTCGCACAGGAATTGTAAACAACAGTATGTACTGTGCTGTCTATATATGTGCATAATGTTATGCTATTGACTGATCTTTGAATTGTGCATACATTGGCATATCATATCTTGAGGACATTGCCATAGTTACCATGCCCTCTTCCTCTTTCTGCATTCATGTAATTCATGTCTGTGCCCATTTTCATCAGCACACTTTCCCTGCCTAGTGTATATTTCATTGTATTTCTGTATTTACCCTTGCCGTTCCCCCCATTACTTCATTCTGCCAATAATTTTATTTTATTTATTTTATTTTACATTTGTTGACCAGGCTAGTCTAGCTGGATACATGTCCATTTTCAGTAGAGGCCCAGGGAGAAAAGCTCCACAAAAAGACAGTAATATAGAACAACACTTGTTATACAAAAAAGAAATATTTTACAAATGGAAAGTAGTACATAAACTGTTTCATAAGCATAACCAAGAAAATAGAATAAGTGAAAAAAAAATTGCTGTTTTTTTTAATTCAGTGGAATTGATAAATAGAGAGTAGAAAAACAATAGTACTGTAGAAACCTAGTAAAGATTTGAATGACTAAGAAAAGGTAGAGGGAATAAAAAGTTTAGTCAGGGTTAGTACAAGGACAGAGCCATTGGGAATTAAGCAAAGTTTTTAGATGCTTCTTGAAAGTGGGTAAAGAAGTAATTGCAGTAAGTTCACTTGGAAGCTTGTTCCAGATAGGTCCAGTACAGCTGGAGAACAAACAGTCCCCAGTTTTGTTGTTGGATTTATAGGAGTCTGCTAGAAGCTTGGTGGCAGAGCATAAGGAAGAGATGTTTTTATAAGGAGTAATAAGGGAGCTAAGTATAGTAGTATTAGAAGGCTGATAGAAGATTTTGTGGGTGATGGTTAGTTGCTGTAGTAGAATTTGATTTTGTAGTTCTAGCCAGCCTAGCTGTTTAAGATTAGAGCAATGATGGGTACGAAAAGGGGCTCCTGTCGCAAATCTGGCAATATTGTTATATGATGTTGCTAGTTTATTGAAATTAGATTTAGATAAGTTTGTAAAAATCGGTGAGGCGTAAAGAAGGGTAGAGAGCAGGTGCGTTTGTGCGCTAGTACTTCTGGCTGAGGCAGTAAGGAAGGGTTTAAGCCTATAGAGAGATCCAAGTTTTCTATTGACTGACTTGATGGTTAAGTTAATATGTGAATCAAAGTTGAGATTGTGGTCTATTGTGACACCTCGAAGTTTGGTAGTAGACTCGGGGATATTATTGTGCAATTGTTAGAAGTTATATTGAAGGTAAAAATAGATGACTTCTGTGAAGGTGTGAAAAGTAATAATTTAGTCTTTTTGGGATTCAGTAAGAGGCAATATTGATAGAACCAGTTTTCAGCTGCTGTGAAGACTTTTTGTGTAGTAGTCTGAAGCTCAACTGGGGAGGATGCTGAACATATCAGTGTTGAGTCATCGGCATATTGAATACAGATGGATTGTGGAAGGGACTTATTTAGGTTGTTAATAAAAATAGAAAAGAGAAGAGGTCCCAGTATTGAGCCTTGTGGCACTCCTGTTTTGATGGGAAGAAGAGATGATATGTGATTGTCCCAAAGAACTGCTTGCTGTCTATTTTCTAAGTAGGAATTAAACCACTGGATAGTCTGAGTGTCCAAAGCAAAAGATTTAATGATGTTTAGTAAGAGAATATGGCTGACCATATCAAAGGCCTTAGAGAGGTCTAAGAATAGAGCTGAGGACAGCAAGTTGTTATTCCGATTTTTATTAATATGATCTGTGAATGACAAGAGTGCAGTAGTAGTGCTGTGATAAGGTCTAAAACCATGTTGGCAGTCTGCTAGGAGATTGTTTTGGAGAAGATGGTCAAGTAATTGCTGATGTACGCATCTTTCCATGATTTTAGCTAATGGAGAATGTAAGGCTATGGGATGGAAGTTGGAGAGCTCATTAGAGTTACCACCCTTATGAAGTGGAATGATATGAGAGACTTTCCAGAGGGATGGGATAAAGCCTTCAGTTATGGATCAATTAATTAAAATGGAGACAGGAAAGGCAAGTACTTTGGCTGCAATTTGTAGGTACTCAGCTGGGAGGAGGTCAGTTGAGGGAGTACAAGGTTTAAGTTAAGTAAGTAGGGTATAGATGAGATCTGTCAAGACTGGTTGCACTTTGAAAGAGGGGGGATTTTTGTTAAGGGAGTAAGGTGCTTGTGTGGACTGAGGAGATAAGGTTGAAGCTAGGAAAGTAACAGTGTCTGAGAAAAAATTGTTGAAAGTATCAGCAATTTGGTTAGGTGTATTCTGAGTGAGGTTAGGAGTAGGTGTTTTAGAATTACCTGGATGTAGTAGTTTGTTGATACCTGCCCAGAATTTCTGAGGGTTTTGGCATTGTGTGTGTTGGAATTTCCAATAATAATTTTTTTTATCAAGGAATATTACTTTCTTTGTTTCGTTTCTAAGTTGTTTAAAGGTTTGGTGGTCAGAAGGGTTTTTAGTACTACGTCATTTGGCCCAAGTTCTATTTCTAAGTAACATTTTTTGTTTGGTCTCTTTGGTTAGCCAAGGAGCAGGCTTTGCTTTGGTTTTAATTAATCTAGTAGGGGCATGGTGGTTGAGAATTTGAAGGAATTTGTTGTTAAAGTATAAAACTGCCTCATCAAGAGGTAAGTATTTTGGGGGAGACCAATTGCAAGCTTTGAGTTCTAATTGGAAGTTAGTTTGGTTGAAATTGGTTTTGTTCCTGGTAGTTCTGAATTGTGTATTATTGGAGATATGGCTTTTTTTGTCAGGTGATAAAAGTGGTTAGATGGTCAATGATATTATCAGGTAGTGTGCCTGTGGTATAAGTCATAGGGTTGCTATTGACTAGAATCCAGTCCAGGGTGCTCTGTTTGGAGCTGGTTTTGTTTATTTGAGTGGGGACGGTAATGGTTTATTTAAAGCCATAGAGGTTTATGTGTGAAGTAGGTTTTTGGGAAATACAACAATTCCAATCAATATTAAAGTCTCCTAGTAGAATAGTTTCCTGAGGGAAGGAGGTTGAGAGCCAGCTCAGTATGTTTTCAAGGGTATTAATATTGTTACCTGGGGGGGATGTAACAGCAGATGATATAAATGGATTTATTTGTATTAATTTGTAGTATGGTGATTAAGATTTCACTATTACTTTGTGAGGGTGGTTTGTTATCTAGTAGGATAACCAGTAATTCAGTTTTGTAAAGTATAGCTACACCTCCACCCTTTTTGGTGTGACGGTTAAGTTTAATGATGTTATATCCTGGTGGTAATATATCATTATCCTTGGTTTCTGCTTTTAGCCAGGTTTCAGTTAGGCATAAGATATCAAAGGAATATAGGTCAAGAAGGGCATGCAGTTGGGTTATTTTATTATTCAGGCTGCGAATATTTAGGTGGGCTATCTGGAGAGAATCGGGATTGGTGGTAGGATTTATAGAATTAGCTTGGTTTATTGAGGGGATAGTAGGGTGGTAGTTGTTTGGGCCTGGATTAGGATGAATGTCGCCATAAAAGAATAATAGCTGCTGTTAACTATGTAAGTATTTGGAAAGTTTGGAAGAAATTGAAAAAGGATTCTTGTTTTGGAAAAACTTGATATCTGTTGATCTACGGTAATGAGGTATGAGGTAGGAAGTTATATTGCTGTGTGGTTGTGGGGTGTAATCAAAGTGAGGAGTAGTTTGTTTTAGTGTTAGCTGAGATTCAATTAACTTTTTGTTTTCATAGAAGGTGAGGGAGTAAGAAATGCGAAGAGTGTTTAGGAGTGGGAAGGAGGAGTAGGATGTTATATTTAGAAATGTTTGGGTTATACATAGCAAGCGAAGGTGTGTTCTAAGAGGAAGGTAATAGATAGGTATGAATATAGGGAGTTAACAGGGTGGAGTTGCTTTAAAAGAGGGAGTTGTTTAAAAGAGGAACAGATTGAAATGTTGTAGTATATGTTGCACTCAGCACTCTTTTCTTTAGCATGTTAATACTGCTGCTATGGCAGAATTTCACCCCTGGTAGTTATTCTGGCTGGATACACAATCTCACCGAGCAGGTTTGCTCACAAACTTGAATGCCACTTATTTCTGTGCTTCTGCTGCTCTGCATGGTTTTCTAGCAGCAGCACTGTTGCTGGCCATGAAACTGGCTTGTATACATGTAAGTGTGATGAGCAGCATGAATATGCAATTACAGCTACTGCTCATCACACCAACACCTTTGCACGAAGCTTACACGGAGTTTATTGACTTCCCAGGTAAGAGTTTCTTTCCTCTTATTGCTCCTAAAGTACATCATGATGTTAATCATGTTGCTCCATTGACTTATTTAGTGAGTCTGTACTTTTTGAAAATCTGTCCCTGCTGTCATCTATTGTTCTTTCCAGCTTTTTCCCAAAGCCACCCCTACATGTACAATTCCCATCCCTTTCAAATGTCCTTGACTTTACAGGAGACTCCTTCTGTTGCCTCATACAAGTCTCCACCCCTCATAACTCACAGACCATTGCAAGTAATGAATAATGCTAGCTATTAGACTTCCATAGCTATTATGCAAAAAAATGGCTTTGTACTATCTCCTAGATCGCATAACTTAGTTAATATGTTGGAGAGTCTTTGGAATCTAATAACACTGTAGAGAGTTAGCAATCTGCAACAGAATGCAGAGAGTAAAGGGTCTGAACCTTTCCAAGTTCCTAGTGTCTAGTATCCTTCATGTCTTTTGTGCCGCAAAATGGTGCTTTATTATTTTTTTAAGGCTCAATATAAAGAGTTATTCTGGGTGTCTAGTATAACCCCCGCCCTGATATTGCAGGCTTTGCTAATAAGTGTAGGGGAATTTGGAGGTGTGACAGCCCCTCCCCGTACAATCATACATTCATATACACACACACACACACACACACACACACACACACACACACACACACACACACACACACACACACACACACACACACACACACACACACACACACACACACACACACCCACACACACACACACACACACACACACACACACACACACACACACACACACACACACACACACACACATACATGAAGGTTTCCTACCCACCCACTAAATAACTCCCATACTGTGGTTACCCAGGCAGATATACACACACACACACACACACACACACACACACACACACACACACACACACACACACACACACACACACACACACACACACACACACCATACACGATTCATACCTCACAGATACATGCTGTGAAAATTGAAAGGACTGTAGAATACGTTAATGAATTGGAAGTAACTGGAAGAAACTGGGATAAAGCTGGAATGAATGGCTTTATCTGTTAATTATCCAGAACTGCACTGAGCAGTTTCCAGTCTCTTCTTTATGTGTCATGTCTTCTTGTTTCTTTCAGAAAAAAAGTCTGCATACATTGTAGTTCAGTTAAAATCATTTTATTATGTAACAGACAACCAGCACTTCCAACCCACTAAACTCCCTGCCTTTACCCCTAACACAATTGGGTGAATATGAGATCTTGCCAACTGGCTCACAAACTGGACACACACTATCAAAGTGGATGAATTCACATCAGCCAGCAGACCTGTCACCAGTGGGATGCCACAAGGGTCAGTGCCAGTCCCCCTACTGTTTGGTATATACTTCTCAGAAGTTCAGGCCAAAACTAAGAGGCTGTGGCTGACAAGGTTTGTGGACAACTGCAAACTAGGTGAAATTATTGAATCCCCAAATGATATCAGTATACCCAAGGAGGGTCTTATGCAGAACAACGACTGGAGTCTTAGTCACAGTCTCAACTGAATGCAAAGGAATGCATCATCATTCCCTTTGACAAAAACAATGTCCCTTCACACTATCGAATCAACAATACTCTACCTACAAAGTGGTAAGGGATCTGGGATCACAAGTTGATTGCGAATTTAACTTTGACCACCATGTGTCCACTGTAGTAAGGAAGGCTTTCTGCATAGCACACTTGATTAGTGAAGGCATCATCTCGAGAGCAAAGGAAGTTTTAACCCCTCTATACTCGTCATGTATCCAGCCCATAATTGAGTATAACACCCCATTTAGCATGTACCGTACAAAGCACCTGCAACAACTGGAGAGATCTCAGATGTTTCTAACAAAGAATATCAAGGGACTCCAGCATATGCCTTACACAGACCAACTAAAGCCCTTGTCACTATACTCTGTATCATATAGACTTGTTAGGGGAAACATATGCCTGCCTTACAGAGCAATCTCAGACCCAAATGTAATGAACTTGCTGCACATCAATAAATCAAACGGGACTAGAGATACCCATTCCAGGGACCTAAATATGGCCTGTGACTTAAATAGGACATGTTGAAGAGACAGATTTGTCTCCCAGTGACTGCCACATCTTTGGAATAGGCTACCAACTCATGTGAAACAGAGCACCTCTATGACAAAAGGAACTTGGACGAGTGGATGGGGCACCAAAAACTCTTACCAGGGATAGCACCTACAACCCACTTGGACATGGGCAGTCATTACTAAATGCAGTCCTGGGTATTGACTAGAGTATTACATTGAGATGAAATGGCTAGGGTTGAAATGGCTTCCAGGTCAATAGCCTAGTAAACTCCTATGATCCTATGTTCCTATGATGTTATGGTCATGTTCAATAACATGGGCAGACTATGTAGCTTATGCAGCTGTGTAAATGTCTTACTGCAGGCATTTCTGAGAGGAATCAAAATGTCTTAAACATGAAACTGCACTCATTACAAGCATTCTTAACCCTGGAAGAAGCTGACATTTGTGTAGTCACAGAAACCTGGTTCAGAGCCAGCCATACCACGTTACTCATCCTATCATTCATTCAGACCCCAAGCCATGGGCAGCAAAACAAAAGGAGGTGGATTCCAATATATATAAAAGACATACACACCTCTAGGCTGGACAAACAGCATGATGCACAGGAAAAACTCCAGGTACAGTTAACAATTGACAAGACACCTATTCAAATCATAACTAGCTACAGGCTTCCAAATCTGACTCAAGATGCCCAATCCACCTATCTGGACCTCTTCAAATCTATCAAGATTCAACCTTTTACCATGATCCTGGGTGACTTTAACTATCCAACCATAGATTGGAAGAAATATTCATGCCAAAACATAAATGCCCAGAGATTCCTTGATTTTGTCAATGCAAATACCTTGGACCAGTTGTTTGACACCCTCACAAAAGGTGAAAATATCTTGGACTTGGTATTAACCAACATGAATAACCACTGCAGCATCCCTGCAGTGTCATTATCCCTGGTAATATCTGACCACAAAGCAGTCACTTTCGAAGTCACCATCTCCCTTGACCCCCCCCCCCGCTAGGGTCAAACAAATAAAAACTTCTCCAAAGCTAATTACAACCTCCTGAGGGAAGGTATAAACAACTTCATAGCCCCCTCCCCCTCTACAGAAACTGGCACATATGTCCAAACTTACAAGTACTATATGACCATTTATATAGCTGCATGGAATCAGGAATACCAGACAGGATGAAATCCTCTTTCTCAAGGAAGAGTAAACCTGTCTGGTGGACATCTACACTAAATAAACTCTATAATAAAAGGAAAAAAATTCTGTCCAGGACCAAGAAGGAGCCAGTGTCTAATTGGAAGCAATCTCTCCTTAGCCTGAACAAGCAAATAAGAGCACTAGTGAAATCATCCAAAGCAAACTTTGAGTCCAAACTGGCCACATCTACTAAAGACAGTCATATGGCTTTCTTCATATATGTCCGCAATCTCAAGGGAAGCACCCAGATCTGCTCAGAACTGGTGGTCATGGACACCACATATACAAACCCTGTAGATATAGCCAACCTGCTGGCAGACAGGTTCAGTGAAAACTTCACTTGTCTGTCCCACCATCAGTACAACAGGACATCCCCAGTACCTGCCTCCTCCCCTTATCTCTAGGAAGCAAGTCATCACTGCCTGCTCAAAGGAAAAAAATACAGCCTCCATGGGACCTGATAACATCCCAGGCTGCATCCTGCATGAAGTCAGGCAGGAACTTGCAACACCATTAGGCACCCTATTCAACCAAAGCCTGAGTATTGGCTTCATCCAAGCCGAGTGGAGGACAGCTAATATCATCCCTTTGCATAAAGGTGGACCATCCACTGATCCAGGAAATTATAACTAGCCTGATCTGCAAGGCCATGGAGCGGATTATCATGGACCTCATTAACAAGGACATTGGCAACCTCCAGACACTTGATCCAACACAGTTTGGTTTTCTCAAGGGGAGGTCATGCCTGTTAAATCTAGTCAACTTCTTTGAGACAGCCACCAAGGCCATAGACAAGGGGAAGATGGTGCACACCTCCTACCTTGACCTGGCCAAGGCCTTCAATACTATTCCCCACTGAGATATAATAAATAAACTCTCTCAACTAGGCATCGATCCATATGTTAGTAGATGCTTAGCAAACTGGCTTACTGATAGAACCCAACTAATCAAAATAGGAGAAGCCACCTCAAGTAGTAGACCTGTAACAAGTGGTGTACCCCAGGGATCAGTCTTGGGGCCTCTGCTGTTTGGGATATAATTCTCAGAAGTGCAGGCCAAATCTAGTGGGCTATGGCTGACCATGTTTGCAGATGACTGCAAGCTGGGTGCTGTCATCAATTCCCCTAGTGATATGGATATCCTCCAAGAGGGTCACACCCAAACAAATTGACTGGTGCCAGAAACATGGCCTTAAACTGAATGCCAAAAAATGCATCATCATCCCTTTTGGGGAGAATGATGTCCCCCCAAATTATCACATTGATAATAAGGCACTAAACACGCAATAAGTCGTAAGGGAGTTGGGAACCCAGGTTGATAGTAAACTGACTTTTGACCATTATATTACATCCATTGTACAGAAAGCTTTCTACATGGCCCGTCTCATTAGTAAGGATATCTCATCCAGGGACAAGGTGGTCATAACATCCCTGTAGTCTTCCCTTATAAGACCAATGATTGAATACAATGGCCCTTTTGGCCTGTACCTCACAAAGTGCATGCAGCAGCTGGAGAGACCACAGAAATTCCTCACCCAGAGAATCCAGGGCCTCAAACAGCTACCCTACACAGATAGGCTAAAAGCTCTGTCCCTCTACTCAGTTTCCTACAGACTCCTCAGACGTGACCTCTGTCTGGCATACAAAGCAATCTCAGACCCTGCCCTGATGGTACTGCTGTATATCTGCAAGTCAAGCTCCACTCGAGTAACCCACATGCAAGACCTCAACCTGGTTTGTGACATCAATAGGACTTGGTGGGACAGATTTGTGTCCCAGAGACTCCTCCATTTGTGGAATAGACTTCCTCTCCACATAAAGCAGAGCACCTCCTTAAACCTTTCTAAATACAACCTGTATAACTAGATGGGGAACAGAAAATAAACCCTTGGGATTCCACCCATGTCTCTGCTGGACAGTGGCATAGGATGCCGACTTGTTGGAACATGGGCTAAATTCTTGGCTAGGCTTGTCAGGGCCTCAGGGCCAATAGCCTAGTAACTTCCTATGATCCTATGAGAGTGCATAGCTAATTAGCATAGCCTGCTCTCCCAGAATGCTTCATTAGCAATTGCAGTATGCCAGAGAGACAGTACTGCAGCTCTTTGTGGTATCGTACCATGGTAGGGCTATCTCTGAATCAGAAATGTTTAGCCCGAGGTGTACATCAGGCTTACAATTCACAATAACCTTTCTGAATTCAGCTCATTGTTACTTTCTCTCATGTGCTGTGCCTTTGTCATGTGATCTGGATCATGTTTGAAAATAGTCCTTGAACCAGTGCACTTACTTGGTTAACAAATGTAGCAAATTATATCAATGAATTGATTATGTTTTGCTTCAGTAATAACTATTTTATTTTTATTTGAAGATGTGGTTTAAAAACAGCTTAAAGGTACTGCCATGAACATCTCGTGTTCCTGCATATGCTAATTTAATAAGGATTTTTGGATTATAATATATTTATTTATTTAATCTATTGTTTTAAATATGTAGTTGATTATTTCCTTTACACTGATGATCTAATATTTGTATAAAGGGATGATGCCCGTGACTTAGAACAGTCTGTGATAAATTTGAATATAATGGATGGGATGCTTGGTAATAAGGTTCCAAAAACTACTGCCACATTACACAATCTTTTTGATACCAGTCATTATCCTGGTCATTTATTGTCTTCTTTTTCCTTTGGTGGACTTTTAAGAGTGAAAAGAAGTGATCTTTTTAGATGAGGGAAGATATTAATATCAATGGGTTGACAACTTCTTCAGTAAATGCTGAACCTCTGAAACTCAGCTGCTAAAATCACAATTAGTGAACTTTAGAGTAAGAGCTTTTTTTGCAGCCTCCTCACACCCCATATGTGGGGGAGACTACCCACACCACATTTTTATATATGCCTCCTGTAAGATGAAGCAACGGTAGAGAAAACTGAAAACTCTATTTGCACCAAAAATGGTTTCAGACAGTACACTTAGATGCATCTGTACATGCTGAAACATTTCTCAGTCTAGTGGTACATTTTCAGGCAGTAAATGTAATTTTCATGTTTCATGATAGATGTGATGAGTCTAACAGGTTCAAGAATGTGTATTTGTCTGTTCTGAGTGAACCATTAGATGAATGTAGGAGTATGCACTTGGATATATTTAGTTTTTGTAGACAGACTTCTGATTTATCTATTAGTACACATGGATGTACTACAAAAATGTTTATTTTAGGACTCAATACAGTATGCTAGCCTCAGACAAAATAGTCGTAATGTACTGGGATATTTTATTAGGGAATCATAAACTGAAAGAGTGTCTGGAATAGTTTCCATGTACTTCATAGTATGGAGAAAGAGTGTATCTGACATCTTAACTCACAGCTACCTATTCAGTCCTGGCTTTTGGATGCTAGACCAGGTGTCCTGCTACAGGAGTACTTTATCTTGTGACAGCTGTTTAACCTGAAGTTTTATTGTTCCTTATTTTACAAAAAAATAATGGCATTGATTTCACATCTGTTGCTCACTACACTTGTAATTATGAAGGAGTAGGGAATGGTCTATATTGCCATATGGCATTTTTACATGGGACAAACAAAGAGGAAATTCAAAGTGAGACTATGGGAACACATCAAGGATATTAGTAATGGCAGCCTGCATAGTTCTGTTCCTTACCTTTTAATAAGCATGCTAAACAAGCAGAAAATATCAAGGCTACTATTTTAGATCAAATTCATGTCACATTAAGAAATGGGAAGAGAGCTTTTAAATAAAGTTTAAAAATGAAGGAAAGTGTTTTTTTTTAAATGTCATATTTTCATTCCCTTTGATTTGAATTTAGAGTACAATATGAAGATAGTTATGGCTTCTTAGTTGTTTAGTTCTGCTTGTGTACATTGATTGGCTAGTTTTAATGACTATAATTGCTATATTAATTTATATAAGTTTTTTTGGTGTGGTTTTATAACTACTTGGGTGCTATCTGAGTCACTAGAGGGGTAATAAATTTTTGATTCCTTTTGTTGTGTTGTGTACATATTTATTTAATTTTCATCAGTTGTTAATTTGTTTAATACTAAATATATGTCTAGTAGTTGTAAAAAGTTCTCTTGGGTTTAATAAGTAGTGGTTGGTCACTTTCCAAAGCCAAAATTTTTAACATCTTTGCAGGGATCTTTGTGAAAGCAGTCTACTGAACTGAAGGGTATTGACTACCGCAAGAGGACTAACATTTTTCCTCACAGTGCAGTGATTTTTGGAGATGGATATATAAAGTATGAAGTTCATGAAGCATAGCCACTGACATGCACACAGAAAATGTTCCTTGTCTTGTACTTAGCCAAAGTGGTCTTCTTTATAAAAGACAACTTTTGGTAACATAGCTTTAGCAAATACAATGTATTGTTGCCACTAACAGAAATCACCTTTATTTTGTGCAAATGACAAGACAATAGCAACAAGTACAATTTTTAACATTCCTACATGCACAAGGAAAAGATGAAACAACATATAAGGGCAATATTAAAATAAATAGTTTTTCGTTTAAAATCCTGCAAACATCCTGCAAGTAGAAACATGATGGAGCTTTCAAAATATGTGATCAAGGTAGATATGAATCTAGCCTTTAGCATCATCTTACCATCACAGAGAATGATGTTGCAATACAAACAAAATATTATTGTCGTCAAAAATTGGCTTAGTTTCTGGTATCATGCAAAGCAGTCCAATATATATCAGACTTGTGGGGGGGGGGGTAGCAGACATTCCTAACATCTTTGCCAGCGATGGCCTACACCAGTCCCCACAAGGCATTAGGATATTGGCTAAAACCTTGTCCACACCCATAGTGCCTTTTTTAGGCAATGTCAGTCTTCAAAAGCTTCTGACTTGATAAGACAAAGGGTAGGATTCAATAGACTCCATGCAGAAATAGTGCTATTCCTGCACGGAGTGAACCTTGTCCATTTCCACATAGCCTTAACAGCAGTATGTCTTACATATTCATGAAGGTGTGCTACTGCTAAGGCTAAGCGGACATGAACACTACTGGGTGCAGGGGGCGTGTTTTAGTAGTGACCACACATCCAGCATGCCCCCTGCACTCTGAAAGTGCCAGAAAGTACTTTCTAAGTGCTTTCAGTGTCTCGGACACTGAAAGCAGGAAATGTAGATAGGAAGTAATGCAGGGGGTGTGTGACAGGGTCTGTCACGCAACCCCTGCATTGTCAATGTGCTGTACGGCACTTTCTAAGTGCTTTCAGTGTCCGTGGACACTGAAAGCAGCTATTTAGATAGGAACAATGCAGGGTGTGTGTGGCAGGTACTGCCACACACCCCCTGCATTGTCAAAGTGCCATATGGCACCTTTAACATGTCCCAACCTCTCAGAGCAAAAAACTGGCCAAAGCCTAGAATGATGGGGGGACAAGTAGGGACAGATGTTAAATATTGCCATTACAAACCTAGAAAGTTGATAGAGAAGCAGGGTTTGTATTAATATATATCAACATGTAGGGAAGAATCAGAAGTCTGAAACTCAAATGTATGCCATTATGGAGTGACTTCAATCCTGATATGCCCCATATATACTTAGACAGTTGATAGAAGGACAAGTAGTGCATTGCCAAATATGACTTACAAGTAGTATTGATACATGCAATTAAAGTGCATTTATTTTTTTTTTCTGTTCTAGGTTAAGATTAAGTATAGCTGAGTGGGTTTGCATATTACAGACCTCTGCTCAGCATTGCGTAAACGTCTCATAGGAGCTAAATAAAAATGTATTGCTAAAATCCTTAATGACAAAATAGCACAGTGGTTAGAGTCCTGGCTTTGCATGCAGGCGTTAACGGTTCAAGTATCAAGACAGGCACTTTATTTTTACATGGGAAAGCATTGTTAAAAATTTATTTATGTTAAATTATGTAGTAATTGATATTTGTTACCCAGGGTAGTGTAGCTGGTCCAAAATGGAAGTGTGAGTGCATATAACATGTGAAATCACCCATGTATACTCATATCCCATACAGTATAGTCACACACCAAGGTAATGTAATGAAAGCACATTGGGGGGCGTCATGTAAAATAAATCATATACACTTAATAATATGTGAGTAATGATGAATTAATCTACAATCCTAATATTTTTTTAAAATGAAAACTGAGCAATGTTAAGCAGTGCTCAGGTATGCTTAGCCAGTTTAAGCATTGCTTAGATGTAACTTCTAAGCAGAAGTTAGCTCAGCTAAGCAGATTTGTGCACTGTTAAGCAGTGCTCAACATTTAGCCCTTTAAGTACTGTTCAACTCATCTTAGCGGATTTGTGCACTGCTTAGCTGAGCTTAGCATTTTCAAAATGGTCCAATGACAGCAAAGGGTGGGAATGTGGTCTTATTTAAACCGCACAGGTGGGAATACAGCCATAACCTGTTGTAGTCTGATCTCTGCAGGAACAGTGTCTGGCGTTGGAGAAGGAGTGCACTTTTCGGCCCAGTGCTGGGGCATTCAGGAGTCCAGGGTCATGTTTGGGCTCCTTGTAGAAAACCATGATGACAGACTGCTGTAGCGCCAGTACCAGGGCTCTCAGTACAAAATGGATGCCTGGGACTGTCTGGCACATGACCTCACCAGTGCCACAGGAATCCCATGAACTGGTGAGCAGGTATGGCATCACTATGCTGACCTAAAGTGGAGGAAGGGTGGATCCAAGATGCTCAGGCATGGAATGCTCCAGTAGTTAGTAAGTATCCCATACATAGCTGTACCTAATCCTAGCCTGAGTATGTGATAGACAGGTATGAATAATGTTTGTTTTCTCCCCCTACAGCTGCAGCAGAGAGTGCTAGCAATGCTGAGGCCCATGCCGACAGACTGACAAGGCTGCACCAACAGGCTGATGAGTACAGATCTACCTTGCAGTATATAATGAAATAAATAAGAAGGATTAAATTGTGTACTGCCAGAAGGTGTACTGTGTTCTGTGTCTAAAGATTACATAAAAGTTTGCCAGACTAATATTGATCTACAGGATATGCAGTAGTAAAACACTGTGTCATGTAAGTACAATAAAGACCTAAACCACCAACTGTTGTGCTTACTCTGGTGTCTTGTTGTACAAATAGAATGTGTATAAGTTCTTCACAGCAAATATGGCTTTGACAGCATGAATTTACTGAAGTTGTTCTGAGAACCAGCTATTATGCAAAACAGTAGACTGTGGAGCTGTAAAACAAGATATAAATGAAATATGAAATATGCTATGGACTAAGATCTGAACCCTGAGTAGTAATGTCCAATGTATTAAAGTGTGTCCTCTGCAGCATTGCCTTGTGTTAACCTTTGCTTTCCAGATTGTATCATTTCGAAGGATTAATACACAGTACACTATCTGTCATGCATGAATCTCAGGATTACAAGGTCAGACTGTCTAACCCACAGAGTAATAGGCAGAAATCAGTCAAACAAAAAAAACATCAGTTCCCAGTGGCTCAGTGTGATGAGAAATAGCTTTGCTGTTCATTTTAGCACACAGAGACATGGTTAAAATCCAGGGAGTGGTACTGAGATGTGTGCATATATACACGCAAGAAATCCTGAATATTTGTAGAAACAGTCAGTTAGTGGTAACAGATATTTCCACCACATGTCTTACAGGTAAAGAAACTTTTGTAGTAGCTGTAGAAAGGGTATACCAATACATTATGTGCAACTGTCCCACTGTCCAACCCCATGCCTGCAAATGACACCAGCATAGGTGCATACACTATGCATTCTTCCCGATATATGTCTCTCAAGTGTTACGCTGTAACAGCTAGTGGTCACTGCTGCCAATCAATCAACTTGGACACAGATAGGAATTCAGGTGAAGTATGCGAGTAGCAGACACACACATCAGTGCAGGGTACCCCTTATTTGTCAGATATGTAACCCTGATATGTACAAGCCCCCTAGTAATGTAGTCATAGTTGTCTCAGTCTGCCTCATACCATTACAGGTTGACAGTTTGACAGGTATGTATGTATGTGCTACAGAAGCTATGGGCCATAGGGAGATGTAAAGTGAGGGCAGACCTGTAGAGTATTGAGCAGTACTGTTGTAAAAAAATAGAAGCCTATATGGTTGTTAATGGACTTTTTCTCTCCCCATACCCCTCATCTGCATCACTAAATATTAATGTAACTGACATGCTGTTACAATGTTTATTGTTATTCCATTTATCCATGTCTTCTTTTTGCTATGCAACTGTTTCAAATCTGTTGGTTTGGATTAATTAGAACACCCATGCATGCTCTTATAACTAATTTTAAAATGTTTTGCTCATGACTAACCAATATAGCTTGGATAACCCCAGCACCATAGCATGTTTGTGAAGGCAGATCCCGGTGGATCCGCCTTTCCTGCCTCATCTGGTCATGGCACCAGGCTCCAGCACATCTGGGACCCCACATGGAACTTCCTCATCTGCTGGTCCTGCACCACCTTTGGGTGGAACCATCTCAGGGAACAGGACCCGTCCCCCCTAGTGGACACAGGCATGGAGAGAAACCTGTCACCCGCCACAAGTTCTGGGGTATGCTATGCAGCATCATCTGCTCCAAGTTGGATGGATGGCTGCTCCAGATGGAGGGCTGCCTGGCACACCTGGAGGGGCAGACTGCCCTTGTTGTCCAACACCCAGCACAGCCACCTTCGGGGCCGTGACGGTGCAGTGGTTACTGTCTATGGGTGGGGATCTCAGTCTCACTGTATTCATTTGGGGGATCATGGGCCTCTGATTCCCAATCACCCTCCCTGTCCAAGGTGTTAACCCCTCTCATGTGTTGTATACCACCCCTGTCTGCTGTCTTGTATGTCTTGTCTGTCTGTGAATGCAACCTAACTTACCCAATGTACCTCCATAAACATATCTACAGCCCTTCCCCAATATCCCACTCTCACCTTAATAACAAAAAAATCTGTCCCACAAAAAAATCATTGCATCATACATAGCTCTATAATTTTCCCCCATGTCCAGTAACATAAATCAATTAACACTCAAATTACTCTACAAATGTTTGTTGCCAACACCCCTCTCTGAGGGGGTGTGAGGCTGTAAATTCCCAATTTCCACATCAGCCACAGCTGTTGCTGCAGTAGAAATGTAGAGCTATGGTTCTTTCCTACACCCGTCCTGCATATCCCTAGCTGGTTTTCCTGATGTTTTACCCCCTGCTTGCCCCATCTCACCACTTTCCTATCACCCTTTTTTCTTTTCTTTGTTTAAAATTAGCGTGGGTGTAAGCCGGAGTAAGCACTGCTAACTGAAGCTAAGAGGACTTAACCGTCTGTTAGCATCACTTAGCTTCATGTAAAACCATGCAAACCCACTTACAACTGCTTAAAAGTGCTTTAATCACTGTGTCTCCATCAGCCCTTGTTCTGTCCAGCAACAAAATAATCAGGCCTGCCAACTCTCAAACACAGGACATAGTGCACTACAATCACAGCAATGTACCACTATGCCATCTGAGCTGCAAGAATTTGTAATGCTTTTACAAACATATCATGCATTATGGTCATTTAACATTAATGAAAGTCATCAATACCAAGTCTTGAACCCAGACCATGTGCACTACAATCACAGCAAAGTATATCTACATCACTACCAAGTCTTGAACCCAGGCCTTGTGCACTACAATCACAGCAAAGCATATCTACACCATTTGAGCTGTAGGAATTTATAATGCTTACAGTCATTTAACATAAGGGAAAATACATATCCATAGTGCTCTTATATACACACACATATATATATATATATATATATATATATATATATATATATATATATATAGAGAGAGAGAGAGAGAGATAAATAGATACACACACACACACACACACACACACACACACACACACACACACACACACATATGTATATATATATATATATATATATATATATATATATATATATATATATATGTACTCAACCTCTTACTGCAAGACATCTGCCAAAAGTCTGACAAAGTGGAGGGATAAAGGGAAAAAAATAGTGACATATTTGAAATATGGCTGTTGTATGTGTAGAAGTCTGCTAGAGTAGCATGCTTTGTATTAACATATATTTGTTGATAGATTTCAGGTCTGAAACACAAATGATTGTCATCATTTACTGATCTCAATGCTCACATCATCCCAGTGATTTGTCAGAAACCCACAACTGTTATGAGGAACAGACCAAACATATGAGCTACACATCTAGCCAGTGTATAGACAACTGGACAGTGGAGAGGTATGATTGCAGTCATGTAACAGAAGAGAAAAATCACTGAGAGTTGCCAACCATTTCACCCAGCACCTTCTGAACTACAATCAGACAACACAACACAACCCCAAATCAGCTCTGGGGAATTACTCATGCATTTGCAAATATATCATGCACTACAGGGATGTAACTGTAGGGAAAAGCAAACATTGGTGAGAAATTGTCCACCCACAACCATTTGAACCACAGTCACAGCAACATACCAGTATCCCCAACTGAGCTCTAGTGTATAGCAACTGTTTGAACAAACATATCCTGATTGCCAGTCACACACTATACCGACATATACTACCCCAAGTCACAGTCTATTGGGAATCCTGAGGTGTTACAGGACATTTCTCAGCATAACAGCAATACTTACATACAATCTACACCCAGTTCTGGAACTTTGCCCCCCGTTTTGTTGGGCTGTCTCCACATTTCTTGTTCTGAGAGGTATTTCCACCTACCTTCTGTGAAGCTGTAGCCTCCACACCTCCATAATGTCCTCCTCACTGGCAAGGAAAAGCGGCAAGGCCCCCATGAAGGACTTAATTATAGCACTGAGTTGCTATGAAACTGGCTAATGGAAAAACAACACACCTGCTCTGGATGTAAGTAGCAAGTGGGAGACACTAATTGGTGCACAGGCCATCACCTGTTCATGAGCATTACCTACAAAAGGCAAGTCACTGCCTATGCAAAACAGGTCTGAACCTGTCTACACAAAGACATACTGTGACTACACAAACCTAAACAGTTGCATTATTCTGAGGAAACTCTTCAGCACTATAACAGGTATGTCAATCAATTAAGCATGTAATGGAATGTAGAAGGGGGATGCAATAATGTGAAATAGGAAGTTAAACACTAGGTTGCAACAAGACTTGCTGGACTCCTATGGCCATTCCTGCTGGCCCTGTCTGCAGTGACATAGATCACAGCTCTGGCCCCTGAATCACCATAGCAAAGGTCAGCTCATGTATGACTACTACTGGAATGTCTGTTGTCCAATACTGACTGTGACACTGCTAGGCCAGCTACCTGGGATGTTGTAAATATTCATATGTCACTTGCAAATGCTACTATGATACATATGTTTGTCTTATAAATGTAAGAGACTTATACAGGGTATGTGCATAGTAAACAACTGGCACAGAAGTGTGTGTTGAACTGTCTGTTATATACTAAGCTGATACCTTTCAACTGTCCAGAGTGTTGCAGACTGACCACATGTTTGCCTCATACAGTTGTGTATTGTCTGGCAAATCACTGGCAACCCAGTAAAGACTGAAGTCATAACATAATAGCATACATTTGAATATCAGATGTTATATCCTGCAGAGTATTCCTGTGAATGCGAAACCATCTTTGCTAGCAACTGTGTGTTACAGATAGATTTTATAAAGTGTCACTATTTTCTGAACTTTTCCCACCATTGATGTGTGCCTTTGTGCAGATGTCTTTCTGTAACATGAGCTATGCCATTGCAAGCGGACCTTGTCCTGGAGGTTGGTGACATTTGTACAGTCACTGATACCTGGTTTGCAGCCGTGGAGAGCGCACTAACGTTGCCAGGTTACTCATCCCACCATACGTTTAGACCCCAAATGGAGGGCTGCAAAGCCATAGGAGGTGGATTTTTAAACATTATCATACACATAAACACCTCCAGGCTGGCCAAACAGTGTGATGCATAGGAGACATTCCAAGTGCAGTTAACTATTGACAAAACACCTACTCAAATCATAGCTAGCTACAGACCTTCAACCATGACTCTGGACACCCACCACACCTATATGGACTTGCTTGAATCTGTCAAGATTCAACCATCTACCCTGATCCTGGGTGACTTTAACTAGCCAGCCATAGTGTGCATGACCTATTCTACCTGAACACGAATGCACAGAGATTCCTCAGCTTTGTCAATGGCAATGCATTGGATCAGCTGGTCAACACTCCTATGACAAGTGGAAATATCCTGTACCTGGTCCTAACCAACATGAGTAGCCACTGTAGCACTCCTGCAGTGTCATCCTCCTTGGTAAGATCTGACCACATAGTAATCACTGTTGAGGCCACCATCTCTCCTGCCCCCTCCCTCCTGTGAGGGTCAAACAAAATGAAATTTCAAAAACTGACTATAGATCTCATCAGAGCAGGTAGAAATAGCTTTACAGCCATCGTCCTGTCAGTTGGAACTAGCAGTAGTGTCCAAGCGTACACCACAATATTATGTGAGCACCTACATAGCTGTACGGACTCAGCAATACCTGACAGGACAAAATCATCCCCTCAAGGTAGCTTAAACCTCTGTGGTGGACAGCAGCAATACACAAATACCATAATAGGTGGAAAAAATTGTTGAACAGGGCCAAGAAGAAGCAGGTGCCTAATTGGAAGCAATGCCACCTTGGTCTGAACAAGCAAATATGTCACAGGTGAATTACCCTAAAGCTATATTTGAGTGCAAATTGGACACATCCACCAAGGCCAATCACTAGACCTTCTACACATATGTCTGCAATCCCAGAGGAAACACCCAAATCTACTGTGTAGTGGTGGCCAATAACACCACATACACATATGGCATAGATATAACCAACCTGCTGCAGGCAGGTTAAGTGTTAACATCACCCGCTGTCTCCCCATCAGTACACATGGACATGCACAGAACCTGCCCCCTCCCCTCATCATCAGGAAGCAGGTCCATAATGCCCTCTTAAAGGCAACACACAGATGTCTCCATAGGCCTGATAACATCCCTGGCTACATCCTACATGAACTCAGGCATGAGCTTTCAGCTCCATTACACACTGTAGTCAACCAAAGTCTGAGCACCAGTGTCATCCCATCTGCACAGAGGACAGCCACTGTCATCCCTAAACAGAAAGGCAGAGCAATCCACTGACCCAGCCAAATCATATGCACATCAGATCAAGGACCTTATAAACATGGACATGAGCAACCTCAAAATACTTGAGCCTACATAGTGTGGTATTGTCAAAGGGAGATCAGGCCTGTTAAACCTGGTTGACTTCTCTGACGAGGTCAACAAATGTACACATTGCCTACCTTCACCTAGCCCAAATCTCTCGCAATTATCCCCAGGCAGCCATGATACATAAGCCTACACAGCTAGGCATCAACCTGTATGTTACCAGATGTGTAGCTAACTGGCTCAATGATAGTACTCACTCAGTCAAAGTAGTGGAAGCCACCTCTATTAGTAGTCTCTTACAGAGTGGTGTACCCCAAGGATTGGTCTGGGGGCCTCTATTGTTTGAGATATATATTTCTGAGGTACAAGACAAAACCAGTGGTCTGACCAGTTTTACAGATGATTGTAAGCTGGCCACTGTCTTACATTCCCCTACTGATGTCAGCATTCTCCAAGAGGCCCTTACCCAAATTAATGACTGGTGCAAGAAGCATTGCCTCAGATTGAATGCCAGGAGATGCATCATTTTCCCTGTTGTGGTAGACGTCATCCACACTAATTATGACAATAATAACAATATACTGAGCATGCATTCAGTTGTGAGGCGACCTGTGCACCAAGATTGGTAGCAACTTGGCAGTTTCCCACCATGTGGACAGCATTGTACAGAAGGCTGTCTACATGGCCCACCTCACAAATACAGGTATGCAATCCAGGAACCGGGAGGCCACAACATCCCTGTACTCCACCCTTATCAGACACATTACTGAGTACAATGGCTCCTTTGGCATGTACCTTGCCAAGCAAACGCAACAGTTGCAGAGACCACAGACATTCCTCACTAGGCAAATCTAGGGTCTGCAACACTTATCCTATACAGATAGGCTGAAAGCCCTGTCCCTGTACTCAGTCTCATACAGACTGATCATAGGTGACCTGTGTCTACCATACAAGGCCATTTCCAAACCAGCCTTGATGGCATTTATGCATATCTGTAACACAAACCCCACTCATGCAACATGTACGCAAGGCCCTTGCCTGCTCTGTGACATATATAATACTTGTTGGTGGGATAGTGTAGTGTCCCACACAATACACTGTCTGTAAAATACACTCCCTCCCCATGTCTAGCAAAGTAAGTGTATATCCATCTTGAAGAAGATGCTGGACGACTGAATGGTAAATGGAAAAGACACCCCTGTGATCCCATGTATGTCCCAGCTGGACAGGGGAGACAGGTACTGGCTTTGAAGGGACATGGGCAAAAGTCTGGCCTAGGCTTATGAGGGCATGCGGGCCAATAGCCTGGTATCATCTTATGAATGCACCTAGGACTTTACATGTTTCCTGTATGTATTGCAGACTGTCCTGCAATGTTGTCTGAAATGAATCCCTGTGAGTCTGAACAGTGTAGGTACTGCAGTGATAGAGTATTCTCTTGTTCCTTCATTATTTATTATCACATATCATTAAACCTTGTCATTGTGTCTAGTCTGTATAGCAGTAAGTCAGCTCTTATTGTACTTGCATATGCACTTGGTGACACTGTATAGGTCACTCCAATAGCCTTGGTCTTTGTCACACTCACCATTCTGCTAATAGGCCCATCACACAGTAGGATTTCTCACCCTTTGTTGAGGGACTTACAGTAGCTGTTAAAGAGATGGATTGTGTCAGTCAGAACTATGGTAATTTTTGGCCTGAAGGACCCATGGGTGGTAAAGCTGTGCCAGACTTTACCAGGAGTGTGTGTGTGTGCATGTGTGAGTGTGTGTGTGTGTGTGTGTGTGTGTGTGTGTGTGTGTGTGTGTGTGTGTGTGTGTGTGTGTGTGTATCAGCAAACATAATATTGCAGGGTATTAACTTACATATGCTGTCTTCCCCTCAGAGGTGAACGTGGGAGTTGGTGTTTCTCCCCCCCACAACCTGATGTTAGTGTCATAGCAGAGTCTCAAGATAATAGTGGTCATAGTGAGGCACAGGGGGGGTTGTCAGGGCCTGAATCTGTGCCATTGGCTGGTATCCCACTTTCACCCACAATGTCCCTGCACACAGTTAGTATGCCCACACATACCCAGTTCCCAGCAGCGACAGATAATGGACAGTTGGAAGGTGGTGGCATGAAACAAGCTAGTGTGGTGACTATGGCAAGTGAGATTGTAGACACTAGCCATAGCCAGACAGCAGGCAAGGTCACACAGGCAGATGGACAGGGGTGCTCAATGAAGGACTGCTGCCCATCAAGCCCCTGTCACAAGTACCACAGCAGATGTCACCAGACACGTGTTACAGTCCATCATGGAGGTGCGTACTGACTGCAACACCAGACATATGCTCAGGGTCATGAATGCAGCATTTCCTGCCATGTGTGATGGCCTCCATGGTATTTGTGATGCCACACATCATTTTGCCAATGCCATGGCTAGAAGGTGGGATGAGACATTGTCACTGCTCAAGCGTGCAATGCCTCTGCTTGAGCATGTAGTGGGAGTAGGGCATCGGCCAGGTGGACGTAGGTCAGAAACATGATCAGCTGACTGCCGATGTGGCTGTGCACATTCACAGTCCTGTAGTGCCAGTACCACCAGCACTACTGAAGGAAGGGTGCTGTCCACACCACACCTGAGCAGGATCCAGCAGACAGCAGTCACCATCAGAGAGTAGTACTGCATCTGTGCTTGGGCCTGGTGGTGCTAGTGAGACTTCTGGCAGAACCAGTTCCCGCATCCCTCCTGGGAGATGGTCAACCATACATCCTGCCATGTACAGTCCACGGCTGTCCAACATAGCCCTGTGTCAGGCATCCACATGGCTTGATTGTGTGCAAACACTCACACATCTCTATCACAGGCCAGTCACCACCAGACACCCACAGCTCCTCTCCATGGCACATTTGAACACCACCCCTCTAAACACACACACACACACACACACACACACACACACACACACACACACACACACACACACACACACACACAATGTCAATCATGTGGCCCAGCCTAGGCCTCTGGCAATCCCACACCATACCCTGTGCATGTGACGATACTTGTGCCACAACCCTGTTATCCATACCATCGATACAGGGACATGCTCTTATAGGTCTGACGCACAAGGTGAATATAGTACAGTGTAGTACTGTATTCTGTTTGTGTTCCAGGTGTCTGCAGGCTGTGGGCCTGCTGACAGTAGCAATGATGGTTATGGCAGAGTGGAAACACACTGGCCTTTTCATAGCCAAGGTACAGCTGTATATGTACATGTTTACCAGGTGTGTTTACATGAAACAGTGTGTGAGGGATAATTGTGGCAGTGTGACCTTGCATACATACCCTTGACATAGCCAGCTAGCCTTCATTCATGTCACCTGGGTGTTCTGTAAGACTGCAGGTTCACACATACAGAGGAGGTTACTTGAGTACTGGCACTAGGTCCCTCTCAAGCTTAGACATTACTTTAACTGCAACAGATTCACCTATCATCACCTGTTGCCCCTGCCATTTCTGTCCCATCCACTCAACCTTGATGCAGTTGATGAGGGTATGCATGGTGCTGTGTATGACAGGTTTGGGGTATGTATTCCTAACACAGGTCAGCCTGTGTTAGTCTAATCTGACACTCACCAGGATGTGCGTCTGCTAACTCATATGCACGTCTGGACTGTCGTGCTGGTTGTAGAGTCATAGTCCTGTACATGGGGCAGCTGTTGAAGGGCTGTGCACAGCCCCTACCTGCAAAGTCTTATGAATGATAGAGCTAGATACATAACACAAATAGCACAGAGGTAATGTAGTGTTGCAGTGTTTGCCACTACTATTCAAGTGGGTGATAATTGCAGGGGCTATTAGGATTGCCAATGGTGGGTTCAGAGGCCCTTAACATGGTAGAACCATCTGACACACACACACACACACACACGCACACACACACACACACACACACACACACACACACACACACACACACACACACACACACGCACACACACACACCCACACACACACACACACACACTGCTGCATGGGAACATGAATTGAAACACTCATGCACATGGAGTTGACATTTCTCAGAATAGATGACCTACCCATCTATTTATGCTCAATACATAGTGATACAACCATTGCATGCACCACATTGGCTTGGTGTTAGAAACTATGCAACTGTGCTTGTACGGTGGATGACATCTGTATGGACTGAAACTAGGTTGGCAATGGGTAGTTCACAGGGTGGAAGAGGCACACAAAATGGTATAGCCATCACATACACACAGTAAAGACAGCCACAGGGGCTGCACATATAGAAACACATACACAGTTGCCAATACACATATTAGTAACCCTACATATTCACTTGTATGTACTATAGTGCTACATACGCATGACATGTGCCATATAGATTATATGCCTGGGACATAACACACAACCTCTTACAACAAGTAATCTTGCAAATGCTTTCATGGATGGTGGGATAACCCACCAGAAATAGCGACCAGTCTCATCTACTGCTCCTACAAGTGATAGAGTGACAGACTTTGTAGCAGCATGATCTATCAGTCAGGTATGATATCTGATGCTGGCATGTGTGTCACTATGGTAACGGTGACATATTTAGCAATGATAATGAAGAATGCTCATTGTTAGGAGGGACAGACCACAAATAGGTTGCAAACATGTGGATATTCTGTGTACATCTGTACAGATGCCTGGTGTGGGCTGTATAGTGTTACATGGTGTATGTGAGACAGATGCCATTAACAGACTCTTTAAAGTAATGTCATGGGTAGGGGGTCAACAGGCCTTAAAATGGTATAACCTACACACACAACAGTCACAGGAGAGATACTTCACACACACACTACTATAGTTGACAGTACTGAGATTAGAGCCCCTACCTATCTAATTATTTATACTATAGTATTTCATAGTTATTGCACATGCCACAATGCTTAGAGGCCTGACAAGTGTATACAGGTACATCTACGGTGAATTACATCAGCAGGCCTTATAAAGTAGGGCAATGGGAAGTGTACTGGGTGGTACATGCCTCAAAATAGTATAACTCACACCCCAGAGGATGTGATTCTCACCCAAATACACACACATCGAGGATATGATTCTTACACACACACACACACACACACACACACACACACACACACACACACACACACACACACACACAGTATCATAGTTGCCAGTATTGAGTTTATAACCTCTACCTATTTAGTTATATGTACTACAGTGTTACGCAGTTATCAAACATGCCACAGAGCTTATAGGATTTAACAGTGCCCCAAGGTATGTCTTAGGTGAATTACATCAAGAGCCCTTGTAAAGTATGGCAATGGGAAATGTACTGGGTGGGAAGAGCATCAAAATACATTACCCTACAAACATACACACTTACAAACACCTTCACACACACTTATACACACACACACACACACACACACACACACACACACACACACACACACACACACACACACACACACACACACATTTGTCAGAACTGAGAGTAGAACACCTGCCTATCTAGTTATTTATACTATACTGTTACTTAGTTATTACATGTGCCATGGAGCTTATAGGGCTGATGGCTGTCTAAAAGTACTTCTAAGGGCAATGACATCAGCAGGACTGCTAAAGTAGGGCACTGGGAAGTGTTGTGGGTGGGATAGTCCTCATAATACTTCATCCTACAAACATACACACTTACAAACAGTTGTACACACACACACACACACACACACACACACACACACACACACACACACACACACACACACACACACACACACTTGCCAGAACTGAAAATAGAGCCCCTGCATATATACTTATTTGTAGTATACTGTTATGTAGTTATTGAATGTGCCATGGAGCTTACAGGGCTAATGGCTATCCAAAGGTACTTCTGAGGGGAATGACATCAGCTGGACTGCTAAAGTAGGGCACAAGAAATTGTAGTGGTTGGGGATGGCTTAAAACTGTTTCATCTACAAACACACACACACACACACACACACACACACACACACACACACACACACACACACACACACACTTGTCAGGACTGGGATTAGAACCCATACCTATCTAGTTATTTGTACTATAGTGTTAAGGAGTTATCACACATGTTACAGAGTTTATAGGGTTGAGGGCTCTCCAAAGGTACTTCTAAGGTGACTAACATCAGCAGAACCAGTAAAGTAGGGCACTGGGAAGTGTTGTGGGTGGGGAAGTCCTCAAAATACTTCATCTTACAAGCATAAACAATTACAAACACTTGTACACACATATTTGCCAGTACTGAGAATAGAACTTCTGCCTATTTAGTTATTTGTACTATAGTGTTACACAGTTATCGCATATGCGACAGAGCTTATAGGGATGACATGTCCAAAGGTACTTCTAAGGTAAATGACATCAGCAAGACTGCTAAGTAGGCCACTGGGAAGTGTTGTGGGTGGGAAAGTCCTCAAAATACTTTATCCTACAAACACTTGTATACACATACATTTGCCGGAACTGAGAATAGAACCCCTGCCTATCTAGTTATTTGTATTATACTGTTACATAGTTATTGCACATGCCACAGAGCTTATAGGGCTGGGGCTGTCCAAACATACTACTAAGGGGAATGACATCAGCAGGACTGCTAAAGTAGGGCACTGGAAAGTGTACTGGGTGAGAATGGCCTAAAGCTGTTTCACCTGCAAACACACACACACACACACACACACACACACACACACACACACACACACACACACACACACACACACACACACACACACACACACACACACACACACACACACACACACAAAATTGCCAGAGTTGAGATTAGAGCCCCTACCTATCTAGTTATTTGTACTATAGTGTTACGCACTTATCACACACAACATAGAGCTTACAGGATTGACAGGTGTCCAGTGGTACTTCTAAGGTGAATGACATCAGCAAATCTTGTGAAGTAGGGCAATAGGAAGTGTACTGAGTGGGAACAGCCTCTTAATACTTAAACCTACAGAGACACACACACACACACACACACACACACACACACACACACACACACACACACACACACACACACACACACAAAGGCAGGTGATGTGATGTTATAACCCCCACCTCAGTACTATTACACAATGGAGCTCACCTTCACTTCATGCTGGCATGTGTGACTGGTTATGACCAGTATGCTACTGTCCACAGCAGGACATCACTCTATGCCATTCAGGGTATCCCTGTGTATGACTCACTGTGTGTGTCTCCCTGTGTCTCTCTCTCTCTCTCTCTCTAGCACTGTCTGTCTCTATCTTCCCCGTGTCTATGTGTATGTGTATGCTTGACATATTGTTAGATGTTGCCCATATATATATATATGTCTGTGTATCACACACAACAGATGCAGATATATTACATATGGGAAACTTACCACTAGCTGAGGGTAATCCTGTCTAATGGGTGTGTGTAGAGACAGTCAAGGTGTACATAGCTGTCTGTATGCAAAGACATATATGCACAATACAGTTATATAGTCTGATGTGGGTTCTGACATGGGCTGTGATTCTCTAAGTGTAGGAGCATGTCTAGTGTGACCTTCTATAGTAAGGGTGGGACTCCATTCCAGAGATAATTGTACTCTGGTCTGGGGTTTTGTGTGCTACAGCCATACATCTTAACAGTAAACAGGAAGTTGCTAGGGGTATAGGATTTGTTTTAGCAGATATTTTCTAACATATCTGAAGTTTGACACTAGATTGTATTGTGTCATTACCTAGTGACAGACATCCTCAGATCATTGCAGTGCTTCACCAGAGGAGTACAAGATGTATGATGCACAGACCAATATTATGAGCCCAACTATAGACATTCTTGCCCAAAAAGGCCAGTTGAGAGGTGTGGCTACAGCTGGTTGACTGATGAAACTGTGTAAGCAGTCCAGCAACTTGGTGATATACTGGCTGGGGATCTCCTGCTTGTGTGGTATAGTTCTTACCTGAAAAGTCATATCCTGGTCCATACCTCTCAGCTGTACATTTTTGGTGGATTGTCCAGGTGTTTGTCTAGAAGTTATGTCCAGTCTACATAAACTTGTGTTTTTATGGCAAATTAGTTGCAAATAATTAAAGACTGATGTTACAAAATAATGACAGACATTAGTGTTTCAACTTTATAACCTTCAGATAATTCCTGCTAATGCAAAACCCATTATTCTACCAACTTTCTCAGTTTGTAAGACCAATATTTACAACACATGCCTATCAATGGGCCTTTGTCCCACTTTTATTTATGATCTTGTCCAGATGTCTTGCTGTCAGAGGTTGAGAGGTATCAGTGTGGGTATAGAGTGCATTGTACTGTGCAGAAATGTCCATTATATGTGTAGTATATTAAACATAGCACTGTGTGACTTCCAGGTAAGTTAGTGGCAGAGCAGTACAGAGTAATGTGGTGAACCACTGACAGGCAGTTGTGTATAGGTTGATAGGTTAATATGATATTAGTAGGGTATTGGCCCTAAAGCCCTTATAACCCACACAGATGGGAGTGTAGCCCATGTTAAGACATGTCAGCACACAGAGCCCCTGTCCATCAGGAACACAGGTGGAATCATAGGACTGTATTTTGTGTTTCCTGTGCACCTATACAAGAAGCACATCACTACGGATATTGAGGCACTTGGTTTGCTGTTGACAGGGAGTGTATTCCACAGATGTGGGAGTGTGTGGGACACATATCTGTCACATCAACAAGCCGTACTGATATCACAGATCATGTTGATGTTGTGCCTATGGGTTGATGGAGTGGGCCTTGACTTCCAGATGTGCAAAAGTCCCATCAAGGCAGGGTCTGGATTGCTTTGTATGCCAGACAGGGGTCACCTCAGCAGAATCTGTATGGAATGGGGTAGAGGGACAGTGCTGTTAGAATATCTCTGTTGGGTAGATGTTTGGGGTTTGGGGTAAGACCTTAGTGTTTACAAGACCCTGGTATGTGGAGTCTACATGGTCTGTGGTGTGTACGTTTATGGAGTTCTCATGTATTTTTGCCTCTGAGGTGTCCTTTGTTTGGGTTTTTGTTTTGTTGCGGACCTCTACTTATATGGGTGTGTGTTGTGTATTCACAGGTGATGTTTACTGACTCCATACACTGCATGGCACCTATGTTACTGCACAATTTGTTCTGGTGTGCATATTCTCCATTTGTCTGGCCAGTGATTCCCCTTCCCCTTATGTGTGTCTCTTTGTCATTCTGTAGTCCAGTCAAAGGCTTTGCCCACAGTGGCTGCTATGTATTTGTAATTCTGATGTGAGCGTGGTAAATGTCGTAACATCACACACGAGGTTGTGGACTTCACACCTCTGAGTGTACCTATTTAGCAGGTTGTCCATCATTGCACCACTACATTTGGGGTGGTCCTCAGATGGTATGTGTTGCTCTAGGCTATCATGAGGCTACACATTGTCCTAGTTGTCAAACTGTCACAGACTAACATCTGGACATGCCCATATATGACAGTCAGACAAAGGCACACACATGGGGACTGGGTGTTAATACTGTTCTGCCAAACATAGACAGTTGAGAGATCAGTTTGGTATTTGCTTGCTTTCTCTTATGTATATAGCATCTGCTTCCCCACTGTTTGCCATTGATGTTTTGACAAGACCCTTTCATGATCTGCAAATAGTTGGCAGGCAAATGCAATGTTAGGACAAGCAGAACAGATATACAAGGCATACTTATGCTCCTTCTGTGACAACCTGTCATTCCAGGGGTATGGATGCTGGCCAGTAACATGTTGTCAGTGCTGACACAGTAAGTTGACAGCCTTTTATGACCTAGCAGTAGACTAACCTTAAGGTGTCTGTGGTCCTACTAGGCATCATACCTCCCGACTATTTAGAGCCAGACATTTGGACAAAGCCATAAGTAATTTGGGGACAAAGGCCTACATATAGGGACCATTGTTAACTATTGGCCTTACAAACCTAGAAAGGTGATACAATAACAGATTTTGCATTAGCATGCATTTTCCTAAAGAGTATGAAGTCTGAAACTACAATCTGTCATTTTTTCTGACTTTAGTCTTTTGTGATTTGCCAACGATGTTCCAGAGAACCACAATTTCATGATAAAGAGACCATAAATGGGATGCAAACCTCTGGACATTCTGCAAAATGTCTGTACAGATGAGAGGTATGCTAGAAACTGTATAGGTTACTCTGAGCTGTGTACTGTCCATATGTGTTGGCCCCCTCTCCCTGACCTGTCCAGCTTTCCTGCAGTAACAGATATTGACGTCTGGACAGTGTGTACAACTCCTACTGTAGCTGTATTTGACATGCAGAATAGTTGGCACTGCAGTTCTTGGAATATGGACCCTGTCAACCACAGTTCTGTACCTAGGGCAATAAGACACAAAAGCCAGGTGTTAAGTGCAGTACCTATACTGACAGTATTGACCACACATAGACATAGTTCATTGACCCCTGCATATTGTGGACATGCAACAAGTTATCAAGTTGATTGGGACAGCCCTGGGAATATGTGCTCTGCTGCTTATACAGTACAAACATTACTGTTACTGCATTTCTATGGGAACATGTGTGTGTGTGTGTGTGTGTGTGTGTGTGTGTGTGTGTGTGTGTGTGTGTGTGTGTGTGTGTGTGTGTGTGTGTGTGTGTGTGTGTGTGTGTGTGTGTGTGTGTGTGTGTGTGATGGGGACACCTGTCAGCTGTCCACATTTGCACAGACTGTGCTGATATTCCCTTTATGTTTTGGTTCCATTTAGCATAGTATGGTGCCTGTCTTGGAGACTACAGGCATATCACTAAAGACCACAGGTTAGATTGTCATGGTAGACATTTGGGTTTCAGACCTCTCAACCTTCGGAGCCTTACTGGAACTGCAAGACCTGCTGTGATAAAACTGTGTAGGTCTGTATGTGCATATTTAATCATTGTCCCCATTTGCGGGTCTTTGCCAGACATTTCTTTATGGTTTTCTATGGTTGACTTGCTGGATGAGGCTGAGGGGTGAGTATGAGACCCCCACATGCATGTGACCTATGACCCCCAATTTGTTAGCCCCCCCCCCCCATATACTGCAGTGAGATTTGTCACTTACGGGACTACTGCATTCTCTGAGAAAGCCAGTATTGGGCAGACATTTCCTGTTTTCCCATATAGCTGTCACTTGTCTGCTGCTATCCCGGTAGGCCATCCCATTCCCTCGGATGCATGCAGTGATACCATAGCTATGGTACCACAATGTGTTACTCCATTCATTTATTGTTAAGAAGACTGACTTACCTTGTGCCTGCAGCAGTTGTGAGGATGGTGCTTGAGGGCTGTCTCTGTCAGATGCACTCAGTACAAAGCCTATACATGGTAAGATGCAGGTAGTGTGATGTGTGTGGCATCCATTTCACTGTGTGTGTGAGTCAGAGAGAGGTGTCAGTCCCTGGGTCCATACAGTGTCAGTGTGTGTGTGTACTATGCATTGCCTCTTTGTCAAGGCCTGGGAATACTGGGCACACCTCCATCTGCTTACAGGAGCAGGTTTAGGGGGTTCCTCCTCTGAGTCCCCCTGTACCTGTGGGGGCCTTGGCAATGGTGGGGGGCTGTGTGGTCCTTCCCTGTGATGTTCCTGCCACAGCTGTTACCAGAGGATTATATTGTGTAGCATGGCACATACTATGAACATGTGACACATGTGGCTGGAGCATACTGCAGGGCTCCACCAGATATATCAAGGCAGCAGAACCATGACTTGAGCATCCTAAACACACGCTCTATAATTTTCCTGGTTTGTGCGTGTGCCTCATTATGACATTCTTCAATGTGTGTGTGTGTGTGTGTGTGTGTGTGTGTGTGTGTGTGTGTGTGTGTGTGCATTTCTGATGGGTGTCATCATCCACAACTCCAGTGCATAGCCAGCATCCCCCACCAGACGGCCATAAGAGAGGTACCCCCTGTCAAATTCCTGGTACAGCTGTGAGGCATGCCAGATATGGGAGTCGTGATAACTACCAGGGCTGCCAGCACACACATTCATGATAATGCCCTGGGCATTGCACAAGACCTGGCAGTTGATGGAGTGATAGCCCTTGTGGTTGACATAGATTCTATCCTCTTCAGGTGGTGCCTTGATGTGGATATGCGTGCAGTCTATGGCACCTAATGCCTCTGGGTAGTCTGCTACATGGTGGAAGAGACGCACATTGCTGGTCCTCTCCTCATATGTGCTGGGGAAATATATGTGCTCACCAGCATGTGTCCGCATGACATCCAGGAAGTGGAGGAGTACCCTGGATAGAGATGCCTGAGAGACCCCCATGGTGTCCCCAGTAGGTCTTTGGAAGGTACCTGTAGCTAGTATTCTTAAGGCTACACATACCTTGGTTTCAACTGGGATGGGTTCCTCTCTGTTGGCTCTGGGTCTGAGGTGAGGCAGGCACAGTTCACAGAGTTACTGAAGTAAGTCTCTGTCCACCCTGTAGCACTCTTGTCTCTCCAGATCATGTAGCCTTTGGTAGGTTACCCTGGGTCTGAACACTCCTCTCCTTAGTCTGGGACAGTTGTTAGTATTATCCTCCTCACCGCCATCAGCCTCTAGCACATACTGATGTATCAAAGCGACAGCAGCCCCTAACATTTTGTCAGTTAAAATTCCCCCGAGTGTGAGCACCAATGGTGCAGAGTTTGTGGGAAAAAACAGACTGAAAGGTGTTTGCATAGCTTATCGCTGGTGTGCTGCAGATGCTGCCTGTGTGATTGGCTGAATATAATACACTCCATCTGTCAGCTATATTATTTGTACTTGAATGCCTTTATTCTGCTATTTCCCTTTTTTTCCTTCCCATTTCTGCCCCTTCTAAGCCCTGTGGTGAGCCGGGCAAACCCGCTGCTCAAATGTAAACTCTTCTGCTGGTTGCTGGGTTTTTTTTTGTATTATTTCTATTATGCCAAAGCCCCGTGGTGTGCTGCTCAAACCCCTGCAACTATAGTAAGCAGTAATGAGCAGAAGGGACCCTCCCAGGGACATGAACATGCTCAGCATTTCTTAAACTAGGTCAGACACACCCCCTTGCTTAGCTGTGTTTAGCTAAGAGCAAATAGAGGCAGTGGAGCTCCAATGTGCTTACACCAAACATGACACACCTCCTTTTCATTAACACACTGAAATAATATGAACACACTATAAAGAAAAATGGATGGACAACACTTCTCCGAACCTCCGGAACTACAAAATGAAGTCTCCAAATGCAAGAATCAAAGAAATGGAAGATTTGTTGTATTAAGCTTCACACGAGCTTTTCGTCAGTTAAAATATACCAACTTCATCAGAAAATCTGAACAAACGGAAACATCACACAATCACCACCCCTTTTATATACCCCTTGCTTCTCAGTATAAAAAACACTTAGAAATATAACCAAATGCATTTGGAACACATTGTAATTCTGAAAAAACATCTAAACCACTTGAAAACATTTAAATACAGTGAATTAAATACATTAGACGGATAAAATACAGACACTAAATGCAGAATTATTATTTTAAAAAAAGGTAGTTTTTTTTAAAAAAGGTCATGAATAAACAGTATAGTCCAAAGAAAAACCATGCAAGTCATTACTAATCAATGTATTGATTCTATAAGCCAGCTTCAAAAATGTATATATGTAAAAATAAAAAATAAAATATTAAATAATGAATTATTAGAGTTACCAAAATGAAAAATGAGAATGATATTAATAATATTAATATATAAATCTTCACCAGACAAAACAATTAGAACTATTAACAACTTCTGAGTACTTCAGGAGTTACAATATGTTGAAAATTTATAAATATCTTTAGAAATATATTTATAATATGAAAATAAATATGAAAATAAATGTGTATGCCAATGGTGTATAATGTAACAATTACAATTTTAACTAACTCTACAGATTGACAGGGGGGATATTCACAAACCATATAGGACTATATCACAAACGGGTTACTTAGAACTAACCATCCTATATTTGATGTTATGTGGACTGTCTGGAACAATTGAAAGGCTAAATGCTTATCTATTATGTTATAGATAATCTGCCATTGATGCCCAGATGGTGACAGGCATCCAATCTCAGTTGCCAAATCAACTCTCTGCCCTCAAGAATAAGTGAATCAGCTTCCCCCCTGCCATCCGACTGAACCTGGTCGATGGCTACAAAAGAAAATGAATGCAGGGGATTTTCCTTAACATGCTTGGCTAAAGTGTTTTCCAACTTCCCCTTCCTAATAGCGTATAAATGTTCATAAATACACTATTGTAGTTTTCTGTCGGTTTTACCGACATAGAAAACTGGGCAGTGGGAACACTTGGCCAAATAAACAACTCCTGAACTAGAACAATTAAATCTACCCTGTACTCTGTATCTAGAGTCCCTTATAACAAAGGTCGACCCCACATAGATGTACCTACAATAACGGCGCATGTTACATTTAAACATACTGGCTCTAGCCTCTGAGAACTTAGCTGTAAACTCCAAAATATTTTTGAATTTTTGGCCCCTTCTAAAAATTATTTTGGGATATTCCACTTTACTCTCCCTGAATGACCCTTCCTGCATGATCAAACTCCAATTTTTTTGAATGATAGAGATAATTCCTTTGACATCCACATTATAAGATAAGATAAAGCTACAAGGATATAATTCCTTAACTACTGGGTTGGAAACATAATTATCCCCAGATGTATTAGAAGAATTTAAAATAGGCACATAAAAGCTTGACTCTTGCTTATTTTGGACTTCTAAAATTAAATCCAAGATGAGATCTTCCGGATATCCTCTTTTGAGAAAAAGACTTTCTATGAATTTACATTCTTCTAGAAAGTCACTGTCCCTAGCCACCATTCTTGCAGCTCTCACCAGTTGACCCTTTATGATAGATTTTTTCTGAGCAAAGGGATGACAACTGTTGAACTGCAAATAGCTATTAGAAAAGGTTTCCTTTTGATGTATTCTAGCTGTGAAACAACTGGAAATTTTATCTTTCGATAAATCAACGTCTAAATAGGAAATCCTGTCCCTCTCCAAATTGAAAGTGAACCTTAGGAACTCAGTAGAAGAGTTGAAGAAGTCCAACAGTAGGTCAGCTGACTTGCCATCCCCTCTCAGGATGATAAAAATATCGTCCGGAAATCGTGTATACAATAACACCTTATCCTGGAATATAGGGTTGGTGAATACATATTTCCTTTCCCAAAAGGCCATGACCAAGTTGGCCACACTGGCTCCAAAAGGAGATCCCATAGGTACCCCTACTTCCTGAGGGTAGTACTTGTTGTTGAAAATTACATAATTACTAGATAAAATGATATCTAGCAATTCGCTAACCAGTTGGATCTCCTTGTTAGGTGCTCCATTAGAACATATTATGGCTGGGATCCAATCTAATGCCACTGAATGAGGGATGGAAGAATACAAATCCCTCACATCTATGGTCAAGAAATAACTATCGACACTGTAAGGGATTTGATTAACCCTGGCCAAAAAGGACCAGGAATCCTTTGATATTTGTGGTTCACACTCCACATATTTTTTAAAAACAGAATCCACTACCTTTGCACTTGCGTAAGTTATACTACCTCTGGCACAAACCAGAGGACGCATAGGGGGATCTTCAGGATTCTTGTGGATTTTGGGGGTACCAAAATTATCGGAATTGTTGGCGCTGATGTAGATATGTAATTGAATAAATTGAAATCGATTGAGTTATTGATGAACATGTCATTATAATAGGAGGAAATTCTGGAAAGACCTGTATTCAATTTGTTTCTAGAAACTTCCTTGTAAGTCTCAGAAACCAAAATGTCTTCCATTCTCCTAATATAATCCCCTTCGTTCATTACCACCAGTCCACCACCCTTGTCGGGTTGCATTACCCTGACCAGTGCATTACACAGTAGATCCAATAGGGCCCTCTCTTCCTTACTCATGTTAAATCTAGACCCTTTTTTCATGTCAGCTGCTTCTCCTGCTTACACTACAGCATTATAGCTCCTACAGAGTTAGGTGCAGGTGGACACTTTCACCCATTTTGCTATTCAATAAATCTATCTCATTTGCATACCTTATTGCCTTAGTCCTGCGTTACACCACTACACCGGAGTCTATCTCCTTAGCTACCAGTGTTACCTGTTATTGTTTTGGTTCTGCATGTTACCCACTATAATTGAAAATTTCATATTTCCCATAAAACTGTCTTTTTACATTTTTTTTTAATTTTCTGCATGATCTCATTTGCACACTGCTGCACTATGCTTAAACAGCTGAAATTGGCCAAAAAAAAAAACTTTAATTTTCAAAATTTTGCCACTGTTTTTCATGCCAATGGCCAAAATACTCATAATACATGCTTTACTTTGAGCTGTCATGCCCCGTTTTGATTTTTGCAGAAATGTACACGTTTAGTAACCGGATACATTTCAAAGACACCGCCCTGACATGGATGCCTGCCTGTTTACTTAATCGCTAATTCACCTCATTTGCATGTTTTTCACCACCAAATGAGGTAATTATCATTATTCAGTGGTGCCTGTTTCAGAATAGTGCTGGCAGGCTTGTGCATGCCCCCAGCCTTGTTTACTGGATTGCTTGGCGGCCATATTCTGTGCAGAAGTTGCTACCCTATTCTGACATGATGATTTGGCTTTATTGAATCCCAGCCTATGACTTGCTGCTGGAAGTTGAGATTTCTTTTTTCATTTTTTAACTTTCAGATTCTAAATTTTTATATATAATTTCTAAGGCTTTGCTGTAGAAGGAGAAAATTGCTGTTTGTGTGGTATGAGTGTATGTCATTTAAGTGTGCAGTTTTTGAAGTTTTTTTTTTAATGTCACAGTATTTGTTTTGCTGACAATGTAGAAATAATAATGAGATAAGCACAATATACTATGGACATGATGGTGACAAATACAAATGCCACATCTTGGGACTGGTAAACATATTTCTCACACTGCTTTATCATTCTACACTGTCTAATTAAATATAAATATTTATATTTATATATCTCTATATCTATCTATATATAGAGATATAGGTATAGATGCACACACACACACACACACACACACACACACACACACACACACACACACACACACACACACACACACACACACACACACACACACACACACACACACACACACACACACACACACACACACAAAACTCAGTCTCAGTGAAAGATAACTGAATGAGGACAGCTTCCCCAGCATAACCCCCAAAGTTGTTCAATCCTGCAGATTGTTTCTCTTTTCATTGTAATTCTGCAACATTAACATTTCTATATGCAAATTGAGGGGGGTGGCAGGGATCTTCATCCCCTTCGAAAACACTTATCTACTAATATCACCCACAGTCGCAGTGGTTGCATATTTCAATGACTTTGTTTTAACTACTTTTACTGTCAGGAGGTCATATTTCTGGAGAGTTCTCACAGTGAACCATTTATATATATATATATATATATATATATATATATATATATACTTATATATATATATATATATATATATATATATATATATATATATATATATATGAAAGCGCTCACCATTTTTGTACTGTAGAGTTTTATTTGGTACTATCTGCTGTGGTCTGGTATTTCCTATAATTTTTTGCATACATACATATATATATATATATATATATATATATATATATATATATATATATATATACATTGTGTGTGTGTGTGTGTGTGTATGATAAATATAAAAGTTAAATATGTTTTAAATTTTTTTGTGTATTTGTGCAGTGCGGCACTTAGCAATGGACACATGCCAGATGTCTAAAAATAGAAACCAGATATTTTCAATTTTCATAGCAAAGGTGAAGTTTAAACACAGCTGAGTGTGTTTGTGTGGCACGGCACAGTGCTTAGCAGTGCTTAAACATAGCTAAGAGCTATATAGAAATGTATAATAGTAGTCAACATGTCCACATAGCTGAATGGTTTGAGTCATGGCCCTACGTGCAGCAGATGCACAGTTCAAATACACAGGTTTTATATTCGATAGCAAGATTATATAAATTATTTATTTATTTTTTTATGTATGCACTTACTGACATTTGTAAATTGGGTTTGTCCAGCTGGGCCAGAAGCCCATTGTCAGTGGAGACCTGAGGAGAAAAGCTCCAATTACACCAAGTTTACAATACATAACATTCACACTCCAAGATAAACGAAATTAAAATACATAAGGTCAGGAAATATAGAAGTACATACACATAATAACAAACTTGTAGGAATGAACAAATACTGTTAATTTTATTTTTTATTTATTTTTTTAATTCTAGTTTGCTCTTAGCTAAAGTCTGCTAAGCACTGCTAAGCCAAGCCAAGCAGTGCTTAAACAGGACCCATTTAGAAGTACTTAGCAAAGTGCAGCTCTGCTTAGCTGGTTTGGGCACTGATAAGCAAGCCCTGTTTAAGCAGTCCTCAGCTCAGCTAAGGTGGATTGTGCACTGCTAAGCATTGCCAGTTTAAGCACTGCTCAGCTGAGGTCAGCGGGTTTGCGTGCTGCTAAGTGAAGTGCCGCATTTTTAAAAATCACCCAATGGTGACAAAGGGTGGGAAAACTGCCTTATTTAAATGCAACAGACAGGATACAGCCAGAATCTGTTGGAGCTTGATCTTCACAGAGACTATAGCAGGAGTTAGAAGAGATGTGAGCTTCTGGGCACAGCAGTGGGGCATTCTGGAGTCCAGGGTCATGGTTGGACACCTTGTAAAAGACCATGACATCAAGCTGCTGCAGGGCCAGGGGTTGGAGTACAAACCAGAGGCCTGGGACCGGCTGACACATGACCTCACCAGTGCAACTGGTATCCCCCACACAGGTGAGCAGGTGCGTCATCACTATGATGACCTGAAGCATAGGAAGAGGGGATGTCTGGACACCTGTGTCCAGGATGCTAGAGATGGGAATGCCCCACAAGTTTGTAAGTATTGTTACTATTGCATTACCAATACTTAATCTGCATGTGTGATAGATAGGAACACATAATGGTGTGTTTTCTCCCCACACCTGCAGAGGAGAGAACTTGGATCCTGGAGGCCCATGCAGTGTGCCTGGCCAGATTGCACCATGAATGTGGTGAGTACAGATGTATTTTGCACTGTATAGTATATATATATATATATATATATATATATATATATATATATATATATATATATATATATATATGTGTGTGTGTGTAAAATAGTAACTGCCAGTAGATATAATCTGTTTTGAGCATACTGCCAGGTACAGTTCAATACAGATGAAAGCATGAAATATGATAATGTCAAGAAAATAAAAAGTTTCTACTGCATTAATAATGTTAAGGAAATAAGGAAATAAAGGTCAACTGCACTAAGAAATGTTAATGAAATAAAGTACAACTGCATTAGTAATGTTAAGGAAAAACTGTTCAACTGCAATAATAATGTTAAGGAAATAAAGATCCAACTGCATTAATAATGTTAAGGAAATAAAGATCTAACTGTATTCATAATGTTAAGGAAATAAAATATGTGCTGCATTAATCGTGAAATTGCAGCTGTCTTGCAACACCTGCATGATATGAACTGTCCATCAATATAGACTGTTAGATGTATTACAATCACTGCATGCTGTCACTCTTAATAAAGCTGCGTTCTCAATATCTGTGTATTTGGGCTGCTGGTCATGAACTCTAAGTATTACAAGTGCTGTGAATGAAAAATGGGAATAATACTGCTAAGTGAATGAAGGTTAGCTAATAAAGAGTGTTTTGCTAAACTGTAGATGTGGAGCTGTACAACAAAATATAATGGATTATGATATTTGTTCTGCATTTAGATCTGAACCTATAATAGGAACGGACAAGATATAATAGTATGTATCTCAGGAGTGTCTTGTGTTAACCATTGCATTTCAGCTATATGCATTCCTGATCTTAGTTACGCTGCTGCAGGCAAGTATGAAACTGTAATAGCTGCACAACACTGCAAATATACCATCTGCAACTGTATATGGGTAAGGTAGCTAACCCAGCACTCCGATATGGTCTGTACACTTCACACATATTTCCACCCACTAGGAGTTCATTGTCTATACCTGCATTCCATGTATTAATGCACAGTTCACCTACTAACTCTGTCATGCATAAATCAAATGCATGTGTGCTCAAGTGTCATTGCAGTCTAGAATAACACTCTACTACTGTTAGCAGGTCACAGTTTGTCCTATGTGGATAGCTTGAGAGGTATGTACATGCTAGAGAAGCTATAGAGCACCTGTATTCATAATGTAGGGGCAGACCTGTAGCATATAGAAGAGTACTGTTACAAACAATATAGCCTATACCAGTAGTAATGGAATGTCTTTCTCTCTCCCCCCACCCCTTATCTGCATCACAATTTATTATTGTTACACATCGGGTATGGTTTACTTTTAACATACGTTGCTCTCAAAACCTTATGTTGGACCTTATGTTTTATTATTGTTATATATTAGTATGGTTGCATACTAACATACCTTGTTGAATTACCTGTGTTATTCACCTTTTGCCATAACTGTTACTGGCATGCTGTTACAATACTGACTGTTATCCCATTTATTGTTGTATTCCATATGCTATGAAATGTTATCTTACTGGGTTATTTGGAACAACCTGGCATGCTGTTATAACTAACGTTTAAATGCTCTGTTCATTACCAACATTAACATGTTGAAAAAAACCTCAACACCATAGCTTGAATGGTTAAGTCGGTTCCCGCTGATCTACCTATCTTACCTCAACTGGCTCTGGCACTGGATCCTAGTACATCTGGGATCCAACTGAGAGCTGCCCCCTCTGCCGGTCCTGCACCACCTACAGGTAGAACTGCCTCAGGGCACAGGGCCGTCCCCCTGTGAGCAGGCACGTACAGGGAGTTGTCACCCAATGACAGCTACCAGGCATGGTGCACAGGATCATGCAACAAGGGTTTGATGATCGACTGCGCCAGATTGAGGGCAGACTGGCCAATCTGGAGTGGCAGGCTGGCCCTGGCACCCAGCCCCCAGCACAGCCATCCTTGGGGCACTGAAAAAGCAGTGGTGACTGCCCATGGGTGGGGAGCTCAGTCCCACTGCTGCTATCTGAGGGCACATGGTTCTCCAATTCCACAACACCCTCCCCATCCAAGGTGTTACCCCCTTCATGTGTCATGCACTGCCCCTGTCTGCTGCCTTGTCTGTCTTGTCTATTTGCAAATGCTACCTCTCTTACCCAACTTACCTCCCCACATGTACCTATATCCCTTCCTCAACATTCCACTCTCTGCTTAAAAAAATGGGCGTCTGTCTCACAAAAATAAAATTGTCCCATACATAGCTCTCCTTTTTGCCACCACATACACTGCCCACAATCAGTCATTACAGCAACTAATCAACACAGCTATGTCACCCACACCCCTCTCTCTGGGATGTGAGCCTCCAAATTCCAAATTGTCCATAACCTGCACAGCTGTTGCTGTGCAAGAAATGGAGAGCTATGGTCCTTTCCTACACCCATCCAGCACATCCCTACCTGCCTTTCACATTTTTTTCTCCCTGCTTGCCCCCATTTCAACACTTTCCTATTGCCCTTTTTTCTTTTCCTTTTTTGGAAATAGCACGGGTTTAAGTGAAGCTAAGTGCAGTGCCATGCTGTGGTGTGTCACGCAAACCCACTTAAAACTGCTTTAATCACCTTCTGTATTTCTGACATTGTTATGCACATCAGCAAAATGATTACCCCTGCCAACTAATGCATAGTGCAGTAACCCACTAGGCCACTCAGCTCTGAAGAGTATTAGGTGTTTCCATAAACATATCAAGAGTATCAGTGATGCACATCAGCAAAAAATTCAACCCTGCCAAGTTTCAAACCCAGGACCCTGTCAACTACAATATAGTGCATTAGTTCACTAGGCCACTCATACACATATCCTCATTTCCACTGACACACTGATTATACATATAATGGGGTAAATGACAATGTACTTGGGACTGTGATGCAGACACCAAACCAGTACACAGCCAAATAAATGCTGATGGATGGATGTGAGACCTAGGATATCAGGTAGATTTGACAAATGCCCAGACTGTTGCAGAATGTCCACAGTTGTGCCACTTACTTTTGGTATGGTTGTCACAAAACATATTCTGTGTGCTGAAGTACTGGTAAGTCAGTACAGATTGAGATTAGAAAATCATGAGAGACAGTTCAGTGTAACATCATACCCATCCGAACACACATGTCCATGCCAATCCTGTGTAACAGACTGTATGCATTCACATATGTCTTGCAAATACACCTGCTATGGTATTGACTCAGTAGCTCAATCTGTCACATTCCTAGCATGTATTACATTTTGCCACCCATAGTCCTGGCTGCCACTGCCATTCCAGTCTGTTGCACATCAAGTACATGCTTGTCAATACAACAAGTAACTGACTGAGACATGTAATTTTAAGCAGAACCAGATGCTGCTACTACAGTCATTCCTAGCATGTTGTACATTTTGCCTCCCACAGTCCTGGCATCTATTCCAGTCTGTTGCATGTAAGGTAAATACTTGCCAAAACAACAAATACATGACTGAGCCCTGTAATTTTAAGCAGAACCGGTTGCAGCTACTGAAGTCACTGCCACCCATATTAGCATGGCAAAGGCCTGTAGGTTGGGACACACTTCACAAATATGTATAGGTGTCCTAAATGTCACCTACCACTCTCTGGATGGCAGTGTTACATAACATATGGGCCTGAGGCACATGCCTCACTTGAACTGTTATGGGTACCATCACCCTGGCTATGCTGTTACAACAGAGCTGACACTGTTCCCTCACTGACTTATACAGCTTGCTGTCCCCCATGTGTTGACAATCCCCAGTATAACTCCTGGTCAGAATGCAGTAGCTGCAGCCTGCAACATATGTGGCAGCATGTTCAGCTACCTGCTACAGACCTACCATACCTCTCAAAGACCTAGAACAGGGGATTCAAAGATTCAAAAGATTCAAAGAAACTTTATTGTCATTTAGAACCACACAAGTACAGCCTAAATGATATTACAAATGTCAGCTCACAAGAAAAATGCAGTGCAAATAACGTAGATACAGCGGTATCAAAGAATAACATAAGAAAGAAAATAACAACACAAATGACATGCAAGAGGTCATTCACATTACATAAACACATTCAATACCCATTATCCAGTGATAAATAATAAACAAATACCCACCACCAAACCCCTTACACTGTTAAGATATATAATAAATAGAGACTAGTGAATAGCAGATGTTTAGTTACCATATTGCACTTGTTAACCTTAGACGTGACTCAGTATAGCCATCATACTACATAATAGTAATGCTGGCAGTAATTGCTCTGAGCAGCAGGATTAGATGAAAAAAAGAGGCTTCAATGTATCATGTATTATGGTTATGGTCTGTATTAATAAGTCTCACAGCTGTAGGATACAAACTGTTCCTGAATCTGGTAGTCCTACAGCAGAAGCTGTGGTACCTCCTTCTGGATGCAAGTTGTGAGAACCAGTTGTTGGCTAGATGGGTTGAATCAGCAAGTATTTTATATGTTCTCTTTCTTGTTCTTGTAAAGAAAAGCTCCTGAATAGAAGGGAGGCTTCTGCTCAATATTTTCTCAGCCACCCTCACCACCCTCTGTAGTTTCTTCTTCTCAGCAGCTGTGCAGTTGTTGAACCATGCTAAGAAGATGCTAGTGAGGATGCTCTCGATAGCTTCCCTGTAAAAGGTGGTAAGAGCAGACAGTGGGAGCCTGCCCTTTTTGAGCTTTCTCAGGAAGTGAAACCTCTATTGAGCCTTCTTGACTATATGGTAGGTGTTAGCAGCCCAGGAGAGGTAATCAGAGATGTGAAGACCCAGGAATTTGGTTGTTTTGACTTTCTCTACTACCTCCTCTTTGATAGTCAGTGTTTGGTGAACTGTTGCCTTTCTCCTGAAGTCCATAATCATTTCTTTAGTCTTATTAACATTCAGGTCCAGTTTGTTCCTGTCACACCATGCAATCAATGTGTTCACCTCATCCCTGTAGTTATGTTTATTCCGACTGCTAGTGAGACCCATGACTGTGGTATCATCAGCGGATTTTATAATATGGTTTGACTTATGTTTTGCAGTGCAGTCATGGGTGAGGATGATGAAGAGCAAGGGCCTGAGCACACAATTTGGGGAACACCAGTATTCGGGACTATGCATTGAGAGGTGTTGTTTCCCGTGCATGTCCACTGGGGTCTACCAATCAGAAAGTCAAGAGTCCAGTTACATAGGTGCTTGTTTATCCTGAATATCACAAGGTTATCTACCAGTTGCATCAGTTTCACAGTGTTGAACGCAGAACTGAAGTAGATGTATAGCATGCTCACATAGTTGTTCCTCCCTTCTAGGTGTTTTAATGCAAGGTGTAGTGTGACGGATATAGCATCTGGAGTCAATCTATTTGCCTGGTATGCAAACTGGATCAAAGAACTTAAGTAGACTCATAGATAGATGTTTCTTCACAATCCTCTCAAAGCACTTCATGACATTTGAGGTTAAGGCTACTGGTCTGACATCATTGAGGCAGGTAGGGTTGGGTTTCTTTGGAAGTGGGACAATACTTGCTTCCTTGAAACCCAAGGGAACTTTCTCCATAGCAAGGGATGAGTTGAAGATGTCTGTCAGTACCACACATAACTGATCGGCACACCCCTTCAACACCTTGCCAGGTATGTTGTCTGTCCAGCAGTCTTTCTAGGATTCACTTTCTTAAGCTGAAGTCTCACAGGGATGGTCAAATGGCAGGAACATGTATCACAGTCTTCCCCTACAAACATACATGCGCTAATAGACCAGCGGCTACTGCAGCATCATGCATATTCCGATGCAAATTATTATTTATTATTTATTTATTTTACATTTGTTGACCGGGTTAGTCTGGCTGGGCAGAAGCCCTTTTTCAGCAGTGACTGGGGGAGAAAATCTCCATTTGAGTACAAATATAGCAGGCTAGTATACAGATTACACATCATATTCTAACAATAGAGTAAGCAGAAAACTATTTACAAAATTTACATTACAATCAAGATTAAACTTTAGTTTTGTAGTAAGGCTTTACCGAGCATAGTAAAGAAGTAAACTGTGGAGATGAGTGGAGGTAATACAGAGGGGGTTTAGGAATCAAGTATAGGAGAGAGGGAGGTTGGAAGTAAGAAGCAGAGGGAAGAAGGGGTTAGAGGAGGGGGGTAGACATAGATAGGAATGTTAAACAGGAAAGTTAGATTTAAGATGAGACTGGAGGTTGAGGATAGAAAAACTTGTAGAACTACAGGAGAGTGTGTTAAGTAATGTAGAATAGTATGAAGGACAGAGGAGAGAGAAAGAGGGATGGAATGGATATTTTTATGGTGGCTGACTACAGTGGCAGTACCAATGATTTCTGAGGCAAATAACATATGACACTCACATCTGTCTGCCTCCTTGTTGACCGCAACCCACATTGTTAAACAGTAAACTGCCACATAATCAGAAAGCCTGTTCACAATGGCCAAACATAGCATGCCATACTGTGGACATACCACATAAATCTGGACAGTGGACAGTATTTTTACCTACCTTCTGTGATGCTGTAGACCCCACACCTCGATAATGTACATCTCACAGGCCAGGAAATGGGCCATGGCCTACATGAAGGCCTTAAATATAGCACTGTGGTGTCATGCCGTTGGCTAACGAAAATGCAACCCAGCTGTTCTGGATGCAGTTAGCAAGTGTGAGCCACAGATTGATGCACAGGCAATCACCTGTTCATGAGCATTACCTACAAAAGGCAAGTTGCTGCCTATGGTAAACAGGTTTGTGACTTTCTTTACAAAGACAAACTGCGAGAATGTAACCATTATAATACAGGATTTCTGCACATAAAGAAAATCAGCACTATACCATGTAGGTAATAGAAATCCCAATGTAATGGGATGCAGATGGGAGGATGCCATTATGGAAAATAGGGATTACAACAGTAGGTCTGTAGTACATATCTTGGAATGACATGTTGCTGTTACTCAGCTGTGTGGTACCTACAGGCTTCTCTTTTGGCTCTGTCTGCTGTGACATAGATCACAGCGCTGGCCCTATGAGTCCCTCCAACAATGGTCAGCTCATGTATGAATGCTACTGGATTGTGTTTTAGACAATACTTACAGTGAGTACTGTTGGATACAGCTGGCATATTACATGATGTGCTGTCAGTCCACTCCTCTGAGTCTGTGAATGTCACACAGGTATACTTCAAACAATGTGCAGGTGTTCCTGACTGTTCCTGATGTACTCTGGTTAGGAAACTGTGTACTCCACACATGTATCCCATTGCTTGAGAGCTATGTCTAGCATACCTGTTGACTCCCTACAGCAGGACTGCAGGTTATGGCCAGTAGTAGTGGAGGGAGGGTCTTTATTATGAGATCGAAAAACCCTTTAGGCGAATACCTAAACATCGACCCCTATACCGTGAACCGCAAAAATCCTGAACGCACTAAACTGCGAAAAATAAAATATCGAACTATCATAGTCGGCCAACACCACCACCCGCTACATAGCACCTACGCAAACAAAATAAATAAACCACATACATGCACTAACCAAACCCTACTTCTAACCTAAAGTAAAGGACCAAAACCCTACTTTAACCCTACACTAAATCTCATATACACAACTAGCTATGCACTATCCTAACCCCTCCCTAACCCTAAGGTCCATAACTATTGCACACTTCCCCTACAGACATACACCCAAACAAAATAAATCCACATACATACATTTAACAAAACCTTACTTCCAACACTACACTAAACCCCACATACACAACTGTCTATGCACTATCGTTAACCCCTCCTTAACCCTAAGGTCCGTAACTACCACATACTTCCCTTACAGACATACACCCAAACAAAATAAATAATACACATACATACACTTAAAAAAACCCTACATCTAACACTACACTAAATCTTACATACATTACCTATCTATGCACTTACCTTAACCCAAACCCTAACCCTAAAGTCCTATCTATCGCACACTTACCTTATGGAGCTCTACCGCAGACGGGCCAACCAAAACAAATTGACATTCCAGAATTCACGGTTTTGGACATTCGAGTTTCCTGTACTTGCAATACGGGTCAATGTATTCGTATTCATGTAAATGGGTTTTTGATCTCTTTATAGGAACCCATGGAGGGACACAGGCTCGGCCTCAGCAATAGAGTGTACATATTGAGCATACAATGTTAAGGAATGAATACAGTACCAGATATTAATATACCATAACTGTTTTCTGAGGGGTCTGGTATGTAACAGTGAGATTACCCACAGTCTGGGAACAAACATTACGTATTGTCCAACTGTTTGCCACACAGCCACATTTGTCTGGAAGAGGGTCCACATATATCAGGCACATATACACATTCTGCAAACATCTGTGTATTGCGGATGTCAGACTCCTACAGGGAGGATATCTCACAGCACATTTGCAGTGCTGTCTGTCATTGGGTCACACACATGGTGCTGGAGTATCCCCATACACTTGTAGTGACACTCACCTATTTGTTGGATGATGTCTGCATGACATGGTACTGGGACCTCCCCCATAGGGGACACAACACAGTAGATGGCAGTGATGGGTGTGGAGACATGACAATGCAGTCCATCACAGCACACAGGGCCATAACCGGTATACCTAGGATCATAGGAGGTTAGTAGGCTATTGGTCCTGAGACCCTCATAAGCCTAGCCCAGAGTTTAGGCCATGTTTATGCAAGTCAGCACCCAATGCCCCAGTCCAACAGGGACACAGGTGGTATTCCAAGGGTGTATGTCCTGTTTATCATCCAATTATCCAGGTGTCACTTACAAAGGGGTAAAGAACTACTCTGCCTGATGTGGATAGGGTGTCCATTCCACAGCTGGGTGAATGTGTGGGATCCATATCTGATCCACCAACAAGTCCTGTTGATGTCACAGATCAGGTTGAGGGGGCATGTGTGGGTTACTTAACTGAAGCTTGAGTTGCAGATGTGCAGCAGTCCTATCAAGGTGGAGTCCGTAATTGCCTCGTATGCTCCACAGAGGTCACATCAGGAGAGTCTGTATGAAACTGGGTAGAGGGATGGGCTTGTAGCCTATCTGTGTATGGTAGATGTTTGAGGCCCCGGTATTCCCTGGTGAGGAACCTCTTGTGGTCTCCCCAGCTGCTGTATGTGTATTGCGAAGTACATGATAAAAGGGGCATTATATTCAATAATGAGCCTTATTAGGGAGGAATACAGGGATGTTAAGATCCCCATGTCCCTGGATGAGATACCCTTATGCATGAGGTGGGCCATGTAGAAGGCTTTCCTTACAAAGACAGCAACATAGTGGCCAAATGTCATGGTGCCATCAACTTGTGTGCCCAAATCCCTCATGACTGATCGCATGCTTAGAATGTTGTTAGTAATGTGATAATTTGTGGGGACATCACTATCCCCAAAGGGGATGATGCTGCATTTTGTGGTGTGCAGCCTGAGGCCATGTGTCTGGCACCACTCATGTGTCTGAGTGAGACCCTCTTGGTGGATGTCCACATCACTAGGGGATTTGGTGACAGCACCCAGCAGTCTTCTTCAAACGTGGTCGGCCATAGCCCACTGGTTGTGCCCTGCACCTCAGAAGAGTAAATGACACATAACAGAGTCCCCAAGACAGAACACTGAGTTACACCACTAGTTAAAAGTCTACCGCTTGAGGTGGCTTCCCCTATATTGAGTAGGTGGGTGCTGTCAGTGTGCCAGTGTGCTACACATCTGGTAACATATGGATTGATGCCTAGTGGAGAGTGCATATCTATTATGGCCAAGTGGGGAATACTGTGGCAGTCTTTGGCCAGCCCAAGGTAGGCAGTGTGCACTGTCTCTACCTCATTCATGGCTTTTGTGACTGTGTCAAAGAAGTCAAATAAATGTAACAGACATGATCCCCCCTTGACAAAGACAAACTGTGTGTGATCGAGTGTGTGGAGGTCGCCAATGTCCTTGTCAATGAGGTTCATGATAATCTGTTTCATAGCCTTGCAGATCAGGCTAGTTAGACTGATGGGTCTATAATGTGCCAGATTGGTGGATGCTCCACCTTAGTGTAAAGGGATGACAGTGGTATACTCCACTCAGAGGGACGAAGGCAGTATTCAGGCTTTGGTTGAATACAGTGCCTAATGGTGCTGCAGGTTCATGCTTGAGGTCATGTAGGATGCATCTTGTGATGTCATTGGGTCCCTTGGAGGCTGTGTGTCCATAACTTTGAGATGCCAGTGATGACCTGTTCCCTAGATATAAGGGGAAGGGGGCAGGTACTGGGGATGTCCTGATGTACTGAAGGGGGGCAGGGTGTGAAGCTTTCACTGACTCTTTCAGTCAGCAAGTTTGGTATATCTACAGCACTTGTATATCTGATGTCCCTAACCACCACGTCTGAGAAGGTCTGGGTGCTTCCTTTGAGGTTGCAGACATATGTGAAGAAGGAGATATGACTGTCTGTAGTGGATGTCACCAATGTGGGCTCGGAGTTTGCTTTACCGTATTTCAGTAGTGATCTTATTTGCTTGCAGAGGCTAAGGAGACACTGCTTCACATTGGGCACCTGCTCCTTCTTGGTCTTGGACAGCAATATGTCATGCCTGTAATAGAGTATATTTATTGCAGATGTCCACCACACAGATTTCCTTATCCTTACTGAGGATGAATGCAGTCCTGTCAAGTACACCTGACTCCATGCATCTATACAAATGCACATATAGTGCTTTGGTATATTTGTGGATATTGGTGCTAGTTCCTATAGAGGGGGAGGGGGCTGTGAAGCTGTTTATTCCATCATTTAGGAGACTGTAATCAACTTTGGAGATGTTTGTATGTCTAACCCTAGTTAGATGGGTATTGTGGAAGATGCTGACTGCAAACATGACCACTTTATGGTTGATTTTATCATGGAGAATAATACTGTAGGGGTGCTGCAGTGGTTACCCATTTTGTCTGTTATCAACTCCCAGAGATCTTTACCTCATATGTGGGTAGCAACTAGCAGTTCCAAGGTGTTTGCACTGCCAAATTCCATGAATCTCTGGGCATTTGTGTGCTAGCACGAGTTGTTATTCCAATATGTGTTTGGGTACTTAGAGTCACCCAGGATCAGAATATAAAGTCGAATCTTGATAGAGTTGAACAGGTCCATATAGGCAGAATGGGCTTCCTGGTCACATGTGGGGGGTGGTAGCTAGCTAGGCTTTGAATAGGGGTATTAGCAATGGTTAACTGCACCTGTAGTGTCTCTTGTGTGTCTTACTGTTTGACCAGCCTGGGGGTGTGAATGTCTTTCATATACAGTGAAACCCCACATCCCTTGGCTTTACTGACCACACCTTGGGGTCTGAATCTATGATAGGATGGGTGACCATGTAAGGCTGGGGTGCTCTCTGCAGCTTTGAACCATGTGTCTGTCACTGCACAGATGTCAGCATTCTCCAGGGTTAACACCACTTGCAAGGGGTGCAGATTCATGTTCAGACTCCTAGTGTTTATTAGCATGGCCTTAAATTTGTGATTTGTTGACAGTTTCATGTTGTTAGTGTTAACATCACCACTTTTCCTAATAAAGGCACTATGGTGGTGACAAGAACCATGGCCAGAAGCATGAAGGCCAGGTGAGACATATGGAGGCCATCTCTGGCAAAGCATCATGGTCTGTTGACCATATCATCTCAGGCTGTCAGGTACTGGATCCCCCTGGAATGGCACCTGAAACCAAGACAATTAAGATTAATCATTTCCCAATTGTATTGTGACATCATTATGGCTGACAGCAGACTGCTGCTTAAGGCTAGGGACATACCTGCTTGGGACACATACTCAGCAGGCTCAATCATGTATCACATCAGATAGTCCAGGGAGGTATGTCTCAGGTCAGGCATGCCAACATGGACTATGACAGACTCATAGCAGTAACTGTTGTTGAGAGACAGAAGTGCGTATGTGGTATGGCAGATTCTGGCAACTGGCATACAAGTAACTGTGACCTTTTCCATATACAGCCTGGTGAGATGCACATCTGTATGTCTCAGAATCAAGTCTGCTATGACTAATATGTTTGATTTATGGTGAGACCTTAGTGGCTGTGGGACACAGGTGTCTGGCTATGCATTGTATGTGGTGTGCAGGGCTGTGGATTTTGTGTGTGTTTCTGCCTCGGATGCCTCCTTTGTTTGAGGATGTTTATGTTAAGGACCTCCACATATGTGGGTGTGTGCTGTGTAGGAGTGGTTGGTGTGAGTTGTACTGATTGTGTTGACAACCTTCTCAGTGCCAGGTATGCAGGCTTTGGAGGGAGCGAGCATGGACTGTATGTTCCTAATGTCATTGCATCTCTCACAAATTGTGTTCCTTGGTGGTGTTTGTAGATGGTTGTCCATGTACGTGAGGCAATTTCTACAGTATTAACTGGATAAAAGATACTGGTCTGTCCAACAGATAATAAAAAGAAGTTCTGAGGTAGAAGTCAGTCTCAGCATTGACCAAGAAGCTGTAACTAATTCAGAAGCTGTAAAATTATAACACTTCTTTATAAAAATGTATTAACATCTCATTGTCAATCGTTATGTCTGCTTCATCATTAGAGCGAACAATACATTCAAATTCTTGCAATGTTATACTTTCGTTTTAAGCCAGTATTTCATGATCAGTTAACAATATAACATATATATATATTTAATGTTTGTATAATAGCTGTTTATCCTTGCAGAGTGCATAGTATTTTATTATTTTCTACTTCATAATATATAAATATATATGTAAAACGAGTAAAATATAAAACTTATTTAAAATAATCAAACTTAATTCACTTGGTTCCACCCGCTTTTTCACCTCTACAGCCCGCCTAAACACCCCATGCCATCTCTAATCCATTCAAAAACATTAGTTCTAGCTATTTTGCTTTGCTTTCCCTAATTCCCAGTTTATTTTACATTACATCAGCCAATCTTCCATACCTTTAGTTCACAGTCTTGTTCCCCACCAGGCCTCTTGTTCCTACCGCACTTCTGCTTAACTGCATTTGATCCTCAGCTCCATTTGGTGCCTCTTTTTCATGTTGTAATAGCCTTCTCACTTGCATTTTTGTTTCTTTAACGAGATATCCTCCTATCCGCCCCCTCCAGCCAAATTTCCTCTCTCTCGTGTTCCAAAATACCCAACGTCCCCTCTGAAGATATAAACATTCATTGTTATTGCATCAACTCCATGTTATTCACAACTTGTTTCTTCAGCATTCTGCCTTACATTTCTCCTTCATCTACACCGTCAGGGTACCTGTATTCACTGCGCCATAGTCTTCCCTGCTCCAGGCAAATGTCATCCTTTTTCCCAGGCCAGTATCCTACTAACTCCAGCAATATGACCCCAATCTTTGGTCATTATTCACTAACCTCCACATAACCACAAGCCTCAGATTCCAATTCACTTTTACCCCTATTCTGCTCCCATCACACACCTTCTTCAGTTTTTTTCCAGCCCTGAGACAATATTTACCATTTGCACAGCGTCAATAAACACTCGTTCACCTCTATCAATTAACCCTCATCATTGAACTTTGCCGGTACAGTGTTTCGCCACCATATGATGACACGGTGTAGGCGGCACATTCAGTTATGGCCATTATGTCCCTCCATCATCCTCATCCACCATTCCCGATCAAGACTCTGAGTTATTTATGCCATGTTCTTTTTCAGCCATTTCCTCCACGTGCCCAGTGAGAATCATTATATCTTTGACATAGATTTGTGAATATAACCGGCATCTGTTTCGCTCAAAGCCAAAACATTCGGAACGGTTTCTGTTCATTTTACCCTTTGCCTACCATTCACGCTGTGACTCCGTTCAGTCACTTCATATCTGGTCCTCCTTCGAGGTCACCTGGTGAACCTACGGTGTCCATTATAACTGGTCCATTCCCACATTCATACTCCCAAATTGTTTTGCGCATTCAGCATAAACTCTCATCGTCGGGTTTTGTCCTTATCCCCACATGCTTGCCCTCTTCCTTCCCACACACATCAAAAGAACATGACGAATTTCGGATCCACTACCACCCCACTCAGCCCAACATCGGATTCTTGATTACTCCCAGATAACTGTCATTTTCCCTTCTGCCGGGATTACGTTCTTTTGAACCCCACCATCTACGACAGGTGCTAATGAGCATTCCCTACAACCAGACACTTATGGTCTCAAACCATCTCATAGTGTATCGGCCGGCCTTCTCCAGCCTGATGTCTTCACAAATTTGCCAGGATATATTTTCAGTCTGCTGTCCCTAATCGTGACCCTCACCATGGGCTTCTTGATTTTGTCCTCACGCCATCATTACCATTCAAGTGAGCGCTCGGCGCCACCTTGGAGATACTCATTCAGCCCACCATTCCAGTCAGGTCCTTACAATCACAGCTCCACGCCACCATTTTATATCTCATTCAGGTTTCATTCAACTCCTTCGGGAAAATTAAGAAGCCAACCATCGTCATAACATTTACATCTTAGGCACATAACCTTATTTGCAGCTACAGTTCATAGCCATTGCCTCTTTAATCCACACTTCCGTCAGGCAGTTCTTTAACATTTTGCTAACCCATCAAAATTATACATAGTTTCCACAGCTATCTTGTTCACATTCACGCTCGAAGTAACCAAACATTCTCAGTACATACTGCATCTTTCCCTTCTAACGCTCCATAACTGATCTATAGCAGCTCATACCTTGCCGGTCAGTTCTCTGGGTAGCCCGCCATTACACCAGCTGGAGTCATCCCAGCATGTTGTATTGTGAGCCACACTCCTCCATTGCTGGTCAAGAGGTCTCCCTCTTCACATTTGTTTCCTCAAATCAGAAATAATAACATTATTCACTTGGAACATCTTATCCTTTCATCTTTCATTACCAGTTTTTATTCCACTGCTGGCTGGGCGAAAGTGGAGGGCAAATTCTCAACATCCTAATCTATATATTTCATATCTATTATTGCACTGTTCATTCATTCAGCCCACAATGGTGGTTTCACGCATGGATCACTTCCAATGCTTACTTTCCGAGACTTTAATCATCAGGGGAGTTAAAGAGGGGGTGTCCAACTTTGATAAACACAAATAATCAACAAAAGCTCACTATTGATCAGTGCAGAACTGATTCATCATCAGAGTAACAATAAATATTCATACAGCGGACTCATTCTAGTTGCAGCTCAATGGTAGCCTTGATTCATTGCTTTAGATCTACCAACTATATCGGTGAATTTCAGCTACAATTCGGAGTTGTAGATCTTCAGATCAGCCATCGCACCGTTCCTTCAGCCGGGCTAGACCTAAAAGAACCGCCCTGCCCTCCCGTTGCGCCATTGCGCAAGGTGAACGTCCAAGGTAAGCTGCCGATAAATAACAAACAGCCAAGTGCTCAACCCGCTGATTATTGCTTCACTTTACTTAACTTTTGAAGATAATAGTAACCGACTTCGCAGGGCGTCTCTTAGGCATTCGGTACAGAGGCCTCGACAACATAAAGATGAAGAAGATATGTTGATTTGCTATATATAGATCCATGGTTTCACTAATTTGTTAAAGATTCATATGCTGTATGTGTTTTATTTATTTCGCTATTAGAAGTTATTCAGTGTATGCAGCTTGTCACTCTCCGACAAACTCCAAGCTCACATTGTCAGAAAAGCACCATCGATATCAACTCTCAAGACCTCCTTCGATGCTCTAAAAGCGGACTTATTCATCGTCTTTTCGCAATGGTGTAGAAGCACCGCCTAGGAATGGAAAACTTTCACAGAGCTCATCCATGGATTTCCAGACTAGCCCATAATCCATCTCGGCAATCCCCAGGGACTATATACCCCGCCAGCAGTCCCAGATGGCTATCATGAAGGGGAGTTAACCAATTAATCGAATCTGTCACATTGACCAACTTTTAGCTCACTATTGGAGAAATGCAGAATCGGATGTTTCATCAGAGGGAACCGGAAATTTCCTACAAGGAAATGGACTCTATAAGGACGCGAAAGAGCAAATGGTGACAGAGGCAATGAATGTAAAGAAGATCTATATACAGCCGGGTGGAAGCAAAACAAATGTAAAAGAATGGCTAATGACGGAGGATCTACCAGTACAATGCTTCGGGCTAAAGATGCATTGATGTAAAGGTGGTACCAATGGGGCTTAGATTCTTCAAGAGACCCATGGGTGTACAAATGGAACATGAGCAGTTAACAGAATGTTGTGAAATGTTTGATAATTTTGGCTTCACTTTTATGAAGTATCTTATTACTTGTAATGATAAAATAATTTGTCTATTAATGACAGATATAGAAGAGTTGGACCACATAATTACTTCTGACTTATTATTTGAAGAGAATTTACCAAGTTTTAATGCACAAGTTACTTGGGTGGAAAAACAGATTAACATACAAATGGATAGAAAATGTAAAAAATTAAAACGTGATATAATGCAGTATGAAAAAGGTGTGGCATACAACTTTGAGTCTAAAAAGGATAGAGTAGATAAAATAGGAGAATTATATAAAGAGAATAGAGGGTATCAGAGTAAAGGTGGACCAGTATATAACAACAATGTGAGGAGGGGAAAGGAAGTAAATTATTATTTTTTAGAGGAGGACCAGTTAAGGGACCCAGCACAGGAAAGGGAGATAGGGCACAACAAAAGGTATCCACAATACAACAGAACATGTTGATGCCATTCCATAAGACATCAAGAAACAATGGAGAAGAAATAATCAAATATAGTGATATACACTATAGATGGAAAGATTTCAGCATCTATAATTACACTAGTTTGGATGTAAATATAGAAATGTTTAGTTTACTTTCCAAGGGTATGAAATATATACCCAATAACAGGGGTAATTTAGTGAACTATGTGATTGATTTTAAAAAATATTTAAGAAAGTTAAATCTGGCTGTACATTTTAAGGGGAAAGAAATGACAAGTGTGGATATTTTTAAGAAACCAAGCAAGTATACACCTCCATTAAATAATGTACTAGCTACCTATGAAAGGATGGTATTAAAGGAATTGTATACAAGTTTCAAGAATAATAAATCCCATATCACAAATCTTACCATGAATGAATTAAAGAACTTGAAGGACCTACAAATGAATAATAAAATTCGAATAATGAAGCCCGACAAGGGCGGTGGGGTAGTGCTATATTATACAGAAGATTATAACAACAAAATTATGAATATATTATTAAATTCAGGGAATTATATAGCCACCTCACTGAATGAAGTTAATATCGCATATCACAAAATTAATCTAATTATAGAGGATTTATTAATAGATAGCAGAATAGATATGAATATGTACAATTATGTGAAAATTGAGTATCCTATTTTAGGAACCATAGTAGGTATACCCAAGATCCATAAGAATATCCAGGAACCACCGTTCCGACCCATTATATCTGGAAGTAATTCCAAAACTTTTGAAATGGGTAAAGTTGTAGATGGATGGTTAAAAGGGATATATTCACACATCCCACATATAGTAAAGGATTCCTGGGATTTTCTCACTAGACTTAAGGACGAACTTATAACTGACAATTGTCTTTTGGTAACGATAGATATAGTGGACCTATTCTCATGTATACCTCAGGATGAGGGACTCAAAAGATTTGAAGAAAGTATGTGTAAATATAGCAGATTAACTTGGGACAAAATAAGTGTCATCATGGTGTTTATGGAAGTAGTTTTGAAAAACAATTTTATTATGTTTCAAGGCGAATATTATAGGCAAAACAAGGGGGTTGCCATGGGGGCGGCCTGTGCCCCCATGTTTGCTAATTTATTTTTACTGAATTGGGAAGAAGAATACATCTTAGGAACTGAATGGAACAACTATATAAAATGTTATCTCAGGTTTTTGGATGACGTGTTTTTTATATGGGAAGGTAGTGAGGAACTATTACGAGAATTCACTAAGTATCTCAACAGTAGAAATGAATATTTAAGGTTTACAACAAGTTTGAATAGAAAAAGTATAGCATATTTGGATACGAAAATTACTATTGAGAGTAAGAAGTTTAAGTCCAACTTATATAGGAAGGATACTTTCAGTAATGATTATCTTGAGTATAATAGTTGCCACCCCCTGTATCAGAAAAAAAGTATTATCAAAGGGCAATGCATTAGAGCGGCCAGGATGACATCTAGTTATGAGGATGTAATAGTGGAACTAAATTACACAGCCGCAATGTTTATTGACAGAGGGTACCCTGATAGGATGGTGTTTGATGTAGTAAAGTATGTAAAACAAGAGTGGGGTAAAAAATACAAACCCATATTGGGGAATGAGCATGGAATTGGAAGTACGAAAAAAGTAAATACTGAATATAGGAGAGCTTGTGTTATGCAATATGCACCTTCAGTTAATAAATTTAAAGATATAATAGTAAAAAACTGGAACATAATAGAAACAGATGATGACATTTATAAAATAATAGGCCCTAGACCATCATTTGTATATAGGAATGGACAGAATTTGAAAAGTAGGTTAAAAAATATGATGGGTGATTTTTGCAAGAGAGAGGGAGGTACCACCAAGTGTGGAAGATGCAATCAGTGCCAGTTTATTATGGAGGTTAGTAGTGTTACACTGGACAATATTCAGAAAACTATAGTTAGGTTTAGTAAGGGGAACTGTAGAACTAAAAACGTTATATATTTAGCTTTGTGTTCTACATGTCCATGTTACTATGTAGGGATGACTTCTAGAATTTTGAAAAATAGAATCTATGAGCACTATTACAGAATAAAGAAACAAGATGTGAATAACGCCCTATGGAGACATTGTGTGGCCAGTAAAGAGTGCAGGACGTTTAAGTTTGGTATTTTAGAACACGTTAAGGTGAACCCCAGGGGAGGGAATATAAAGGAGAAATTATTAGAAACACGGTGGCAAATCAAACTGAATGCTTCTGAGCACCCAGGGCTAAATGAATATATTTCAATAAAAACTATTTTATGATAGATATAGGCGGAAAGCCAAATTTTAGAAGGTACACAATTATCTATATAATAGTATAGGGGCATAGAAAATGTATATTAAAAATTTATTATACTAAGGAAAGTTAAATAAACATGCTAGAGATGAAGTTTTTTATACATTAGAGGTATTATACGTAGGTTATAGAGAGTGTTATGGCAGTCAGTACATACAGATGAATTTAATACAGTTTTTAAAGTAATTTTAAGTATTATAATTTTTAAAAATATATATATATATTTATAGAATGGCATACATAGAGGGAATCCAGCACTGTGCACTTTAAAAAGCTGATGATCAAATATGAATGAGCTTAATTATATGATTATTTAATGAGATGTTAATTGTTGAATGGATATGTATATATAAAGAAGCAAGATAACATTGTGTAGTGGTTCTGATGAAATCTACGGTTGTAGATGAAAGCGCTCAACCACATTTGGTTTTCATGTGATTTTATTGTGAATTAAAGAGAGGAATTTCTACAGCTTCTTGCCAGTGCAGTGCTTTTATACTGGGACTTGACTCTGCCTCCAAGGGGGCTTCTTTTTATTAATTTCTACAGTATGTTAGGATATCCATATCAATCAGACTGGCAGGGGAAAGTGTAAGACATTGTCCAGCCATATTTTTCAGAATCTGAGGGAGAAAGGCCAGGGTGACCAATGGGGTGGCCCTACAGCCTAGGTATGTAAAAGAAACGTAGGAGACTCACACTACTGCATACAATGTAGACAGGTTATAAACAAGCAGTAATAGGTGCAATAGAAAAGATGCAGTTGAACACCTTAGAGAACATGCAGCAAGTAGCAGGAAGCAGCAGGATGAGGAGGGAAATGAATGATGTATTGCCACTATGCTGCTGACAGCCACATACATACTGTGGTGAGAGATGGCAGGGTATGATGTGGGAGTTAACGGAGGATAGTGCTGGCAAATGTGGATGTCCAGGGTGTGTACATAATGGAGAGCAATGTATGTAGTCCTGTGATATGTTCCCCTCTTCTTGTCTTTCAGGAGTGATGTACAGATGGAGGAACCCATCTTTTTCTGCAGCTGAGAATGAAGTCATAGTTGATGGCCTCAGACTGCATCATGTCATCCTGCTGTTGAGGACTCACCAAAAACCAACTCATCACCCCAACACAACATGGTTTCTGACTTGGCCATAGCACAATAACCGCTCTTCTCTCCTTCCTAGGCATAGCAAACTGCACCCGTGATTCTGGAGAAATTGTATACACAGTCCTTCTCGACCTCTTCAAGGCTTTCAACACAGTCTCCCATACCCATCTCCTGAGCCACCTTTCTAAACTTAATCTGTAGACAAACCAACACAGAGACTGGAGAAAGCTGCAACACTTTATTCTGGTACCTCGGCTAAATGCCTTCAAAGGAATAAATGCATTAGTGCTGGTTGCACCTTATATATTTTAAAAGATCAATTAATGTAATTGACAAACACCTTGATTGACCCAAAAGATTTAAAGAGACAAAAGCTGTATAAACACATGCTGTAGAAAATACAAAATTTATATACCAAATTCTATACATAAATGCATGAAATAACAAATTCTAATATACAACATCTGATACTGCATATAATCATTCACCCAGAAAAAGTTTTAAATAGATAATATGAGATTAAATTGTGAGATTAACTTCCAAATTCATGCCCCTGGGTTTTAAAGTGCTGAATTTCAAAATGAATCTGCTTTCTAATTTTAACAAACTTTGTAGAAAATTTCCATTGTAATGAAATTCTGGCTTAGCCAGAGCACAAAAGAATAATGAATCAGAAATACCATTGTGAACTAGATTAAAATGTTGAGAAACTGGGCTATCATTTCTGACATTGCGAATGTCACCTAAATGTTCTAAAATACGAATTTTTAACTGCCGTTTAGTCTGACCAATGTAGAATTTAGGAGGAACACAATCACACCCAATCAAATACACTACACCGCATGATTTGCAATTAAAAAAATTATGTGCAGTGTATTTGACCCCATTAATGAGACTGTGTTTCAAGGTGTTTGTCAATTACATTAATTGATCTTTTAAAATATATAAGGTGCAACCAGCACTAATGCATTTATTCCTTTGAAGGCATTTAGCCGAGGTACCAGAATAAAGTGTTGCAGCTTTCTCCAGTCTCTGTGTTGGTTTGTCTACATTCGTTCTCTGCTTGGTTGTTTTGCTAAACTTAATCTGTCTCAGAACACCCTATCCTGATTCAAAAGCTACCTGTCTGACAGATCTCAGGGCATGAAATGGAGAAATGGCACCTCAACCTTCCTTCCTACCCCCACTGGGGTACCCCAGGGATACCCCAGGGATCCATACTCGGTCCAATGCTGTTTAATATCTTTATCAATGACTTCCATACAGCCATTCCTAACACTAAGATTGTACAATATGCAGATGACTCAATTTTAGTCTGCTCAGCCTTTAACCTCCCCGAGCTCCAAACAAAAACTCAAACTGCCTTCTCAACTACTGAGAACTGGATGCTTCAAAACCACCTCTCTCTAAATGTCAACAAATCTAAAATTCTACTATTCTTTCCTTCAAAATCCCTCCCTCTCAATAAAAGCTCTTTCCAAATTATCAGCCTTGCCAACTCCACCATAGAAGTCATTTCTTTTGCTAAACTTCTTGGGGTTACTATAGATGAATACCTAAAATTCAATACCCATATTCAGCAAAATATTAAGAAAACCCATCAAAAATTTGGCATGCTGTACAGAAACTTCCACTTTCTCTCTCCTTCTATAAGACAAACCCTTGCCACTACTTACTTACTACAATCACTACTGTGTGGTGCTCCCCTCCTAACCAACCTATCTTCCTCTATCTCTTCCAAACTGAAAATCTTTAATACCAAAATTTGCCACCAAATCCAAATACTCCTCCCACCACTGTATTGCTCTCTACCTGCTAAATTGGCTAGAACTCCCCAACTACCTTGACTACTTCCAACTCACTACAGCCCACAAGCTAATATTTAAACCAACTAAATGCCCATCACTAACTAATATCTTACAATCATATACAGAACTCTGAAGATCTGCCCACCAAAATCTAATCACTGAACACAAACCAAACCGTCCCGCTGGTCAGCTTCTCCTATCCTTTTCCTTTGTCAAAAAATGGAATTCTCTCCCTCCTTCTCTATGAACTTCTGAAAACTTTGAACACTTTAAAACTCAGCTCCATTTCTACCTCTCCTCTAATTGGAAATGCAATTGCATTCTCCCTACTCCATACTCCATACTGATTTCCTGAACAACTGCCTCATTCTCAATATAATGTAATCTAACATCAAAATCATGAATGCATATATTGTAAATAGTTTACTTTTTGCCTTTTATTCTCCCCTTTCTGGGAACAATTTTCTTTACTGCCATCATACAATTTTAGGGGTTATGTAACCAATGTACAACTTGTCTCTAATCTGATACGTAATGTATGTTTTTCAACTTTTCTATTAAACTTTGCTTATTTTTACTATGTAATATGTAGCTTTTCTCCCCGCCTCCATTGAAAATGGGCTCCCTGAGCCCAGTGGACCTCCCCAGTCATCAAACTGGAAATAAATAAATAAATAACTATGCAGGAACAATGGTCTGCACTGTGGGTACACTTTGTTGCATCAGTAAATCATGTCGGGCTACAGGACAGAAGCTATGAGCAGGTCCAACACCAGGCCACCAATATGATAAATGCTGCATGGTAAAGGGTCGCAGTTGTAACCAGGGACCATGCTGGCACCAGTGGAGGGCCTGCAACACAACAACCACTCTCGGCCATAGAGGATTTCCTTGCAAACCTGGGTTCACCCACCAGCTCTCAAGCATCCATCACCCCATACGTGGAGGTGGGTGGCACAGCTTCCACAGCCCAGGAGCATCCAGGTAAGCCACCTGTGGTCATAACTTTAATACTGTAGCAGTCATAGTGGCAGCCTCTGGATACCTGTATACAGATGTCAGGTCAATCTACATTGGGGGGGGTTTGTAACATGCTCGTGTGCGCACATACTCAGACTGTCAGCAATGTGGGCAGTATCACAGTTTGTACAGTACATGTTGGTATGTGCACATATTATCCTGTATTAGTGCCACATTTGTGTTTGGTGACAATACCTCTCCCCCACAATTCCATAGGTACATCTAATGTGGCTAGAATCCAACATCCTGTAGCCGGTGAGTGTGAAACTGTTTTGTTATGGCTCATCTATACTGTAGGAATGTTAAGGGCTGCCAGTTTGCTTTGAACACAACTCTTCAGCTTAGCCATAGTGCAATACTTGTATGTTCAGTTATGCAGGGGTTCACTGCAATGCATTGAGTTGGTAATCACAGTAGCATATTTGCAGGAGCTGTAACACATTTGCACCTATTTTTGTGAAGGTGTATGCAGTCTACTATACAGGGGCTATAGTATGGTGGAGAAGAATGTACTGTTTTTTAGGTGAAGGTCCATCACATACACTGACATGTCACTTATCTCACAGGTTTATAGTACTGGCAAAATTAACCAGCTGTAGTTGCATTGCATGTTGTTAAGAGTGTGTCTTGTCTGTGTCTGTTGTAGTCTGCTTGTGTGTTGTGCATGGGATCAGTAATAAGGTGTGGTTTGTATAATGTGGTTGTGGCACCTCACCTGTATGTGTGTGTGTGTGTGTGTGTGTGTGTGTGTGTGTGTGTGTGTGTGTGTGTGTGTGTGTGTGTGTGTGTGTGTGTGTGTGTGTGTGGATCAGCAGATATAATAGTGCATGTATTAATGTACTCATGTTGTCTTCCTCCTCACAGGTGACCATGGTGTTTGGAGTCTGTCCCTCTCACAACCTGATGTCAGTGTCTTATTGAACTCTGATGATAATGGTGGTCATAGTGAGGCACAGGTGAGGTTGCTGGGGGCTGAATCTGTCCCATGGGCTGCCATCCCACTTCCTCCCCCAATGTCCCCACACACAGTCAGTATGCCCACAAATACCCAGTCCCCTGCGTCCACAGATATTGGACAGAGGGTGGTGGCATCAAACAGAAGAGTGTGGTGATTATAGCATCTGTGACTGTAGACACTAGCCATAACCAGAGAGCTGGTGAGGTCCCTCACAGACAGATTGACAAGGGTGCTTGAAGGAGGACTGCTGTCCATCCACACCTGCTGCAGGTGTCACATCATGAGTCACTCGACACATGTTTTGGTCCATCATGGAGGCACAGACATGTTCTAAATGCAACACCAGATTGATGCTCAGGATCATGGATGCATCACTATCTGGCATTCATGACTCCATCCACAACATTGGTGATGCCATGCACCATTTTGCTGATGTAGTGGATAGACAGTGGGGTGAGACATTTGTCAGTCCTTAACCATGCATTGCCTGTGCTGGAACATGTGGTGGGAGTAGGGCATTGGGCACATGGACATATGTCAATACCACCATCAGCTGAGAGTCCATGTGGCCATGCACAGTCATGCTCCCATAGTGGCAGTACCACCAACACTACAGAAGGGAGGTTGCTTTCCACACCATGACGTGACAGGCCATGGGCACATGGTCCTGGGTTGTCCTGTGAGGGAGATAGTCCCAGCAGACACCATTCACCATCAGCTAGTAGTACTGCAGCTGACTCCGGGCATGGTGGTGCCAGTGCCACTCCTGGCAGAGCCAGTTCCTGTGTTCATAGCCAGAAATGGTAAACTGTACATTCTGCCATGTACGGTCCACAGCTGTCCAACATACTGTCAATTAGGGCTAGCACATGGCTTGACTGTGTACACGCACACACTCACACATCACTGTTACATGCAGGTCACCAACAGATGTACACAGCTCCTCTCCATGGCCCAGCTGACCAGCAGCCCTCCAGACACATACACATAATGTCAACTGTGTGGCACAGCCTAGGCCTTTGGCAACACCATACCACACCCTGTGCATGCGATGATACCTGTGCCACATCCCTGTCATCCATACCATCGATGCAGGGACATGCAAATGCGTGTCTGACACACAGAGTGACTATAGTACATTTAATGACAGTTTGTAGTGTAGTAGTTTTATGCCCTGTAAGGTGCTGTCTGCTGGCATGTATTATGAGTACATATCAAAATGTATGTACCTTTGTTCAGTGATGCTGCATTGGTGGTAGTATTGCTGACTGGCTGTTGTCTCCCACACCTTTTTCTGTTTCTGTTCCAGGGGTCTGTGTGTCTATGTCATGAGTGCTGGTGCCAAAACAGCAGCTCAGGATGGCATGGTGGCAATGCAGAAATGTGACTTAGCCAAGATACTGCTGTATATGTGCATGTTTACCTAGGTGCATATGTGTAGAACAGTGTGTCAGGGACAATGGGGGCAGACAGCATAATCTTGCATGCATACCCTGTGACACAGCATGCTACTCATGATACATGTCACCTGGGAGTTCAGTAGGATCATAGGTTCATATGATCATATAAAGTTACTAGAGTAATGGCCCTGGGGCACTTACAAGGCTAGCCATTATTTTATCCCGAGAAAGAAACATCAGTCAGCACCTGTTGCCCCATCAATGAGGGAAACAGGTGGGATCCCTGGGATAGAATTGTGGTTTCCCATCCACTCAACATGGTTGTGCTTGAAGAGGGTCTGAATGGTATTCTGTTTGACATGTATGGGAAGTGTATTCCTGAGACAGGGCAACCTCTGGGATACAAACCTATCTCACCAGCAGGTTGTGTTGAAGTTGCATATGGGATTCAGGCCTATCATGCAGGTAATGTGTGAGGGGTTAGACTTACGTATATGGGGCAGCTGTAGTAGGGCAGGGTCCAACATTATCTTGCAGACAAGACACATTACACTTCTGAGCAACCTGTCCGATACCAAGTAAAGCAATAATGATTTGAGCCTGTCTGTATGGGACAGAATACATGCATTTGGTCACATGACCAAATGCCGAACGTCGTTTTTTCTAAACCAGAATATCAAATTTCTAGGTGGACAAAGGTCAGAATGTCATAAAAAAACTCTGACTTTGACATTCCTGACCACTTTACCACCTAAACAAGTTCTACCATGGGTCAAAAAGGGGGATGTTTTGCGTTTTGACATAATTGCATTCACAATTATGCAAAGTCACCGCACTGCTTTGGAACATTTTCCAGTCGGCCATCCACTGGCTGACCAAATACATGCATACCATATGGGCAGGTATTGGAGGTCATGGATTACCTTTGTGAGGTGCTTCTGTGGCCTTTCCACTTGGTGGAGATGTCTGGATAGGTATATACTAAGTTGTAGTAAAATATTGTTGTATGGACTGAGAACTATAGAGAGGTAATGATCACCTTTTTTTCTGAATGCAATCCCTTTACCTATGAGATAAACCACATACAAGGCTTTACAGACCACTTCCACTAAATGATGGTTGAATGGGAAATTGTTATCAGCCTGAGTACCCATGTCTCTCAACACAGGTTGTGTGTTTAAGGGGTCTCCGTTGATGTGGTAAACAGTGTCTTTGCTGAATGGTATGATGATACAGGTTTTTGCATTTAGCTTGAGGCCAGGACATTGGCACCAGTCCATAGTTGATGTAAGACTCTCTTGCAGTATGTTAACATCATTTGGGAGTCACTGACAGACAGCACCCAACTTACAGTTGTCCACAAACTTGTTCAGTACATACGAATGTAGGTGGTGGTGGGGTAGTATTCATGATTTCATACATGTGGGTTATTTAAGGGCAGCAACTACTCACAGGGCCTCAAAATGTATACATATTGCACACACATAGGCAATACAGACTAGGTTTGCCACCATATCAAATGCCCAATGTGGGACGCATCTTGTAGTAACGTGAGAGTTAATGGGAGAAACCATACCCACGGCGAGTGTAACAGACACAACCTCACCTATTTTGACAATATAACATCTTAGTTTTGTAGCATTTGCCTAGATTATACTATTTCTCATAACATTTAGGTGTTTGTGCTGTAAAATGACTGTTTTATGCAACTGTTAGAATAATGTAGGAAATGTTTGTTGTCCTACACTCTCGGAACATTTGCATTGTTTTAGTTTTTACAGGACACACCTGTCCAAACACAAACTGCAACTTGTACAGTGGAACAGGTGAACTTGCACAGTGGGACAGATGATAACTATAACACACACACATATGAACTAACCTTGTTGAGAGTAGAACCCCTACCTTTCTAGTTGTACATACTATAGCGCTACATACATATTGCAAGCACCACAGAGTTTATGTGTTTTTGGAGTATCTGCCACTACTGTTCGGGTGGGCAGGCACTGTAAAGGTTGCCAATGGGGGGGTTAGCAGGTTTGCACAGGTCCCTAAAATTTTATAACCATTGCATACACACAGGCAAGGCATCCACACTGCTATGAGGGGATATGCTTACACAGACACACATACACTCACAGAGTTGGCGGTTTTGAGAGTAAAACCTCTACCTATATAGTTATATACACTACAGTACTGCACACCTATTACATATGCCATGGTGCTAGTGTGTTTGGAGAGTGTCTAACTGTTCTTCTAAGGTAGGCCCTGAAAGGTTGCTAAAGAGGGGGTTAACAGGCCCTTAAAATTGTATAGTCATCATCACACACACACACAGGCAAGACAGCTGCAAGGGGATATGCTTACACGCACACGTACACTCACATAGTTGCCAATTTTGTGAGTAGTACCCCTACCTATGTAGTTATATACACTATAGTACTATGTACGTATCACATGTGCCACAGAGCTATTGTGTGTGAAGAGTTTCTCACTGTGCTTCTAAGATGGATGACATCAGCAGGTCCTGTTAAGTAAGCCAATTTGGGGTTAACAGGTAGGCATGGGCCTTAACATCTAATAGCATTGCGCACACATAGGCAAGACATGCACACTGCAAGGGGATATACTTATGCACACACATTCGCACAGTTGCCATTGTTGGGATTAGAACCCCTACCTATCTAGTTGTATATACTACACTGCTATGGACTTATCGCATCCACCACTGAGCTTATGTATTTGGAGAATGTCTCAATGTGCTTCTAGGGTGGATGACATCAACAGGCCCTGTAACGTAAGCCAACATGGGGGTTAATGGGTAAGCACATGCCTGAAAATGTATCAGAATTGCACACACAGGCAAAACAGACACACTGTTGCAAGGGGATATACTTACGCATACACACACACACACACACACACACACACACACACACACACACACACACACACACACACACACACACACACACACACACACACACACACACACACACACACACACACACACATTTTCTATTTTTGGGATTATAGCCCTAACTATCTAGTTGTATAGAATATACTGCTATGAACATATTGCATGCACCACAAAGCTTACGTGTTTGGAGAGTGTCTGCCATGCTGTTGGGGTGGATGACATCAGCAGCTGTTGACATGGAGGCCACTGTTGTGGAGGACACTAGTCACAGGGCTATAAAATGATTGGCCATTGCACAGATTGGGCATGTGTGTGATGCTGTATGTGGAATATCTACACACACAGTGGCTGATGTGAGATTATAAACCCTACCTACCTAGTAATACACAATACAGCTTATCGTACTAGTTGCATGTGCCATTGGTAACAATTGGTGTTTAAGTGGCTGCAGCACTACATCACTCTATACCTTTCTCTGTAATATATATATATATATATATATATATATATATATATATATATATATTTATTTATAAAGGTTTACTATGACAATTGGGAACAAAGATGCTTCGCAGCTGGAACACTCGAAATTTGGATTTTTGAATGTCCATCTTGCTGAACATCTCCGGATCAAAAGTTTATAAAAGTTCATATCAGCAAATGCACTTTGCATTTGCTGATACAAACTCAAAGTACTGTCAGAGATCGTGGTACAGTACAGTTAGGGTAATTCATCCCTTTCCTCACTGTAGTACATTCTCGGAGTTGGAACATATAACTTGTAGGGGGTGTGGGGGGCGCAAGGGGGCTTGCCACCTCCTGCAAGAATGTAAAGTTTAGTGTTGTGCAGTACATTTGTACTGCTATCAACAAGAACTGGTGTTCCCTTTGTGCTAGGTTCAGAGAAACGGTATGTTGATTCATGCTGAATTGACATTACTGGGTTATGTTCGACATTTACATTTTCGTAAATGTCAAATTTTGAGAAAACATGTTGACATTTTAGTTCAAAATAGTATAGTAAACCCCTATATATATATATATATATATATATATATATATATATATATATATATATATATATATACACACATATATACGTATTGCCTATATATATGTAGCTATATAAAACTCTACAGATACATACATATCGTACATGTGCCACATACTGATAGATAAGGGCAGTCATGTCTGATGGGGATAGGGTGAGACAGTTAGGTATACATAGCTGTCTATATGCACAGAGATATATTTGACATCTCAGGTCTATAGGCAGATGAGGCTTCAGACATGGGCTGAAATTAGTTAAGTGTAGGAGCATGCCCAGTGTGATCATTAGAACTTACAAGGGGACTCCATTCCAGACCTACCTGTACTCCAGTCCAGGATTTAATGTGCTATAGCCAGTTGGATGCTGCACCTGATTACACAGTCCAGCACCACCCTGATAGCATGCCCAATGGATTCCCCAGCTGTGTGCTGGCCGTAATATCTGACTCATACCTAGGGTGTGTACAGATTGTATTAGACTGAACAGGGGTTTTCATCTTATGTCTGGTACATTTTACATAGCAATGTGATTTCCTGGTACATGAATGGCAGATTATTATAGAGTGATGTGAGGAACTGCTGACAGACATTTGAGTTACTGACTCCATACACAGCAGGGAACCCATGCTTCTGCACAACCTGTTCTACGCTGCACTTTCTACATTTGTCTGGCCAGTAGTTCATCCTTCTCCTTATCTGTGGGCTTTTGTACCACTTTTGTTTCTGGCTTTGTCCACAGTTGCAGCTCTAGGTAGTTGTAGGTATGCTGTGACTGTAGTACAAGATGTAACACCACATACAGGGTTACAGACTTCACACCTCTGACTGTACCTGTTTTGCAGGATGTCCATCATTGCGCCCCATATGTCTGCTCTGTTCCTCAGACAGTTTGTGTTGTGTTGGTGTTATACTGCTATGTGGTGCCCATACCTCTCAACCTGTTAGAGAAAGACATCTGACAAAGCCATATATAAAAGTGGAACACAGGCCCAATAATAGGGACAGTTTTTTAATATTGTTCTTACAAACTTAGACTGTTGGTAGAATAACAGGTTTTGTATTAGCATGAATTTTCTGAAGAGTATGACGTCTACATCTCAAATGTCTGCCATTATTTTCTAATGTCAACCTTTATTGATTTGCCAGTAGTTTGCCAGAAAACTGCAATGTTATGAAAAACTGTGGACATTCTGTGAAACTCTGTACATTTGAGAGGTATGCTTGTGCCTACTGACTTGTAAGTACTGACACAGTTATGTGATGGCCTTGACATCCTGCTGCTACTCTGACTTGTTACAACCTGATGTTCTATTAGCACCGTGTAGGCTACTCACAGCTATCTGTAGCCCCATCCCTCCATTATCTCTGGTTTTGTCCAGCTTTCTTGCAATAACAAATACTGACATATGGACAGTTTGTAGAACTCCTACCATAGGCGTAGCTCATGTGCAAAATAATTGTACAGCCAGTCTTGAACCATGAACACTATCAACCATGGTAATGCACTTAGCTCACTAAGCCACAATAGCCACCAGACAGTGCAGTTTAATTCCTGACATTATCAAGCACAGACATACATAGCACATTGACCCCTGCATATTGTGGAAATGGAACATGTCACCAGGTTGATTGGGACAGCCCTAGGATTGTGTGGTCTGCTGCTATTACCTTGCAAACATAATGTTACTGCAGTTGTATGGGAACACGGGTGCTTTAGGGGTAGGGGACTCTAGCATTGACAGTCAGGCATCAGTCCTATGATCCTACTGTTTGTCATTTCCCTCACTTAGTGCAGTGAGTTTTGCTGCCTTGGGGCCTACTGCATATTATGGGGTGGCCAGTATTGGGCTGAAAACTCCTGTTGTCCCACATAGCTGTCAGTTGTCTGCAGGTTTCTCAGTAGCCCACTCTATTCATCTATTCCCTAGCATACATGCAACAGATCTATACATATGCTACCATAGTCTAGTACCCTATACATTTGTTGTAAAGAAAAGTGACTTACCTTATGCCAGCAGCAGTTGCAATCACAGTACTTCAGGGCCAACTCTGCTGGATGCATGCAGTACACAGCCAATACACAGTAAAGTACAGGTTGCGTGGTATGGCTGGCTTCCATTTTACTATGTATGTAAGTTGGAGTGAGGTGTCAGTCCCTAGGTCCCTAGGATGTCAGCGCATGTGTTATGTGTTGCTTCTTTGCCAAGGCCAGGTCATACTGGGCATGCCTACGTCTTCCTCCAGGGAGTGGCTCAGGGGGTTCCTTCTCCAAGTTCCCCTGTGCCTATGGGGGCCTTGGCACTGCTGGAGTGCTGTGTGTCTCTTTCCTGTGATGTTCCTGCCACAGCTGTTTCCACAGGATCATATTGTGTAGCATGGCACATACTGTGAACATGTGTGCACATGTGGCTGGAGATTACTGCAAGGCTCCACCAGATATATTGAGGCAGTGGAACCATAACTTGAGTAGCCCAAACACATACTCTATGATGTTCCTGGTTTGCATGTCTGCCTCATTATGGCATTCTTCGGTAGGTATGTGTGCATTTCTGATGGGTGTCATCATCCACAGTTCCAGTGCATAGCCAGCATCCTCCAGTAGATGGCTGTATGGGATGTCTCCCCTGGCAAATGACTGGTACAGCTGTGATGCATGCCAGATGTGGGAGTCGTGATAACTGCCAGGGCTGCCAGCACACACATTCATGATAATGTCCTGGGCATTGAACACAACTTGGCAGTTGATGGAGTGATACCCTTTGCAGTTGCCATAGATGCTACCCTCATCACCAGGTGGTGCTTTGATGTGGACATGAGTGCAGTCTATGGCACCGAGTACCCCATCGTAGTGTGCTACATGGTGGAAGAGATGCATATTACTGGCCCTCTCCTCAGGGGTGCGGGGTAAATATATGTGCTCACTGGCATGTATTTGCATGGCATCCAGGAACTAGTACAGTACCCTGGATGCAGATGCCTGTGAGGCCCCCATCATGTCCCCAGTAAGTCTTTGAAAAGTACCTATTTGCTAGTATTATAAGGGTTACAAATACCTTTATTTCCACTGGAATGGGTTCCTCTCTGTTGGCTCTGGGTCTGAGTTGAGGGCAGCAAATCTCAGTGAGTTCTTGTAGTATGTCCCTGTCCACCCTGTAATGCTCTACTATCTCCAGCTCATGTAGCCCCAGGAAGGTTACCCTGGGTCTGAACACTCTTCTCCTTCTCAATCTATGCTTATTGTCAGCATCAGCGCTAGCACTGACCTCATCCTCTAGCACATACAGATGTTGCAGAGCAACAGCAGCCCCTATCATTTTGTCAGTTAAAATTCCCAAGTCTGTACTCCAGTGGTGAAGAGTATGTGGAAAAAATCAGATTGAAGGGTGTATGCATACTTTATAGTGGTGTGCTGCAGATGCAAGCCTGCGTGATTGGCTAAGTATGATGCATTCCACCTGCCATGTCTATCACTGAAGGTTTGAATGGCCCAGTGTCAGTGGAACAGGACTTATCAGTCATTTATAGTTAATTGGCTTTCCCAGGCTATTTCCTTGTATTTTTTTTTTATTTCTTTCACTGCTAAGCACTGGGGTGCAGTATGCAAACCTGCGACACTAGTATAAACAGTCCTCAGCAGTTTAGACACACCCCCATGCACGGGCATGCTCAGCTTTGCTTAAACCAGCTAAAACATGCACCATGGGACTAAACACAGCTTAGCAGCACTGGTCACATCCCCCCTCTTAGCTGTGCTTAGCTGAGTGCAAATGAGCACCGCTGAGCTCCAATCCACTTAAGTACACTGTGGCACACCCCCTTTTGATGTCAGCTACGTGATCTACTAACACCAACACAATTTTGGCCTTACACTGGTTTTATCTGAGGACGCAGTAGCCCATTTTTGCTATTCAGTAACCCCAGCTCATTTGCATACAGATCCTTGCATATTCCTGGAATACTTCACTACTCTAGGACCTGCCTCCTTAGCAACCACTGAAACCTGCCATTGTATACTGTGCATGCAGGGCACTATAATGCATTATTTATGCAAGTGTCTTATTTTCCATTTTTCAATATTTTATTTATTTTTTTTTGCATAATGGTATGTTTGCACATTGCTGCAGGGTGCAAAAACATAATATGTGTATTAAAAAAATAATATTTTACAATTATTTGCATTGCTTTTTGGACTTAGTGGGCATACGTTTGGCCATTTTCCATCCTTACATTGCAATATCCAACCTTCTTTTGGGATTTTTACAGCCCCTGTTTAAGTTTTTCATTTCTGTATATGGTTACTTTCTGAGTACATTTCTGACACCAATACGCCTCCTACATGTGTACCGTACAGCTTCTTGGATCACAAATCAACCTCATTTACATGGATTTCACCTGCTTATGAGGTGATTTGCATTCCACTGACTTTTCCATGTCTGCACGCTCATGCATGCCCCTCTGCTCTGTTTACTGGATCTATCAGCTGCCGGTTTCTATGTTAGGGCCGTGCCACTGTGCCTACATGGAAAATCACTCCATGTAGGCTTTACTGAATTCCCCCCATTGTGTTTTTCCAACTGCCTGAGCTTGTGGTTATCTCATAAATAACAACAAACATGTTTCCATGTAATCTGTATTCTGATGGCAGTTTCAGGGCACATTGGGCAGCTGTTGAAAGTGTGGCAAGATGCCCCCCTCGCCCTATGGTTCCGGCACCCATGCTTGTTGCTCATTGTCTTTCTCTATTCTATCTATATCATCAATCACATGAGGAAACACTGTGACAACTCTGTCCAGGTGTAACACACAATGGGTCTGCACTGCTCTGTGTTGCAATATTCCTCACTAAGAACATGTGGCATTGCAAATTCTTGCTGTGATCAAAGTAAAGAGCAAATGCTGTGTGTATTTCAATTCAGAGAGGATCCTCCCCCTCTGCTCCTTATTGGGTAAACTATATATTGTTTATGTTATCTATATTTATCCCGTAGGACAGTTTATTAAGAATAATATCAGAAGCCTTTTCTTCATAGAAATAATTGGCCTGTGATTTTGACTTGACACATGTCTAGTTGTATAGATGAAAGCATAAAATAGTAAACCTAATTGCATGCTGTTCAGTAGAAGTCGTCTGAGAGTAGACATAACTCAGTTGCTCAAGGTACATTCATATGACATCCAGCACTGTGACATAAAAGGATAAACTCCTAACTATGGTCCAGTCTGATAGGCAGCTTGGGCATCTGAACCACTAGCAGAGAGGGATGAGCATCCTCTTCCTTTCAGGGGTATTCATCTAGGTATTCCCTGCGGAAGGCATGGAACATAGAGGGGAGTATCCCTTACATATAACCAGCAAAAGCAAAGAAGGAGAAATCAAGGGGTAGGTCATACATATACAAATCCCCTGGTGGAAGCAGTCAACAGTAAGCTCTTTAAGATGCCCTTTGGCTCCATGAGGGTCCCAGGGTTAGAATGCAGACAGTTTGGGTGCTGTCAGAGAGGCTGGAAGACCTTGTATACCTGTCTGCAACCTGCAATAAGAGGTATCAGGAGATTCTAAAGCTGTCATTGAAGGTTATCTGTTGTCTCAAATGATTTGTAGGTGTTGGCTGCAGTAATAGTTTACAGCAGTGGAGTATGAGGATGCATATATATATTTTTTCATTTTTATAGGACTCCGGTTCCTAAGCTGGATTTTGACCAGAGATTAAGCAATATAGCCTTTTATGACAGGATGTGCTACTGCACTATCACTCTCAATGCTTAGGAAATGTAATTATTGCTTAAGAGTCACCACTGATGCATGCCAGGCTGAATACTGCAGTTAAAGGGTGTAGTACTTCTGTTGCACTGCCTTTTAGCCCACTCCATTGACAGCCACATGCATTGCCAGTTAAAACTGCAATTTATGATAAGCTACTCATATCAATAGAAAATATCAACATTCATTTATCTAGAAGTTTGTAGTTGTACTGACAGTGAGTACAGCACAGTCATTGCTGTCATTAAAATTCTTAATGATGTATGTAAATATAGTCATTTTTAGTGTCTCATACTCTTGATTACAAAACTTAAGATATGTGCACCTTTTTTTGTGTGCAGTATTCGACAATTCTTTCTTGACATGACTATTTTTCTTCTTGTTTTTTTTCTTTTCTTATTTAGTTGTTATTAGGCTACATTTAAAAAACATCACAAGAAGGATTTCTCTCTGGGCCTCTACTGAAATTGGGCACTGCCCTATTGGACAATTCAGTCAGTAAAATATAAAAGAGCAAATAAAATTCCTTGTGTGTTTGTTGATGTTGTGCAGCTCAGTATTGCTCAAGGTGAGTCACATTATGAAGGAATTTATTTCTCTCCATTTGTTAACTGGTAAGTGAACTCATCCAAGGACTCCTTTCAACCACAGTTTAAGCCTAAAGACAGAATAATCCTACTAGTAAATTATGACAGTGCTACTGCAGACTGTCAGTAATATAAGGAATGTGCAGAAATATAGTTTAGAGCTAGTGCGAATGAAGACCAGGAGTAATATAACGAAGATGCAGAACTGCATTTTACAACTGATTCAGTGACAGATGATAAGAAAGCAGCCACACTACTAAGCCTGTTGGGAGCTAAAACCAACCATCTCCTGTGCTGTTTAGTAACTCCTGAAAAGCTGGTGAATCAAATGTTTAAAAAATTGTTTATATTTTACATGATCACCTGAGCTGAAAGCTCAGTGTGATAGCTGAAAGATCTATACGTTATAAAAAGGGGTCCCTATTATATTAGCGAACGCACTGAATTGCAAATGCTGTTTCGTCGGACGTCATTACGTGAAATGGCAAAATTCCGAAAGCACGGAACAGCCATATAGTTGTTTACAGTTCGTGTTTTGGTTCTTGGTTTCATTTGGCAGAGTCATAACAGCACTAGTTGCTGACAGACTTGAGTGCCTGTGTGATCTGACAGATCCGGCACCCAGTAGACTGCTGCCCATTACCTTCTCCTTGTCTAGCCAGGTGAGTGGGGCAACTGTGTGTCTCACAGTGGAGTCACCTATGACTAAAACATTTGGTTTAAATTTGCTTTGCCTTAGGGGCTTTTTTGGTGAGACACTGGTGCTTGTGTTTTTATGTGTACTGAGTGCTGTAGGTGCTGTATTAGGTGTAGTATGTTTGTGTTTGGAAGGTCTCTGGTGTTTAGTTAGGTTTCAGGTAAGTACCTCTGCATATGATGGTTTATGTTTTGAGTGCATGTTTTGCCTAGGAGGTGTGAGCTGACAACCTGTTCAGTGTTACTGTTCTGTGAGCAAGGATTCCAGATAGTGCAGGTGCATCTCTCACAAATTGTACTTGGGTGATTTAGGAGTAGAGGGCTGTCGGTGTACATGCGGCAATTGTTACACTGCCTCAGGATACCCAAGTCAATCAGGCTGGTTGGGAAAATGGAGGAAACTGACCGTCCATTATGCTAAGTTAAATCCTGTTTTCATAGTGGGGAGAAAAAATGGAGGGGTGCAGTATAACTGGGTGTTCTCAATCAGGTCTATACTAATGGTGTGCTCTGTAAAGCATCTATACTAGCGGAGGTTCTCTAAATGGTATGAGACTATTGTAGATTTGGTGGGTTTGGGACTGTTTAAGGGACAAAAGTACTGCTGAGGTGCTCTCTGAGCAGCTAAGCACAATTTAAGGACTTCTTGGCTGGCTCGCAGGCAGCTACTAAGTGAAAATGTATCTACTCAAGTTTTTGCATCTATAACCACCAATGGCTATGCCCACTTAATGGCAGCACGCAAAGGCGCATGGAGATCCGCTATGTGTAAACATCACCTAACTCTGCAGAGCTGTGTTAAAACAAGCACCGACCTGCACTAACACAAGGCTTATGTAGCAACAGTGAGCAAACTGAATTAAACAATTTAACCAGTAAAAAAGCTCAAAACTAAGCCCTTTGCCAGCAACCTTCAATCAGATGAGTCCTAACTGCACTCTCCTGCCACAAGGATACAGGGGGGACCTCTACCAACAAATGATAGCCTGATTTAGTGCTCAGTTCAACAGACAGAATCAGATTCAGCAGGTCTGAATCTAATGTATGCTACAGCAGACAAAAAGTGCAACAAATCAATAAGAACAGTTTTAAAAAATCAGCAATATAGAAAAATACAGTTGAAAAGTACAAAATACACTATAACATTGTACATATGTTTAGCAAAATGCAATGGATTCCTTGGATTGCACAGATGAATACAGCAGAGCAGTGGCTGGCTGCCTAACTTTGTGGAGCTGTATTAAAACAGTGTGCAAACTGAATTAAACAATTTAACCAATAAAAAGCTCAAAAGTGAGTCCTGTGCCAGCAACCTTCTGACATATAATAGCCCATGTGTATATATATATATATATATATATATGTGTGTGTGTATATATATATGTGTGTGTGTGTGTGTGTGTGTGTGTGTGTGTGTGTGTGTGTGTGTGTGTGTGTGTGTGTGTGTGTAGGAAGGGCACAACTCATTGCAGCTTCAACTCATTGACCCTAAACTCAAGACCGAGCAACACTCTATATATATATATATATATATATATATATATATATATATATATATATATATATATATTTATATATGTGCGTGTGTGTGTATGTGTGTGTGTGTATATGCATCTATAGCTATCAGAAGCGTACTAAATAATGAAATGTGACGTCTATTTTGTTGACACACTTTGGAAGACAAATGTGTGAAATTGAGAGTCCCCACAGTAGGGGAATATGCTCTTTCCCTGGGCACTGTGTGATCTAGGAGTTAGTATGTATAATTAGAAGAGGGTCTGGGGGGGTGCAGTGGTCCACCCCAATATTATCTACTTTGTTTGTTCCAAGGTTAATCCACCCAGCATTCACAGAATGGCATCAATATTGTGTTGTCGACTTTAATGTAACAGTGTTAAAGATCTGACATTAAGTGCAGTCAGTACTTCAGATCGTATCATAGGCAGCTTTTTCCCCACAGGACTAGTGAACCAACATCGGCCGCTCTCTCCTATCCACCCCAATTCAATACAGCCTCCCAAGTGCCTGTACTGCTAGACAAGCAATGGTTATCTGCAGTGCAGTAAGGGCTTTATTCTTCTGCACCATAGGGCTAGGAATTCAAATGATAGTTTCAGTTAGTAATACCTAAAGTATAACAGTTATTTTTGTCAAACTAGATAATGGAAGATCACTGTTAAACTACGTAACTTCTGGAAAACTAGGATCCCATTTCACTTAATTTTCAGCTTTTTTCTGCACTTGCAGTAGATGAATGACATAATAACTATTTAATAGTATGCAAAAGGCAATTATATACATACATATAATAGAAAGCTCAGTTAAATAATTAACACATGTAAGCAGTATGATGCATTCCAAACTTATTTAATTATACTGACCTAGTTGTGTGGATAAATGACCTATAAATTAACTGAGTATCTAATTAACCATGTTGTACCACTTCAATGTATACCATTTCCTGTAAATATCCTCTTAAATTGTAATTCAGCCCTGTAATGTGATATTTTGTATAATTCAGCCTTGTATAGTAATATTTTCTATTTTATAGATGATTATGTATTATAAATGCATATGCAATGATTTTTCATGCTTGTGCCATGTTAAATGTAATTGTACATCTCTGTTGTACTGTGGAGATTTTCTGTCTGGCCTGGGGTTCTATGCCCAGTCAAAGTATCCTGGTAAACAAAAACAAAATAAATAAATAAATAAAATAAAATCCCACAACTGCAATGCCTAGTACCTTCTCAGATTTTTTGTGGGACAGAATATGCTGAGAATACATCACAATGCAGCATTCCAGTTTTATATGGGAATAAATGCAGATCATAGTGATAACAGCAGAAAAACATATACACACCAAAGAAAAAATGTGTCATAAACAGCCAAATAGCTACACCCAACAAATGTTATAGAATGATAATCAAAATATATATGTTCTGAATCTACTGATGAAGTCCTATTACTTTGAAGTGTACAGCCTTGCCATTATATTCTGCTGCAATATTTGGATCACTTGATGTCTTAACTCTGCAACATCCCTGTTTCTGTCATCACGGATCATTGTGTCAGTAGTCAACCTGACTTCAAATTGGATATATTCTTATCAGGTTCCTATCACATAGTCGAACTTGTACAAGTTCGAACCCTATATGGTCGACTCCATAAGTTCAAACTTGTACAAGTTTGAGTGTTTAAATGGAAATCTCCATAAGGTGAGATTTCCATTCATTTCAATGTGGTGCGATCTCAGAGTTGGTATATTTAAGTAGCGTGGGTGTGGGGGTACAGGGGTATGTGTCTCCCTGCTTACAACAGTTTATTTTGTTTTTACTTCTTATTTTTTATCACTAGTCGAAGTTTTGTAACTTTGAACAGAATGGTTCGAACATTCTGTGTTCGAAGTTATAAAACATTCGACTATGTAATATAGACCCATTCTGATCTGATATTGAAAATCAGTGCCCAGATCCTTTCTTGTAATGATTAGTCTAAAGTGTCTCTTCTACCCACCAAAGAGTTTGGCCTTTATACCGCCAAAGAAAGTACAGCATAAATATAACTTCCTGTGGCCTCCATAGTGAGTGTGGTATCCCTCAGGATACTAGGATAATTTAAAACCATTGGAAATCATTACTGCAGTAAAGCATAGTAATAAAATACATCCTTAAAACAATATGAGTGCAGTTTGTGAAATCTTAAACAATAAGTGAACGCATCATGTGTTAGGATAATATAACTGCATCTTGCAAGGATGTCCAACAGTTGCACCCCCCCCCTTAGATATCAATGTCTGTCAGAGAACATTGGATTTATTTGATGCTTATCCACTTTTAACACAACTTATGGTTTCTCCATTACAGGTATGTAAAGCCTTTTAAAAATAATGTAATTTACATATATTCAATGCAAATAAGTCTAATTGTTTATGCATAGAATGAAAAAAAATGTTTTAGCAAACTTTTCTTAAAATTTGTTATCCATTTTGAAACAGGATTTGTAAGACCATTCTGAGAGTGTTATCCAAAAGCTATAGCTATCATATCAGTGGAATGCCTTTATCAAAAGAGCTGATATTATACTGAGGACATTTTATCAACACTTAAAAAGTTCAGCACCATGTATTAGTCATGTACTGATGTTCACACACACACACACACACACACACACACACATATATATATATATATATATATATATATATATATATATATATATATATATATATATATATTTATTTATTTATTTATGTTTGTTTATTTATTTATTTATTTGACATTTGTTGACCATGATAGTCCAACTGGGCTAATGCCCTTTTTCAGCAGAGGCCCAGGAAGAAAAGCTCCACATTACAACAATACAAGAAAATTAACATGACAACATAATTTACATTAGAAAACCTTGGCAACATATCCATAATTAGAAAAAATATCCCTTATTAGTAAAGTGAAAAGAGAGAGAGTGAAAGGAAGAGAGGATAGGTAAAAAAGAAAGAAACAGCAAAACTAGTGTTAGGCCTATTTATTATCTATCCATAGTATTATGTGTATAGCACTAACATGCAATGTTGTTTGCCTGTAGCCACATACTTTGAATTGCATGTAAGATTAGTTGAAAAATAATATTGTTAGTTATAAATTACACACATTTTCTAGGACAGTTGGTGCATATTCTGAGCTGTGGTGAGACAATGTTACAGTAAAAGCAAAGAGCTTCCTTACTGATGCACTCCATGGGTAAGATCTGACTTAGTGGGTCAAGGTCAGCTGGCTAGGAGTGGTATTGGTTCTGGGAAGATGCTGTCTACTTTGTTAATTCTGTGGGGCTCAAGACTACCTGCGATAGGCCTACTACTGATTATGTTTAACTACTACTACTACTCAATCATCACTTATTCTGTCTACCTTTAAAAGGATAAGAAAAAAGTGTCTGCCAATAGCACCTTCAGTATACTAATTCATATATAATCTCCAAAATTTAATATAGCCCCATCTCTTCTCATGGCACTGATATTGCCCTTTTGGATCTGGTGGAATATATATGTTGCCTTTTAGATGATGATACATTGCTGTTGCCATCTGGGATTGCTCCAAACCCTTTGATGATGTTTGCTATTGTAGGCTACTAGAGATCTCAGTTTCATCCTCACTGCCAACAAATAGTTGTCAGACTATCTTGTGAATTAACCACAGGGTGTAAGATGGAATAGAGAGTTTTCCCTTTCACTTTTTAATGTTCTTGTACCTATGATCAGTGCTAGGATCAATTTTCTTCACTACATGAAGGACAAGGACAATCAATGTGAAAATATTAAACTAATTCAGAATGTTGATGATTCCACACATGTTATTTCTTATCATTCACTGGAGGCCATTAACTCCAAGCTACAAACATAGTCCCTCTATTTCCAAACCTGTTGCAGATCTTAAGGCTTGCAACTAAATGTCACTAAAAATGAATGCTGTTAATACCTAACACAAGCACTAATTCCCCAACACCTGTCATAAAATCATAAGAAGAATCATAAAAAAATATAAGGCATCTGGACCATGTGGCCATTTACACCTTACCTGTATCCTCTTTAGACATCACCTCCTTTTCTGAGGAGTAACAGGACAGTCTTAAGGGGTGGGGAGGATTTATGGATACCCATCCCATTGTCTAACTACTTTTTAAATGAAGATAGTGTGTCACATTTTTTAATTAGTAGTGGAAGCTCATTACAGAGAAGGGTTAAGCATTGTGTGACAAATCTGTCTCTCCACTGTGTTCCCTTTATTTGCTGAAGCAGGTTTATATCCCTAGTTTTCATGTCTGCTTGATCTGTGAAGATGTAAAAGGTCATGGACTAGTGGATTCCTAAAGGCCTACAAAGGCAAGGCAAAGATTGCTCTTAAAGAGTCTATAGGACAATAAATAAATGGACAATGCTTCCAGCCTCTCCTGTCAGCTCTTGTTGTATAAGTCGTTTTAGTTAGGAACATCTGGGGGATTTTGCTTGATATGTCTAATAAGATATATCTGAAAAAGGGGCAGTGCATTTGATAATAGTTGGATCAATGTAGAATACAGAGGAATAAAACTTTCTTGAATCTAGATGAAATACACTTATCAGCTGCCCCATGTAAAAAATACTTCCTAAGCATTGTTGCAACATGATGGTCAAAGGCAAGTAAATTATCGACCCATTTAGCAAGGTCTCTCACCACACTTTCATTTTGAAGTGGGGTGTTGCTAATACCATAGCAACAAATGGCACACCCACTATAATTCAGTCAATTATTTCTTCTCCAGATGCAGCCTTCGTTAAATGGGTGACATCTACAAAACCAAAAATTCATAGCAACCAAGGCAACAGGATGATACTAAGTTTGCCACACTGCTTTAATGTTAAGCCCTTTTCTCCTTTCTGGATTTCTTCAGAACATACAATCACATAAACAACATCACTCCTTTAAATACCCCTCCCTACTTAACAGTTCATAAAAAAATTAAAAGCATTTCATTCACTTCAAAATCATACAGTCCACTGTCTTACACAATATTTGTTAATGCCTTACAATTATAATTTGTTACAAAGCTTCATAAAAGCACTTTTAATTGATAATGTATCATTTAGTCCTGATAACATTGTAGTGTTTAAATTAAGTCGCCATCTTAACTCCTTTTCTTCCACTATGTTCTCCAATAATCCACCCCTTGGGTCCCATTTAACTTTCTCTAAAACCATAAATTTATATAAGTCTTAGCTTGTTTAGCTAATGCAGTATTCAAGTTTCCTTTTTAATGTCTTGCATGTGCTCATAAATCCATTTTCTTAAAACCCTACTCATCTTGCCTACATAATAGCATTAACAAGTCTTACACACTGTGAAATAAATCATTCCCTTTGTGTTAGGATCAAAATAACCTTTGCTAACTACAGTGAATTTAGCATTTTGTTTATAAAAAGATTCAACATTCAACATATATGGATATTCTAGACACATACCACATTCATGGGCTGCATTCTTCCCTTGCACAAAATCACTTTTGTCCATTACTTAATTGTGTTCAAGTATTCCTTTATATATTGGACATAAACTGCCTATTATTAATGTCCTTGGTAATTTCTACAGTCAGAAAACTGGTTCTGTCATATGAATAATTAAAAGTGAATCTTAAAAATGGAGTGGTATTATTCAGATCTTAAGTTAAAGATTTCATCCAGTTGCTCTAATGTCCCAACCCAAAGGATAAATATGTGAATATATCATCCAAAAATTGGAAATATTTTACAATAAAAGTGGTGAACTCAGATCTAAATATAAATAGCTTCTCCCAAAAATACATAACAATGTTAGCGAATATCGGGGCACATCCCTTCCCCATCACTACTCCTGATTTCTGCAGGAAATATTCCCCCTCAAACCATATAAAATTATTACATACAACAATTTCCATCATCTGCAGTTATCGCCTCAATGGTTAAATTATCAAAAAAATTGCATTCCGGCAATAAATCCCTGCACCACTCAAGATCAATTGATTGCAGGATCACTGAAAATAAATCAACTGCATCCATTGTCACGAAAACTACATTTTCTCTAAATAAATCTTGGGTTAATGATACCAAAAAATGTCAAGAGTCCCTCAGTAAGTATGTATGCATCTACATAAAAGGTTTTAACTTAAAACCAATGAACTTAAGCTAATGGTTACGTTTTTGAACCCCTAGCATCTACTATTGGATGCAGTGGGGGAGCCACAATGTTTATATGAACCTTCAGGATATCAAAAATTGTTGGGACTCAAAGATTTTACACCAATAAAACTTCATATTCCCTTTTAACAATAACTTTCTGCAGTACAAAACCAGCCAAATACAAATTAATCCTCCTGTAAGCAATATTCATCTAATTTAAGGAGATGTTATACATATCTTCATTCAATAACAGATCATATACTGTGTTATAGTAATCAGTGCTGTTCATTATAACTATTCCTCATTCCTCCTCCTCCTTGGTTCAGTTTCATAACTTGAACATTTTCTCTGTATGAGATCAACAAATATTGTTTTTCCCTAGATAAATTGTTTATCTTTCCTTTTTGTTTGTTCTTAAGTAAATTCCTAAACTGAAGTTCACATACATGTTCAAACATTTGCAATGTCCTATGAACTGGAGAACTGTACATACTCTTTCTGTATAAACCTAAACTGTGAACCATAAGGCATATTCTTACGCTGTCCAGAAAAAAAAAGTTTGATTCACCAGGTCACGTGATTCAGTGCAAATGTATAAAAGTGATTTTAAGAAATACATCAAGCAGTTCAGAAGAAGATCAGTTTAGGTCAAAAGGAGTCATCCAATAAATGTTTTTATGGTGTTCACATAGTTGATCTCTTTTAGAGATTGTTCACATTTTTTTCATGGTTTTATATTATTAAACACTGACAGAAAATTTATTTTTCTCCCAAAGAGTTTAAGTTCAATGATTGTTTCGGCAATACCACTGCTAGCCAAGTGAGCAAATGTTAAACCTCACTCAGATAAAGTAAAATGGATGTCATTAATATCCAAATGACTGAAAATATACATTTTAAAACCAATTTTTTCAATAAGCACATTATCTTCTTCAGGATCTATAGTCCTTGGTTGGAGACTATCTTCTAAGGAACCCAGTTCCATCTGCTGAAAACTGCACTCAAAATGATAGTATTTAAATTAACAGTTCTAAATTCACGTTGTCAACATCAGTCATTGCTTGTAACTGTTCTTGTTTCACCAAACTTTCCTTTTTGTTTTGGACCCCATAGCTTGTTGTGTTCCTGTGCATAGTTCCTCTCTGAACCACCCACTGCTCTCTTTGCTGTTCTGTTACAAAGCTGCTTGTTCACTTCACTGATAAGCATTTAAAATTTGATCAGAATATGATAAGTGCTATCATTAAATATCCATCTAAAAAATTGTCATGTTATATGTAGGCAAGTCCTTCATCTTCAGTTGTGCTAGGCTAACCACAGCAAACTCATTTTCAGATATTTCCTCTTGTATTTAGCCCACCTACTCACAGGAGTGTCTGTGGCATACAATACAAACTAGAAGAAGCATATAACAATAACAAAACTTTCTGACTGTGACCATTTTAGGATTCATCCCCACCCACTGGCACTACATAATATTCAGGGGACAGAGTTCAGGCAATATCAGCTGTAATTCAGCAATGTTTTGCACATAAAGTCTTAAAGTTGCCCAACTGTTCTTCATCTGCAACTATCATTTGGCAGCAGCTCCTTCATGAAATGTAGTCATTTGTATACAGTACTTTAGTGTTCCATGTCACTGTTGGCAAGCTATGGAATAAATATCTAGATGATCCTAGGTAATTCACTAAAAGGAACACCTTCAAGTGCAGTCTAAAAAGCTACATGTGATGTAATTGGTCCTTCTGTTGTAACACTGCCTAGATTAGCTCATGCAACCTTTCCAAGCATTCTCAGTCCTCTTTAATCTACACTTGTCCAGTCTCATTTAGACTAGTATTGTTTTTGTATCACCCTGGTAAATTCTGACTTATTAATGAGGTAGATACATTGGTGATGACTAATGGTTTTCCTTAGTTGGTTGATACATAGCTCTCTACTTCTTCTCACAAAAAATCTGGACAAAGTCAAAAATAATGGGAAGACAAAGCCACCAAAATAGAGACATATTTTAAATATTTCTCTTATAAACTTAGAAAGTTGGTAGAATAAAAGGTCTTGTGCTACCATCCATTTTCTGAAGGATACCAAGTTTGAAACTCAAATATCCATCATAATTTAGAGAATTCAGCCCTCACTAATTTTCCACAAAAATCCAGAAAACCACAATCTTTTTATGAGGAACAGACCAAAAATATGAGACAAAAATCTGGACATTCTGTGAAAATCTGGACAGTTGAGCAGTAGGGGTTGATACCTTAGTTATCACCTCACTTATCGTAGAGGTAAGTATGAAGGCTGGAAAATATGAAATGGGTGATCTTCTGGTTATTCTGTCAAACCACAGCACTTAATCTGAGTAGTGAATTTTATATCAGCTCACTTCAACAACTGGCACCAGAAGGGTCACTTCCTAACAAATTCTATGTCCACAATGACATTTTCCGCTATGAGGATGAAGTATTTGATGACTCAGATCCTGAACTGGATGAAGGTGAACAGTGTGTTATCTTTACATAACTGGCTGATTTTTTTCATTAAATAGCAAGTATGATTTGGAAAACTTGCTGGTGCATGTGGGTTAATGTGCAAGTATGGCTTACCTGATTTTTTTGGTTATGTATCAAGGTAATACAGTACACTAGACTTGTAGCCATTATAGTTGTCTTTTGCTACTTAGCCAACTCTATCCCCATTTCTTGGATGAGGAAGTCATAAGCTCTGAGTAGCCTATCTATCTCTAGAGGAGTGGTTTCCAGCTCAGGAGTTGTATTTTATTGGCCGTTTTTGGCTGCTTTTATCCCTTTCAACTTTCTGACTAAAAACCTGTGTTTGCATGGGTCAGAGTGTTGCTCAGTGCCGCTAAGCTAGGGTAAAGTATTACCGGTGCCGTAAAGTCTGCTGTTCAAATTTTCCCTTAGATCTTGCTAGCTTTCAACTCTGAGCACTCTAATCAGACCTCTAAACCCAACACTTGCTCAAAACCCCTTGCCGGTGTTATTATAAGCATACCAACTTCTAGTAGCACTAAAAGCCATCCATAAAGGAAACAAAAACAGCTTCAGTACTTGAAAGGGAGCAAATAAGTTCCAGTACTTAAATATCTTAGCACCTATCCAGGCATGTCTAAAGGTTAGTTCCCTACACTTTCTCCTATTAACCTGGTGAACCTGGGCATCCTGAGGCAATGTAGCAATTGCCTCATGTACACAGACAACCCTCTCCTCCTACCTCCAAACACATCCACTTGTGAGAGATGTACGTACATAGCCAAGATACAGGCCACGCTCTCTCAAACCCAGACTGGGCTAGCCAGTCAAGAGGGGAAGGTAGGCACTAACATCACACTTCATAGAGCACACAGTCCCCAGGACCACACACCACCACACCTCTCGCATAGTAACACTAAACACACACACACTTTTGTGGAGGCTCTCAACAAAACTCTGCCCAAACAGCAAAGACCTCTGAGGCAAAAATGCAAGCAACCATCTTATCCAAACAAAACCCACAAGATACACAGCCCACATAAACAGTGTGCCACTCAGCCTAAGCCCATATGACAAAACATTTACCCAATACATTAGTCATAGGTGACTCAATAGTAAGGCACACTGACACCCCACTCACTGGGTTGAATATGGAGAAGGTTATGGTCAGCTGCCTGTCGGGTGCCAGGATTCACCACATAACACATGCACTTGGGTCTCTCCACAACAAGTACTAATATGACTGTCATTGTCCATGTTGGTGTGAACGACCTAAGACGTACCTCCCTGGGCTATGTGAAAACAGACATGGAGGAGCATTTGGATCTTGTAGCCAAGGCAGGTAAGACCCTAGCCCTAAGTAGCATCCTACTATCACCTAGAACGATACCACTGTACAAACAAAAAATGATTGACTTCAACAATTGTCTAAGTTTTTGGTGCCCTTCAAAGGGGATCTAGTATCTGTCTGCCTGGGATGACATGACAGACAGACCTCAATGCTTTGCCAGAGATGGCCTGCATCTGTCACTCCTGGGATTTCAGAGACTGGCTAATGCTCTTGCCACCCCTATGTGCCTTTTTTAGGCAATGCCCTGAAGACAAATTTACCACCATAACAACTGCAAGCAATAGCAACCTGAGGGTTATGCTACTCACCGCTAGAAGTCTAAATCACAAAAGGCACTCACTGGAATCACTACTTAAGCTGGAGAACATCGACCTCTGTGCAGTAACAGAGACCTGGTTCAAGGCTCCAGAGAGCCGCCCAGCACTGTCAGGCTACACTGCATATCACACCTTTTGGCCCCTAAATCTGGACTGAAGCCCTAAAGGAGGTGTGGACCGCAGCCCCAAATACAGTGGTGTATCCATCTTCATAAAGGATATGCACACCTCCAGACTGGTTGCCCAACATAATGCATCCGAAATACTACAGGTACAACTAACACTGGATTAAAGTGCAATCCAGGTTGTATCCTACTATAGATCCCCCATAATGTCCACAGACTCACACTCTTCATGCTTGAACACTCTGAAAAGCATTAAGGTTCAACCTAATACCCTTATACCGGGAGACTTTAATTACCCCTCCATTAGGTGGGAGAATTACTCCTGTTCCAACTCTTTTGCCCAATGATTTCTGGAATTAATTCCAATGCCCTGGACCAACTCATTCTCACCCCTACCAGAGGTAGGAACATTCTCGACCTGGCCATTACAAACATGGGGGATCACTGCTCTACACCAGTAATCAACTCCTCCCTGGTGAGATCTGACCACAAGTTAATCACAGTCGATATCCACATCCCACTCTCACCCCCATGAAGGAAACCACAGTGAAGAACTTCTCCAAAGCCAGTTTTGAGCTTCTAAAGGCAGAAGTGTCAAATGTCATGTCATCCATGCAAATGGGGAATGGATGTATGGCTGATGAATCCTACACCAAGGCACTGTATGAGCATTTACACAAGTGCAACGATCAGGCCATACTAAATTGAATCAAGATTCTGTGCTCCAAAAAAAGGAAGCCAATCTGGTGGTCCCCTGCCATTAACAAACTCTACAACAGAAGGAAAAAACAGTTGCAGAAAAGGGTAGAGTCCCAACACTGGAAAAATTCCCTTGTAAGTCTCAGCAAAAAACTGAGATCCCTCATCAAATCCTCCAAAGCTAGTTACAAAAACAAAATTGATACAGATGCTAAAGAGAACCACAAGGCATTCTTTAGCTATGTCAAGAATCTGCATAACAGTATGCAGAGCTGCTGAGCTATTGCACAACGGCACCACTTATACTGAACCAACAGATACTGCCAACATCTTGGCCAACAGGTTCAGTGCAAACTTTACCCCCCTAAAGGGCACATCTCAATACCAGAGGAATGTCAAATTCCAGATATCATGGCTGCACAGGTAAAAGCAGCACTATCCAAAGCCAAAAATACAGCTTCCATGGGACTTGCTAATATACCTGGCTGTGTTCTACATGAATTACAAGGGGAACTGGCACCACACCTGAGTGCCTTGTTCAACCACAGCTTCACTTCAGGCTTCATTCCCACTGAATGGTGCACCACCACAGTTATTCCACTCCACAAAAGAGGAATGATTACTGACTGTGGTAACTACCAACCCATCAGCCTAACGAGCCTGATCTGTAAGGCCATGGAACACATTATGGACCTCATAAACAGAGATATAGGAAACCTTCAAGCTCTGGACCCCTCGCAGTTTGGGTTTGTGAAGGGCAGATCATGTCTGCTCAACCTAATAGACTTCTTCAAATCTGTCACCAGAGCAATCGATGAAGGCAAGGCAGTCCATACAGCCTACCTCGATCTAGCCAAAGCCTTCAACACCATCCCCCACTCAGGGATCACTGACAGACTCACTAACCTAGGCATTAACCCCTACGTCATAAGATGGGTTGCCAACTGGCTCACTGACAGAATCCACATGGTAAAAGTAGCTGACTCCAAGTCCAACTTCCAGGCAGTTACAAGTGGAGTCTCACAGGGATCTGTCCTGGGTCCTCTCCTGTTTGGTATCTACTTCTCTGAAGTTCAGGCCAACACCAAGGGACTCTGGTTAACCTTATTCATAGATGACTGTAAACTGGGAGCTGCTATTGATTCTCAAACCGATGTAGACATCCAACAAAAAGGCCTCAGACACCAACGACTAGTGCCAGAACCATGGTCTTAAGCTCAATGATACAAAGTGCTTCATCATCTCCTTTGGGAAAAACACGGTTCCCACAAACTACCACATTTTATTTATTTTATTTTATTTTACATTTGTTTACCGGGTTAGTCCAACTGGATACATATCCCTTTTCAGCAGAGACCCGGGGAGAAAAGCTCCACAGTACAACAGGTTTTAAGTTACATTTCAAAAATGGCAACATAACATGGTAAGATATAAAAAGTTTCAACATAACAGTTGCATGAAAGTTCAGGGAAAAAAGAGAAAGGCATATACATAGTTGAGACAAGGTTTAGGTTTGACATTTCAACAATTTCATAATAACATGGTAAGGTAGTACGAAGTAGAGACATAACAGTTGCAAAAAAGTTCCAGGCAAAAAAGGAAAACATATACATAATTGAGACAAGGTTTAGGTTTGAGTTACATATGTACAGTTTTTAGATTTTCTAGTATGAAGAGACATCATGTTAAAAATTAGCTATAACTTAAGTAATTCATATGATAAGTAGATTAATAAAAACATATGATCTTTGGACATTATCAAAGCTGATATTATAGGCTCCATATATCGGTAAGGAAATATCGAGTAATATGCTCGTGGAAGTTCATAGCTAGGGGTGTTACAGTGAGGAGATCCTGTACTATAGTTTAGAACAGCAGTAGTAAAAAAGAGAGAGAAAAAAGGCATCGGGAGATAGTATGGGTAGTATTGGTATTTTTAGGATTAGTCAGGTTTGGTACAGGAACATAGCCAATGCTCTTTTAGGAAAGATTTGAGGTTGCTTTTGAACTTGCTCAGGGAGGTAGTTAGTCTTAGGTCACTGGGAAGGGAGTTCCATAGTTTTCCAATGGAATTGGCATAAAGAGCATCCCCACCTAAGTTATTAGTTTTGATTGTTTGTATTAGTTCACTGTTGGAGGATCTAAGGCAGCTGAGATTAGAATAGGGGATGAACAGTTTGTTTAAAGAGGGGGTTTTATGTGGTTCCTTGATTATTTTAAATGCTTCAGTAAGTTGATTAAGTTTAAGAAGATTTGGGAGTTCTAACCAGGCTAGTTTTTTTAGGTTTAGGCAGTGATGAGTATGGCAGTTCTCCTGTTACAAATTTGGCAATATGATTATAAGTCATAGAGAGTTTGTTGAGCTCAGCTTTATTAAGGAAGGAGAATACTGGGGAGGCATACAGTAGGGTGGAGAGAAGATGTGTACGTGCAATGGTTAGTTTGGTAGTAGGGGTTAGAAAGTTTTAATTCTATACATAGAGCCTAGTTTTTGTTTACATTTTTATAGTTTGGCTAATGTGCATGTCAAATTTGAGCTTGTGATCGATAGTTACTCCAAGTAGTTTGGCATTAGTGTCGGGCTCTATGATGGTACCATTTGTAGACTGAACTCGGAAGGTCGTATTATTAGTAAGTGTAGGGTGTTGTGCTAAGGAAGAGGCTGAGGTGGGGAAAATTAGTAGTAGCTTAGTTTTTGTTGGATTCAAGATAAGTTTCTTCTCAATGAACCATGTTTCTATTGCAGCAAAGCAGTTTTGGGTAATTACTTGGAGATTATGGAGGGAGGCGTCGGAGTAGATCAGGGTGGAGTCATCTGCATATTGAATGCATGTTGAATTGGGGATTACTGTATAAAGATCATTTATAAATACAGAAAAAGAAGGGGACCAAGTATAGACCCTTGGGAACTCCTATGGTGTTTGGTAGTAATTGAGATAGCTTGCTTTGCCACTGGACAGCTTGTTGTCTCCCTGACAGGTAGTCTTCAAACCAGCTTAGGGCTGAGTAGTCAAGGTGAAATGTTTTCAGGGTATGGAGCAGTGCTTGGTGATTAACCATATCAAAAGCTTTTGATAAGTCCAGAAAGAGCGCAGAGGTAATTAGTTTATTATTACAGTTACAGTTGACTGAGTCAACAAAGGAGAGAAGGGCAGTGGTTGTACTGTGATGTTGGGTGTTAGACAAAAGATTATTTAGGGTTAGATGGTGGAGGAGTTGCTTATGAACACATCTTTCCATAATTTTTGCTATTGGGGACATTATTGCTATAGGTCTAAAATTGGATATTTCCAAGGAGGCACCGCCCTTGTGAAGTGGGATGACATATGATATCTTCCACATTGTGGGGATTTTAGACTCAGTAATGCTTCTATTTATCAGAATGGAGATAGGATAGGCTATAACCTCTGATGCTATTTGTAGGTATTCAGCTGGGAGTCGATCGGCTGATAAGCTGGATGGTTTAAGTTTCTTTAATAGGGAGCTAATATAGGAGGTTGAGATTGGTTGAAGGTTAAAGGCAGGTGGAGATTTACCAGCTGAATTGGCTGTGAGGGGGGTAGGATTAGTTGAGGAAGGTGAGAAGGAAGGTAACTTGCCGGCTAGGGACTGGATGGTCTCAGTAAAAAATGAGTTAAACTTATTGGCTATTTCATCTGGGTCTTTACCAGTAAGTTTAGAAGGGGTAGGAGTAGAGGGTTTCCCAGAGTGAAGAAGGTTATTAAAACCAGCCCAAAACTTTTTAGGGTTATTCTGATGTTTATCCTGTAGGTGGCAGTAATAGTTTTTTTTATCTTGGATGATATGTGACTTAGTAATATTCCTTAGCTGCTGAAATTTAATACGATCTAAGGGCAGTTTCGTGGATCGCCACTTTTCCCAAGCTTGGTCTCTAAGCTTAATTTTTGATTTAGTTTCCTTAGTTAGCCATGGTGCTATGCGAATTTTTAATCTTATAAGGCGGTTTGGTGCATGGGAGTCCAGTATTTTTAGAAATGTGTCGTTAAAATAACCCACACTCTCATCTAGGGGAAGTGTCTTAAGGCTTGACCAGTTACAGGATTTAAGTTCGTCTAGGAAAAGTTCTGGAAGAAATTTTTTCTTATTTCTAATAAGTCTATATATAGGAGGTCTTATTAAAACCATTTTGTCCTTCCTTATGTATGTGATTAGGTGGTCGCTGAGATCATTGGGGAGGGTACCTGTGGTATAGTTATTAGTATCTTTGTTGGTAAGAATCCAGTCGATGGTGCTTTCTTTTGCTTAGTATTACCAATTCTTGTAGGGAAGTAATGTGTTGGGAAAATCCATATAGGTTAATGGGTGGGGGATTAATTTGGTCAGTGAATTGTGCCCAGTCTATGTTGACGTCTCCCAGTATAATGGTCTCTTGGGGGTAGTTTATGGTTAACCAGTTTAGGGTTACTTCCAAGGTTTCCAAGTTTTTCCCTGGGGGAATGTAAACTACAATGAGATTAATGGTCTTATGTTTATTTAGGCATATTTGTAGGGCAATTAGCTCCATGTTAGCGACCTTAGGGGGTTGTATTGGGTTCAATATGATATTCAGAGTATTTCTGAACATTACCGCTATTCCACCACCTTTTTTTGAGTCCTCTCAACTCCAAAAGTGTGATAAGAGAGCTGGGAACACATGTAGATGGTGACCTCTCCTTCAACATGTTTCATGTTGCCACAGTAGTCAGGAAGTCCTATGTGGCACATCTCCTTACAAAAGGCTTCTCTTCCAGGAAGAAAGAAGTCATAATCCCCCTCTACTCATCTCTCATTAGACCCATTATTGAGTACAATGCCCCATTTGGCATGTACCTCAATAGACACCTACAACAACTAGAGAGGCCACAAAAATTCCTCATAAAGAGGATTCTAGGACTCAAATGCATGCCCAATACAGACATAGAAATCTCCAGCTGTACTCCATCTCATATCAGCTACTTAGAGGCGATCTCTACTTGACCTGCAAAGCCATGTCTGACCCAGTGTTGGTAGACGTGCTTCATCTGAAAATCTCAATCCCTCTGCACCACACGCTCCAAAGACCTCAACCTCATCACCACAATAAACAGAACCTGCTGGAGGGACAGGTTCCTAACCTCACCACCACAATAAACAGAATCTGCTGGAGGGGCAGGTTCTAACTCAAAGAATTCCCATACTCTGGAATAAAGTCCCCATTCATGTCAAGCAGAGCACTTCACTGGCCCTCTTCAAGAAAAATCTTGATGAGTGGATGGGTAACATGAAATTCACCCCAGGGATCACTTCAACAGCCTTGCTCGACAGGGGCACAAGGAACTAATGTCCAGCAACAGGACGAATGGGAATATTCTTGGGCTAGGCATGTGTTGGCTCCAGGGCTATTAGCCTAGTACTTACCTAGGAACCTATGTAGTATGATGTATTCACCTATAATTCATTGTTTGCTTATACACTGTGTGGTATTATCATCGTAGACTTTTGTCTGGATTATTTTTCTCCTGGAGCTCCACCGTATCTGGGACTTCCCAACTGGGCATTCCAGGTTACCAAATAAATTTCTCAGTCTAAATGGGCATGCTGCTGCAAGTCTTTTAGGGATTCAGAATGGTGTATTGAGAGCAACAAATGAGTAGACAATGGCACTGATTACATCAAGTCTCAATGTAGTACAAGATTATATGATTCCCACTGTTAATATGTTAAGATTTCTACTTTTTTTACCAGATGCAATAAAAGTAACAGCATCTAGGACTCAGAGCTCTGTGTCTGCACCCATTAGTGCTGGTGAAAAGCTGGCAACTTTGAAAGGTAGTGTGGGTACTTCAGATGTACCAGCTATGGCCACATGACTGGTGGTGGATGCTATAAGAGACTTGCAGGACACAGCCAGTGACCCATAGGTCATGGCTGCCAGTCACCTCTCAGGTGCCTCTAGTGTTCCTTTTGCATGCAATGTGGTATTTAGCATAGTAGAAAAGTCTGCAAAGGCAAATATAGACTGAGTCCACTTCCACCAAGGAGGAGGCCTAGGGTGACAGTGTCAAGTATGGTGCATGCTCTTTCAATCTGGCATGTTTATATGTTGCCCAGAGCAGGAATTATGTAATGGTGCAATACTATTATGTGGAATTAAGCCTCAGTAACATGAATACAACCTAAAATCCTTCTCTAGATCCTGCAACTTGGCATGCATGTCCTGCAATATCCATCCAGTTGTACCACTCCTGCAAAGCCATTCAGCACCTGCAGCAGCACACCTGAATCTGACCTGGATGCAGTTAAGTATAATAACAGTTCTGGATCATCTCTGATTATGTATTATGGATGTGCCTATCAATGCCACTGAGTATGCATCTGCCATGCCTTATCCAGGTATAATAAATCCACCAGATATATAGGCTGCTCCTTGTGGTTGGTATGTGCCATCTCACCTCTACAGGTAAAGATGATACCTACTCTTTGCTGTTAAAGTGGTGATGTCTGATACAGTAGGAACACAACTGCCAGGTGGTGTATTTTGTATTTGGTCATGTGCTGGTCATTGTGCTTTGTTCTGTCACATCATCATAACCCCTGCAACTGTACATTATATATAATTTTACTGCTGCTGCATTTGACCTGTCATAGTAAACAGTTTTCTATCAAACATTACCATGTTACCTACAAACACAGAACTCACCTACCTCCCAACTACACCTGATGCTCCTCTCCATGAGCCTCTACCACGCAATCTTTATTTTCACACTGACATTCTCTTTTCAGTACCTAGTGTTATGGGAGTAAGGCTACCTGGTTGGGGCCACAGTTTCTTGCTATCATGTTGTGCAGGATGTCACACACTTTGGCCATCAGAGGCTTTTCTCAGGTATGTACTGGAGGCTGCCCCAATTATTTCCATGTACTCTAAGTGGGATACCAGCAGCCAAACAAGCACTAATTCATAAACCTCAATTGAGAGTGAATCTCACTTAATCACTCCTCTGCACCACTGTGGTTGTTGTGGGCAGGTGTTTTAAGGCTGTAACTTGGTGATTAACCACTGTCACCTATATATACATATATATATATATATATATTAGTGAGTTACAAAGCTATTGCTATCAGAATACCATGAATGTCTATGCATTACTTGTTGCTTTCTTGAGTGCCTTTACTTAGCCACTGGGTGGGCATGTGTTACATATCCAACCACAAATGTTTCATATTATGCACACATTCTCTATATGATTGTTTTATGCACACTACTAGGAGTACCTGACACAGATGTTAATGATTAACCCAAATACAAAACACATCACCTGACAATACAAAGTGTGTCATCCCTCCCTAGTGACACAGGAACCAGATTTCTCATGGAGTGGAGTTTGCATGAAGACATGATGCCCTCAATAGCCTCCAACAAAATGAATTACATTGTGAAAGGCTTTCAAGGTGAAATGATATTTTGCAAGAGTTCTAAAAAACTCAGTATGCTTTTATATCTGATGACATGTAAATTAAGAAATGTATCTATTTTGTGGGAGGCAATGGTTTGGGACACTACAACAGACACATAATACCATCGTCCCATAAGCTCCATGCTATATTGGAATGTCTCAGATACTCAGGTACCCAGCGACAAGCATAATTCAGTTTCGAGGGAGATGTTTCCTTCAGAGTCTGCATGCTATCATGCATGGTACACATATCTGACTGGCAACCTGCACCACTTCACAGTCCAGTACCTACTGATGTATTGCCTCCTGGTCATGGAGGTGACTGAGGAGCAGGTGAGAGTGATGTCAGGGTCTCTATGTCCTCAAAAGCTGTGTCTGCTGTTTCGCTTGTTCTTCTGAAGCAGGAAAGAAAATTCCTCTAGAATATCTACCCATATCTGAGAATAATGCCCAGTGGCAGATTTAGGCTTTGGCACAGGGGCGCGCACCTCCCCCTTTTTAAACTCATGGTATAGCTTGGCTAGGACATCGGAAAGCATATGCTACATAAATTGTAGTGTACACACTGACAAGCCAGGGGTAGCAAACATGTAAAAATATCTTTAAAAATGTCCCAAAAGTCTTCCTCTACCGAACAATAAGCTTTTCGTGCTCACAGCCAGCCAAGACAGTTATCACTTTGCGTTTTTGAGAAAGGTGGGGGGTTGGGAGATGACAGGACTAATCCATCCAGATGATGTAATTGTGATTGGCTGCAGCTGTATTTGGCGGGCTGCTTAATTTCTGTTAAATACAGCTGCAGTCAATCTCTTGTTATTGGTGCTGCCTGCCTAATTCTAACTTTTGGAGTTCGCAGTAGACGGTCTGAGTAAAGAGCCGAGCAACTCCTATTCTTTGTGGTCCTGCAGTTTGCGTGGATTTCTCTGTTGCATTTTAGTACAGTGTGTACTAAATCGACTATGCTTTTGGATTCTCTGATCAAGTGTGTGCAGCACTGTACAAGACAGTCTCCTGAAATTTGGTTGGGTGTACCGTAGGGTATTAAGATGCACAGCCAAGAACTTCAGAACAGCTTGTTTCGTTTTTTTTTTTTTTAAGACCAGACAGGACTTACGACGATGAGCTGCACATATGGTCATTTTTCTGCATACTTCTTTCTGCTCCATTCCCTTACAGCAAGCAGCCAACCCACAAAAGTTAGCCTGTGGCCCAACTGGGATCAAGTTGATCCAGAATCACCACTCTGCAGTACAGAGAGAGGACAGCAGCAAGATATATCATTTTTTTACTGCAAAAAAAAAAAAAAAAATGCTAGGTAAGTGGCGAATTTTGAGTGTATCTGTGTAAATATTAAGTAAACAATCTTCTTTTTTGTGCAAGTGTTAGTAAAGGGGTGTGGTTGTGCGTCCTCTAGTCTGTATATTACAGATGACTTGAAAATAGTTAAGACAGTTACATATGGGGCATGCATGTCTGCAGAAGAACTGCACTAAAGTGATGCTTTGGGCACAGCAAAGCTGATAATTACATCAAAAACTAAGCTTATAAGATTGGTGAGTGGGAGACATAACTGAATGGTTAATATTTTAATACAGCACGCAGTGATTGAAACTGTAGATACATTTTAGGACTAGGGTATATATGGTATGGTAAATGGATCATTCCAGGTTTGTTTTTCTAATCATATCAACCAGCTGGTTAGTGATAGCTATAGAACAATAGTATAAAAATGCTTATAAAGTCTAGGAAATTGGAAATGAAGTCATTGTTTTTTAGTTACATTAGACCCAAACTTGAGTATGGAATAACTATATGGAAACCATATAAGAAAATCATGAGTGAACTGTAAAGACCCCAGTGGAAATATACCACGAGCATCAATGGAAGTGAAAATTTAAGTTACTGTGAAAGACTAAAATATCTTAACAGGGTCTCAGATATTTAAGAGCTGATCTTATTCAGGTATATAGGGCATTTAGAGACTACCTCTGGGAATATTTAGGGTTATCAAAAAGTAGTAGCGAAACATCAGACAACCTATGTAGGAGATTCTATAGGAATGAGAAATGTACTAATTGCTTCTCTAAGAGAGGAACTGATGCATGGAAGAGATTACCATATTACATTAAAGCAAGTACTAGTTTAGATATTTTTAAGAACAGTCTGGAACTTATTATGAGAACAACTGTTTTGGTATATTGGCAGGCTAGAAGGGCATTATTGCCCACACTTGAAATATTTCTGTGTATGCAAAATCTAAAATGGGAGAACAAAGGCCCAGAAATCGGGAAAGATTTTAAATATCACTTTTTTAAACTTAGAAAGATGTTGGGATAAGTGGATATGTGTTAGCATGCATTTTCACTGTTTAAGCGAAACATTTTTTCCATGTTTAGGATTCTAAAGGCTGTGTTGGTTAATAGTGTACATATGGTCAGTCTGATGCCAACTCAAACTGTAGAGAGGGGGTTTATTTACATTTGACAACAAATTAAAATCAGTGGCTTTCCAAGAGGTATTTGAATGTTGCAGCTGTTCAAACCAACAATTTTATATATGTGTGTAGAAACAGTCTGTTTGGTTATCACAGCTGATGGCTAGAAGTGGCGGTCTGTCTGGGGATGGAAAGGCAGCATAGCTCTCAACTGTATCTCATTATGAGGAATGTTCTTCAGTTTGTGAGTTTGAATGTTAGCTGTTGCCATGGTATACAATACTGAATCATGTTAAACAGGAAAACTGTTAAATAAAATAACTATTTGTTTTCTCATACTTATGCTATGAGCATCCTAGATGAAGTTGTTAGTAAATGTTCGCCTCTGCTCCATATTGTCACATTATGTTCTATATTTTGGAGATGAGGGGTTGAGAGCTATGGGAGGCAGTCAGTGGAAGAAAGCAAATGGCAGACTTTAAGTCAGTCTGTGTAGGACATATTGTTTAGCCCTAGTATCCTTTTAGTAAGGCTTCTTTGTGGGCATTCCAGTTGCATGTGTCTGGCCAAAGGGGGCATTATGCTCAATGACTGGCCTAATGAGTGCTGAGTAAAGGAGGGCAGTGACATCCTAGATCTAGACATAACCCATTTCTTTAAGCTGTTTAATATAGAAGCACTTTCTTACATAAGAAGACATACTGGTCAAAATTTAGGTCACTGTCCAGATAAGTTCTGAAAACCCAAACAAGTCGATTCTTAAGGTCTTATTGTCATCATAGTTGTTCTCTGAGGTAGATGACTTCCAAAGGATACAATAATGCATTTACTGGCATTTCATTTTGGTCCATGATTGTGGCACCAGTTGTTTGGGACAAACCGTCCAGTAGGATGGCTGTGTAATTTGGGGTTCAGTGACTGCTCCTAACTTGTAGTCATGTGCAAACTTAGTCATCCAGAGCCCTTTGGTATTGGCTTTTACTTCAGAAAAGTAGATGTTAAACAGAAGAGGCCCCAGCACAGAACCCTGGGGACTCCAGCAGTAGCTCATCTCTTTCTGGAGGTAACTTTGTCAATGTTGCTTTCTTGATTCTCATTTGTGAGCCATGTGGCAATCCAGTAGGTGACCATAGTTTATTCCTAGTTTATTTAGCTGCTCTACAATGCCTGAGTGGGGGATTGTGTCAAAAGCTTTAGCTAGGTCGAGGTATGCAATGTGTACCATTTTGCTTTCCTATATTGCATCGGTGACCTTTGCAAAAAAGTACATTAGATTTGGTAAGCATGACCTGCCCTTGACAAATCCAAACTAAAATGGAAACAGTATTCGGAGGGTTGCTGTTTCCTAATAAGGCTTTCAATGGCTTTGCATATTAGGCTGGCCAAACATTAAAGTAGATTTTGTGTTACTGTCCTTTGAGAAATTCTACAGTACTTAAATTTGGTTTTATACATTGCATATAATTTAACTGACTGTTTTTTAGGACTTTTTTCATAAAACGTGTATTTCCTTAACTTGCAATGTTCTTTAACTAGCTGAATTTCACTTGCACACATAAAATTATTTACATAAATTAACTTTGCTGGTTTCACATAAATCATTATTTACTTGCATTACTTACATTTGCTATGGGTCTTGGGGTGATATCACCTTCACTGGGATTCTTTGCTATGTTATCATAATGCTTATGTCAGGTATGCCATTGAAAAGAACTATGACTTCATATGGGCAACCAAACATATCCTCTAGGTATGTCTTGAAACAACTGGTAATGTCTGCTAATATGCTATGTGCTGGATAGGAGTTATGTACCTCCACTAACACAACCACACCAGGTTCATTGGATCATACGAGAATATTAGGCTAACTGCCATGAATGGTAATTATAAGGCTAGCTAATAAGCTGAGATCAGAATCAAACCCAATACTTTGTGTCTGAGGTGAAAACCTTAACCGTTGTGCTCAATCGACCCGCCACCCCCAATGTTTTGCAAATGACTGTATGTTGCTGATCCTTCCACATCCCCCTTCCCCAGTGTTTTGCTTTCCTGCCTCCCCACCTCACTTGTTGACTTTCCAGACTGCACCCCTCCCTTCATAAAATCCTGGATCCGCCACTGATGCCTGCAGTACTATCCCACTTCCTGGTGTTCTCCACTAGTTTTTACTTCTGCCTTTCAGTGGCATGATATGACATAGGCTTATTTCAGAAACTCATATAAGGCACCTCTGTCTGGTTTTGCATGTTCCATACCACCGTTTGTAGCTATCATTTTCTACGCTTCCTGACTTGTTGCAGAGTACTTCGCAGAATCCCAGAGAGTCAGTGGTATTTCCTGGATACCAAGTAGTGATTTCCAATTTCTGTAAACGGTTTTGGAGTCTGGCCTATGCAGTATTCTGCAGGGATCCTGTACACATTCTCAACGTATTATCACACTTAAACTTGTAAACCATTAAATGACAACATGACTTAACATGTAGTGTTATCAGCAAAATGATGTTGTATTTATGCTTTACATATAGCATCAGTATTTTAGTAATTGAAAGAAAACACCTTCACAGAATTTCGCAAGGCTTTTCAAAAGTGCTATAGTCTGATCGCGTTACACTTCCAAATACTTCCTGCAACAGTGGTCACACCCAGCCCTGAAAGATTAGTCAAAGCATCAGCAGTAGTTCTGCTGCATGACACTTTACATTACAGTGAGGTACGCTAAATAGAGTCTAGGATTCCCACATAGGGTTCCCAGCAAAGAGTCACATTTGCAGGAAGTTTCTAACCAAACAATCAACTAGATGTTCCATGCACTGCATGTTTCTTCTGTTTACTGATTGCTTGACTAATGGAGGAACTTTTAGAACTCCACCCCATATTATTTGTGAGTCCCATGTGATACATGTGGCAATGAGACATCTCAGTATTGAATGTAATACGACTCCTGTGAAAACACTCTTTGCAAACCATTCTTAAAAGATTTACCAAATATAAACATTTCCTCAGGGCTGCTACAGGAACAGAATTACGTGACCTAGAGCCTTAGCTGATGCACATACCAAAAACATGCAGTAGCCTGCTAAAGTCCTGTTAAAATGTAGCAAAACCATTTTCTTGATTTGTTTTACTTGATTAATGAACTGCCACCTTTTGAATGTGAATGCTGAATCAATAAATTAAACTTCAACTATATATGTCTGTATGTATGTGTATATATATATATATATATATATATATATATATATATATATATATATATATATATATATAATGTGTGTGTGTGTGTGTGTGTGTGTGTATATCTATATCTATATCTATCTATATATATACACACACACATATATATATATGTTGTACATAACACAGATGTGTGTGTGTGTGTGTGTGTGTGTGTGTGTGTGTGTGTGTGTGTGTGTGTGTGTGTGTGTGTGTGTGTGTGTGTGTCTGTGTGAGTGAGGCTGCCTTCATTTCTGCTCCTGTGCATTTTGTTCCAGTAGGTGTTGCTTTTAATTATCTTTAGGTTTTAATAATGTGGTAATTTCTTTTTACCAAAATTAAATGGGGTGAGAATATTATAGCTATTTTTTTAGCATAGATTCTATATTATTTATTCATTTTTAACAATTTCTTATTGAAGACACTCAGGCAATTTGGATGCCTTATGTTCTTGTCTATGCTTTATGGAAAAGCTCTGAGGACTCAACATTAATAATTCGGAACATGTTAGCATAGAAGAAAATGAAGGGTGAATCTATGAATAAATTGTTTACAGATGATACAAAAAGGAACAGTCTACAGTAAAATGACACTGCAAATTATGAGGTTACTTTTTTTTCTGACCAGACACCACTCTATTCAGAACCCTATCTTTCCCACTAACTCCTGTCTTTCCATGGCCAGTGTATGCTGGGCAGGCAAACCAGGTATATTCCTTTGCTGGTTTTATCACATCCCTCTGGACAGGATGACTTTCTCAACCATTAAACTAAGTGACACCCTGCGACTACAGAACAGAATGTACATGCTGGGGCTGTCACATTGCAGACAGCTGGATTTTTACTTTAAGTCCTAGCATCTCTGATGTGCTGAGGTCACATCAGCAGGTGAGCATGCCTAGTACCAACAATTTACATGGTTACAAACCTCTATTATGCCAGCCCTCTGTACAGTGTGGATCTCTCTTTTCATGACTTCAGTGCCATCACTAACTGGAGATCATAGCTTGAACATGCACACCCAGCTCAACTCAATCGCTCCTCCATTGTGTGGGACACTAATTGATCTTAAATCATCTGAAATGCAGTCAGGAATTCACCCCTCTGTGCCACATAGCTGACTGCAATCGGCTTTCTTTCAAATGTTTAACAGAAGTAGGCAAATTATGTTGCCTCCCAGGTTGAAATATACTTTGGAAAAAACAGTCTTAGAACTTTTTCTGATTTATGTGAAAAGTGGGTCGTTTTTGCAAATTCAGGTTAGATTTTAATTTTTCTTTAATGAACACATTTTGATAGTACAAAAGGTCCAAATTTAAACAGGTCACATTTAAAAAATAAAAATATGGGCTATACAAGAAATTACATTTATACTGTGTTGATAGTGTCACATAATCAGCTAATAAAATAAAACAAATGGGGCAGCAAAGAGTTCCCACTCTGCATAGCCTCACTATGGTTGTTTCACACATGCAGCACTCAGTAAGTGTAGCAGTTTATTTTTCTTTTTTTTTTCTGCTGTATGATCATTATATTCACAATATACTGACTGACTGTATGTCATAGTTTTTGCATATTACAATAAATCCCCTTGGGAAAGTCACCACTACCAGTAAATAATTAATGTTGTAATTAGAATGGCAGAAGAATGTTCTCACCAATTAATACTTGTCTACCTGCATGACTGATGGTTAGAGATGTAGCAAGAGGTCAGGCCCTCAGGACCTTTTGATAACTTCCCATATTTCTGACAGTGCCTTATAGACTATCTGGAGTCCTTATACTGGAGTCAAGGCAACCATTTTTAAAATACTTCTTTCTAAGTCTGACCCTTTCCAGAGCATCTTCACAGAAATAAATTGAATTTGTGGGAACAATATATACAGAATACAGGAGGAGTGAGATCTAAGTGAAGGCAGGAAATGAACAATTTATGTAATATTAGAGCGAATATCAGTTGTTAAAAAGAAAGAAACCTCTCTCTCTCTCTATATATATATATATATATATATATATATATATATATATATATATATGTGTGTGTGTCTGTAAAATGTATAATGCATGTAAATGAAAATGTTAATACGTTCTTATTTTCTATTAATGTATGTCTTCTTATTTTCTATTAATGTATGTCTGCTTATGTCCTAAGTGATAATGTAATAAAGGTGTTAAAACGCAAAAACAATAAAATAAACTATTTGTAGAGATTGCATAGGAATTTAGCTATGAAAACCTTGAAAAAAATGGTGCGGTATAAAATTTCAAGCAACTTAATTTAAAGAAATCAACAAATTCAGGAATATATCTTCTTTCAGGAAAATGAGAAATAACAAGAAAGACAAATTTGAAAATACAGGTGATAAATGACATACAAAGTTAAAAAGTATATTTTTTTCAGAGCTGTAAACACAAGGAACGGCTTTCAATAGACAGTAGTAGATTACTAACTGTGGGAATTCAAGGGAAGAGATGAGTCTTACGCTATCTTAGAACTCAATAGGAGAATGTAATATACAAACTATTAATAATAGCTTTTAATTGATAGAGAAAATGAGCCAGTGCAGCTCTTATGCCACCATGTGTTGTGTTTTTGTGTTTGTTCTGGAATTTCTCATTGCTTATTGATACTTAATAGATCTATAAACAAAAACAGATATCAAGCATTGACAAAAGCAAACTGCAATAATAAGACAGTTACCACCCACACATTAAAATTTAAGCAGTTAGAGACTATGTTCGATTTTTTTTGAAGGAGGAGAATCCTCCAGCTCCCTGTTGACTATCTGCCCCCATCTATCTTGCCAAGAATTCCCACCCATCCTGTCTGATATAAGCCAACAGTAGACAGTGAGAGATGAGGGACTTGTGATCTTTATTCCTGTGTAACTGGGATTTGTTTGTCTTGCCTTATAGTCTTCTTCCTCAGTTAACAAAACTGGTACAATACCAATGCTGGCATTTGCTTTCTTGCACTGTCACCCCCATCTAGCATGTTTGAGCATCCTTCTGCAAATGTAATACCTCCATGAGTCCCATGTGCTTTAGAACTCCAAAACTGACCAGCAATCAGGTGATGAAATTTAGCTCTACTCCCTCCCCTCCCCTTGGTGTGAAATTTTGATATTCATCCACTTACTTTAATCCATCTTGGTCATCTCCACCAGCACCCAGACTTATCTACACAATCCGGAGTCACTGGGAATGCTACTAGCATTCCTTATCTTGGTAACCCTAAACCCTCTTCATGAAATAATGTTTTCATTAGTGCTCATTCAGTCCAAATTCTAAAGTTTTATAGGATGTTGTATCCAAAGCAAGAGCCTCTTCTCATGCTCAGATTAAATGTCACATCAAGTACACATGTTTAGAATGTAAATTAATGTCAGGGTAAGCTGTGGGCATAGATATGAGGCTCTTAGCATTTATGATTGCAAGTTGGGAGCTATTATTAACTCCCCAAGTGATGTTGACATCCACCAGAAAGGCCTCAATGAGACTAAAAACTGGTGTCAGAACCATGGCTTTAAGCTCAATGCCAAAAGATGTGTCATCATCCCCATTGGGAAAAACCCAGTTCCCTTGAATTACCACATTGATGGTAGTCCACTGAATACAGAAGGCATTATAAGACATCTGGAAACACAGGTTGACAGCAACCTCTCTTTTGACCACCACATTGCCACTGTGGTCAGAAAGTCCTTCTAAGTGGCACATCTCATTACTAAGGATTTTGCATCCAGGAAGAAAGAGGTAATTGTCTCCCTCTACTCTTCCCTCATTAGGCCACTCATTGAGTATAATGCCCCATTTGGCATTTACCTCACTAGACACCTGCAACAACTGGAGACACCACAAAAGTACCTCACAAAGAGGATCCTACACCTTAAACACTTGTCCTATATGGACAGACTCAGAAAACTCCAGCTATTCTCTGTCTCATATCACATACTTAGAGGTGATCTCTACTTGACTTACAAAGCCATGTCTGACTCGGCTCTGTTAGAAATGCTACAGCTAATGAAATCCCAGTCCCTCCACACCACATGCTCCATAGACCTCAACCTCATTACCACAAGCAACAGAACATGCTGGAGAGACAAGTTCATAACCCAGAGACTGCCCATGCTATGGAATAGACTTCCCACACATGTCAAGCAGAGCAACTCACTGGCCCTTTTCAAGAGAAATCTTGATGAGTGGATGGGAAATAGAAAATTCATCCCGGGGATCATTCCAGTGGCTCTACTCGACAGAGGCACTAGGAACTAAGGTTGGGTGGCACAATGCCAGGGTAATCCTATAGGCTAGGCTTTTAAGGCTCCAGGGCCATTAGCCTAGTACACACCTATGAACCTATGAACCTATTGTCATTTAACAAGAAGCTTTTAATGTTTTAAAACAGGATTTAACAATTAGACTATTAACACTGTGGATGTTTGCACAGTGACTGCCTGTAATGTAGACTTCCTAGTGGAAGAGACAGGATCGGGCTACCCATGGAGATGGCAGAGTCCAAGACAAGGCAACATTTGAGTATGGCATAGCTAGTTCAATATATTAACCTGACCATTCAGTACAATGCTCATTGAACATACCTAAAAAATGGATGAAAAATCATTGAGACTATATTGGGTAGTATTATGTTTCAAACTATACTTTTATAAATAAATGTATTCCCTTTGTCACTTCTAGAAAGCAAAATACCACCCTCCCCTTTAGGGAGTAGGAAATTTCAAAAAGTATGTATAATAAAGAAACATCACTGGAAAATAAAATGTAAAAGAATGATAGATAGCCCTAATTCTTTCTGAATTGATGTTAGAAATTATAAAGCACACCAGACACCATGAGCTAAGCTAGCAGAAAAAAACTACTTTAATCAAAATCCTTTATTTTCATACTGCACTTGTAACAGTAAGGGAAGTGGTGATAGAATATCGCTGTTTATTTATAATAAATGGATGACTTCTAATAAGACTCTATAGCAATTATTTTGATTTTCCTCAGTCCAGCCTTCAGCAGCTCAGTATTTTTTTGCTTCATTAATTCAGAAATATATATTCTTATTGACTTGGTTAGAGAAGCATGGGCTAAATCAAAACCAAATTGTTGTTCAAGCCCCCAAACCATTCTAGATATATTTACAAACACAATTTCAAATAGTATACAAAAGGTCCCCCCCAGGATTTAATAAAATCCATGTAGGGTCCATGTAGAGCCTACACAGAATGTACCGATGTACACGGCCACTGTTCCCCTTCGGCAGTGCACCATGCATATTAATCATGGTGTGCTGCCAAGGGAGAGCATAGTGACAGTGATATTGAATCTGTGTGGAGTGTAGAGAATCTGTGTACATGGTGAGGCTCCCTGTAATGTTCTGTGCTACTGTTGAAATGGGCTGTGTATAAATAGTTTGTGTTTTAAGTTTATAAATTATGTTTATTTTTTTATTTTTTTGTTTTTGTTTTTTAATGTCTGTTTGCGCTGCATGGTGCAGAGTGCAGCAATGCCAAGCTGCACTTACTCATAGCTGACACCTGCCAGACATCTAAATATAGATGCCAGATATAATTAATTATGTATGTCTGCTTATGTTTAAGCCTGTTTAAGCCCGTTTGCGCAACACCCCATAATTGCTTAGTAATGTATATGAAGGTATACTACTTTATATACTATCCAAGTAGCTAAATGGGTAGAGTTATGGTCTAAAGCTTCGTAGGTCCTGGGTTTGAGACCCTAGCACACATATATGTTGAATGCAGTATAAAATGTCTTTTTAAATTAAAATCAAATCAATATTTTTACATTTGGAAGAGCTGCACAGTGCTAAGCAGTGCTTAAATGTGATGAACAGTTAATATTGTTTGCACGTTGATAAGCTTAGCTAAAACCACAGTTGTGTGACCTTTTGTGATGCTCAGCTTTGCTTAGCTGCTTAGCGCAATGCTAAGCACTGCGGCAGTTTTGTAACTGTTGCTAAATAACATGTAAGGGTGGAAAAACAGCCTATATTAAGGCCAATAGGTGGGAATACTACGCCATTTTTTGGACTCTGCTTATCTGTTGATATGCCAGGCAGTGTTGCAGAGGGTCCGTACTTTCGGACATAGAGATGGGGTGTGCAAGAGTTCAGGGTTTTAGTTGGGCTCAACATATGTAGTTGTGAACCTAGACTGTTGCAAGGTGGTTACCAGGGCTCAGAGTGTAAGTCTGAGGCTTGGAACTGATTGGCCAGGGATCTTACCAGTACTACTGGTATCCCCTGCACTGGTAAGCACTGTTGTCTCCACTATGATGACCTGAAGCAGAGAAAGAGGTGAACATTGGACACCTGAGTCCAAGAGGCTAGGGCTGGGCATGCCCCACAAATATGTAAGTATCTTTTCTACTCGTTTGCCAAAATGCAGCTGAATGTGTGCAAAACTGGTATGCATAATGGTGTTCTTCTCTCCCAACAGCTGCAGCTGAGAGGACTTGCAATATTCAGTTCCATGCTTGGCTTCTAGCCAGATTGTGCCATGAGTGTGGTAAGTATGGATATATTATACTAACTGCAGTGCAATAAGCAATAAAGAATAACAAATGTACTGCAATAAAGAATACATAAAAACTGTAGTGTAATAAATTGGTGATTAGAACTGTAGTGCAATAAATGAACAATAACAACTGTATTGCAATAAACAATAAACAATACCAATAACAGTAAGCAAAAAGGTGTAAGGCAGGACTGTGGTATAATAACATAATTGTACTAAAGCTGTATGCATTCCATGTCTATGGTAAGGTTACTGCAGTCAAGTGTACAACTGTAATAGCTGTAGAATGTAAAACTAATGGCCTGAAAAATGTATTGATCAGCTCATATTATGGTTCAAGGCTGTCTCCAGGCCAATTTCAGTCACATAATGCTCTCATTTTCTTCCTCTCAAGGAAAAAAAGGTATATGGCTGAGGTAGTCCAGTTTATGAGCAGATAGTGTGTGTGTGTGTGTGTGTGTGTGTGTGTGTGTGTGTGTGTGTGTGTGTGTGTGTGTGTGTGTGTGCAGATGTCACAGAGAATTGTCATCAATACCAATAAATTGTTAACCATCATTGTGGATTCCTAAATAAATCTGTCTTAATATTTGCAGCATGGCTGTATTCATTGCATGTGTGTTCTACTGTCACTGCAGTCAAGTGTAAAACTGAAATAGCTCTACAATGCAAAAGGGATGTCCTGTAAAATGTATTGCACAACTCATAGTATGGTTCACGGCTGTCTCCAGGCCAGTTTCAGTAACATAATGCTCACATTTTCTTCCACTCCAAGAGCAAAAGGTATATGGCTGAGGTAGCCCACTTTAGGAGCAGATATTGTGTGTAGATTTCAGGGTGAATTATCAGCAATACATATAAAGTGTTATGCAGCATTGTGGTTTCCTACATAAATCTGTCTTAATATTTGCAATAGGGCTGTATTCATTGCATGTCTGTTCTAAGCTTGTGCAGTCAGTTGTTACATTATTTGCAGATGTTTCCTGCAGTCACAGCTATTGGGTTCTATTCCCATGCCTGCCAACATAGGCATGACCGCTGTCTAGTTTACTTAATGTACACAAACATGCCTCTCAAGTGTCATGATTTTTCATAATGTAATTAGAACTGCTTAATGTGTCACATGATTACCAGATACATGATTACCTGGAATGCAAGGTATTACCAGATCCATTTACAGAACACCTTGGTACTTATATAAGTCCACATTATGTGAAACTGTTCTGTGTAGTGGTGTACCTGCATTTGTTAGTGCTTGGTCTATACAGTCCTATGCTAACAGCTTGAGAGGTATGTATGTGCTACATCAGCTATAGAAAAATTGTAGTCACTGCACTCACAACTGACACTACACACCTGTATTTTCAGGGATATCAGCTGTGATGTCACAAATAGTATGTTTCTCTCTCTTTCTCTCTCTCTCTCTCCCCCCACCCCTTATCTTCTTTAATTTATAACTGTCATTTATTATAATGATTTAATATTACTATATTGTGTTAAACCGATTATATTTTGCTAAACTTTAATGCATTATTGTTATTCATTATTACAATTTCATATTAATATATTTTGTTAAACTATATTTAGTTAACATTTAATTTATTACTGTATTTATTATTATGATTCAGTATTAACATATTTTGTTAAACTAACTGTTTTGTTGGCCTTATGGTTTAATTCATACTGGCTTGCTGTTAACATACTGACTGTTATGTTACTTAATGTTGTGTGACACGTAATATACCTTAATATGTATTTGGATTAATAAATATTATGTTGCATTCTGTTAATACTAACATTGGTTTGGTTATTACTAATCTTAACTTATTGTTCTAACTACTTTACTTCAGCACATCAAGGTTAGCTGGTTCCTCATAATCCACCTACCTTGCCTCCTCCAACAATGGCACTGGGTCTCAGCATGTCTGGAACCCAGCCTGGTGATGACCCTCTGCTGCCCCTGCATTACCTGTGGTGTTGGATAGTACCACCCCACGGGAAGGGGCCTGGCACCCTCTGGGAGTGGTGGTGGAGGGGGAGTTGTCACCAGTGATAATCTGCTAGGTTTGGTGTGTGGGATCTTCATGCATGGGATTGGACAATGCCTGTACCAGATGGAGAGCATGCTGGCAACCCTGGTGGGACAGGCTCACCCTGGAGCCTAGTCTACTCTACTGCCACCCTCAAGGCCGTGATGGAGCAGTGTCCCATGGGAGGGGATGTGAGTCACACTGCTACCTTGTGGAGGCACATTGGACTGAGATTTCAGAACACTCTCCCCATCCAAGGTGTTCACCCCCACTTGTGTCACACACCAACCCTGTCTGCTGTCTTGTCTGCCTTGTCTATCTGCAAAAGCTTCTTCACCTACCCAACTTACCTCATCCACGTGTACCTATGTCCCTTCCCCAACATTCCACTCTCACCTTAAAAAAAAATTGTCACCTGTTCCAAAAAAATATATATATATCATCCCATACATAACTCTCCATTTCACACACGTATCCACTGGACACACATAAGTTGGTTTAGTTGGGATAACAATGCAATTATGTTGTTGTCACTACTGTCTCAGGGAATGATAGTCCAAAGTCATCTACAAAATCTGTCAAAGTGCACAGTTGTTGCTGTACAAGAAATGGATGGCTATGGTTCTTTCCTACACACTTCCTGCACATACCTACCTGCATTTCACTATGTTTTTCCTCCTGCTTGCACCCCATTTCAACACTTTCCTATCTCCCCATTTTTTTTTTCTTTATATATTTTTAGCTTGATGCTGCTTGAAGTGTAGTTCAGTTTGCTAAGCTCAACTAAATGGAGCTATTTTGATATACGTGTTTTAAATAATAAACATGTACAAAATAAGCACCTGTCCCCTATTTTGAAGCCAAGACCATCGTACCTACAGACCACTGCATTAACCTGTCATGCCACAAAGGTGTTAATTAAAACAGGTGGTTTAAGCAAAACATAGTAATTGTAAGTTACAATCATTAAGAGTGTTTCAGCGGAGCTGTGCATCATGCCATATCACACAAACCTGCTTAAAGATAAATGGAAAACTTTGGAGTGCACCTTGGAGTCAGATGCAAGACTACACTACTAGAAATCCAAACACACAAGAATGGATTTAAGTGAGTTCTCTAATATCAGATAAATGTCTCCTTTTACCAGAAAAATGTACAAGTACACCTGCTAAGGTGTTACTGGCAAAAACATGTACAACAGGGACCCTGGTGCAGAAACACATCCATATAAAGCCATGCACATAATGATGGCAGTAAAAAAGTATGTAATAGCCTGTATGTGTGTACTTACATCTTGCAAATACACCTGCTGTAGTAGCAACTCAGTAGTTCAGTCTGTTAAATGCCTTGCAAACAATACATTTTGCCACACACAGTCCTGGGTTCATATCCAGTGGTGTGTATCATTTAAATAGCATTATTGTGAAGCCAGCAATTAATTACTGAGTCATGCACTCTTTATCCACACAATGCATTACAAATAAAATGTCTGCTTGTTACTGATGGAAGTCACAGGCCTGCAGATAGAAACATACTTCACATATCCCTTTAGCAAAACTATAAGTGCATAAAGTGTCACATCATGCATTAATATGTATTCACAGAGGATTTTAACTCAGGTAATGTAAATGAGGCCCATTAATATCAGAGTGCAGTACACAATCCTTTCAAACTCACAGTTCAGATTAGCACACCTGCACAATTAACATACAGGTATGAAGGACTGCCAGCATACATGTTCAAAATGAGTAACAGACTATAAGACGTGGTCTGACAGTTGTTCAAATGGTGGACATAAAGTTATATTTATCCCCTATGTTGCTCAAGGACACAACAAACATGTAGCCTAGTACTCTGTTAGTGATACAGTTGCCTAACATACTTACCTTACACAGATGCCTTAATTGGAGTGGAATGGCTACCCTCACTCTGGCTCTGCCTCAACTACAAGGCTGCCACAGCTGCCACAGTTACTCCTACAGCTAGCTGTCTTCTAAAGTGTTTACATTCTCTGCCTAGGCCTATTACCTGCAGCAGCAGCTGCAGCCTGTAGCATATACATCCCTATGTAACAGTAACTGCTACAGACCTACCCTCTGCGATGACGTAGTCTCCTCACCCCAGAAAGGTCCAGCACAACATATCAGAAAGGGCTTGTAATCTATATGAAGGCCTTATATCTTGTACAGTGATTGCATGTCATTGGCTGATGATAGTGCAAATCAGCTGTGCTGGATGCAATTAGCATTTTAGAACCACAGATTGGTTAAGAGACAATCACGTACTAATGAGAAGCATGTTATAAGACAAACATTCTGGCTATGGGGAACCATTCTATATGAGACTTTCTGCACAGAACATGCATTTGCAAAAACTTAAATATCACCACATATCAACACTCACACATGCAGAAAATGAGATTACCCTTGAAGGCCTCTGGCAACACCATGAACTCCTAGTGTCCAGGCATTTAAAATTGTTTAAAGCCTATCAGGCTAAGAAAATTCCTCCTAGGGAGTTGAGAATACGGATCCAACCCTTGGTGGGGCATATTGATGAAGCTTTAGTTGAAGAATTGGCTAAAGCACAACAGAGTGCCTTCATGGGCTTTGTTAATATTTTGTCTTCATATTATGAGCATACGCTCGAGGTTAACATCTTAGAAGTGAAGTCAATTTGTGAGGAAGTTAAGGTTTATGAAGGGGAAACCTACTATACTACATGTTTTAATAAGTTAACCAAAGATTTATTGTTGCTTGAGAAACAAATAAAAGATAAAAATAATACAGACGTTCAACAGAGACATGGGGGACTACAAGTGGGGGAAGACGTTTGGTTCTAGACGAAGTGTTACATTTTCTAATTTGGATAATACAACACCTGTGTGCAAAAGTAAAAGGCCTAGATCCATCCTTAAAAAGCCTAAAACTAGCTATAGTAGCATCTCAGGTGAGGACTCTTCAGCCACAGATACAGAATGTACTAATACTCAGGGGTCACCCAATCCCAAGAAACAACGTAGTGCTGATCACCCTTTAGGTATGGCAAACATAAGGGTGGGAGAAAGCATAGAAAAAGTAAACAATGTGGAAACTTTGCTTCAGGTACAGATACCTTGATAAATGAATCCTATAATGTTCATAATATTTCTTCTGTGAAATTAACAGATATAGAGCAACAACTTTTGAATAAAGGATTGAACTATGTCCCTGTTTTTTTTTGTGGATGAAGATATTATAGCGAATGATGTTTTGGCATTTTGTTGTGTACTTAATCTTAGATTACATTTTAGTAATAATGATCAATCTCAAAGATTTAATGACTTTAGATTTCAGAAGTCCAATTTTATGCCCCCGATGAACAAACATGTTTAAATTTTTCAAGATTCAGTGCTTAAGGATACACATTTTAAAATGAGTCAGTCTAGGATATTCAGCCATAATTTGTCAGATGTTGAACAGTGGGCTCTTATAAAATTAAAAAATAACACCAATATAGTGATTTTACCAGCCGATAAGGGTAGAGCGGTGGTTGTAATGGACTTACCTTCTTATCTCTCTGAAGCCCGTAGACAATTAATAGATGTAAGGTATTACATGCACATGCCACTTGACCCTACAGATAGATTTAAGAAATAAATTGACACATTCCTTCAACAGGCTGTTGAAGAGAGGATCATCAATGATTCCATGGCACAACATTTAACAGTAGTGGATCCCCAAAAACAACTGTTTGTTTTTTCGGCTTTTCCCGGTTAGGGGTCGCCACAGCGGAACTCCGATCCACTAATGATTGGCAGTAGATTTTTTTATGGTGCCGAGTTGCCAGCCCGATGTCCAACCTTCAGTGAAGGCACACCCATTCACGCATGTCTTTCGGAGGCCACTCGATCACGGGGAGGACATGCAGACTCCACACAGAAGGCACTCCAGCCGAGAATCAAACAGGAGAACCTCTTGCTATGAGGCAACAACTCTACCATTGTACCACCGCAGCTTATATTTATTGCCTAAGATCCATAAGAATTTGGACAAGCCATCGGGGAGGCCGATTGCATCAGGCATGGGATCTCTTACTGAGCCTTTGTCAATGTTTTTGACATGGTATCTATAACCTTTATTAAAGCTAGTAAGATCAAGAATTCAAGATACCACACAGTTTTTAAAAATAATATCAGACATGCAGTTGGATTCGAATTGGCTATATGCACATTAGATGTCACGGCCTTGTATACAAATATACCCCTTTGGGCAGGTCTGGAAGCATTACAATATTGGTTGGATAAGGCAGATATTTATCCTTTGGGATTTAATACCTTATTGGTATGTATAGCTAAACATGTTTTGTCAAAAAATGTTTTTTTATTTTTAAGGGGAGTGTTACTGGCATGTACAAGGTACTGCCATTGGGGCCTCATTTGCACCCATATATGCTGATTCATTTGTGGGGTTTGTTTATGGGGTTCCTGGAAGATCAACTTATTTATGATAGTGCTCATAACATCTTTATGAGAGAAACAGATATTTGGAGGAGATTTCTTGATGATTGTTGGATGATATGGCGAGTGGTCAAACCATATTTATTGGAGTTTGTCCAATATCTTAATGACAACAAATGGGGTATTGAGGTAACACTTAATTGTGATTCTAAGCAAATACATTTTTTAGACGTGACTATCATTAGGAATCCTGATGATATGCTTAGATCACATATTTTTCGGAAATACCCCCAATATAACAACTTATTATTTGCTACTAGCCTCCACCACGTCATCATTAAGAATATACCTAAGTCACAGTTTTCACTCATTAAGTGTATCTGTTCCACCTCAGATAATTATGACTTTTATCAGCAAGACTTGATTTGTAGGGGTTATGGATATGACAATATTATGTCTGCTAGTAATTGGGCTTCAGAACAAAATAGGTTAGATTTATCAGAATATTGAGATAAATCTAATCAAGACATTGGTTCCAGTAGATTCGTCACTACATTTGGAAGAAATATTAATGTGATCAGGGATATTATTAATCAAAATTGGAATATACTATTAGCTAATTATGAGCTTTCTAAGATTCTTACTTCTAGGTGTCAGTTTTCCTATAGCAAGGGGTGTACTCTTGGGTCTTATTTTAACCATTATAAATATGGTAGTCAGCAACTGACACATATTGGGGACAGACTCATTGGTTCCTTTCCTAGTAGTCATTGTTCTTTTTGCAAATTTATGTTAAAATTGAAACATTTTTCAAGCAAGAATACTAGTAAGGTTTATGATATAAAGTTTTTTGACAATTGTAGCACAGATTTCTTAATCTATCTAGTAACTTTTTCTTGCTTGGCTTTTTATATAGGTTCAAACTTCTCGTCCACTTCGCATATGTATGCCTGAACACTTTAGTGATATACGGAATAAATGCTTATTGAATGCTCTTTATAAACATTCTGTTTCTCACACCTCTGCTAGATTTCATTTTATGGTAACAGACAAAATTCAGGGAACTAGGACAAATAAATCAGGTTGGCATGCTCTTATTAATAAAAAAGAAAGGAGTTGGATCATTAAGTTAGACGGATTATTTTCTCCAGGTCTTAATGACCACTTGTAAATAATTCTAGGGAATTGGTGCAATAGAAACCTGTTAATTATGTAGGATATATATATATATATATATATATATATATATATATATATATATATATATATATATACATATATATATATATATATATATATATATATATATATATATATATATATACATATGTGAAGAATAAAATAGCTACCACCAAAGAAGACTCAGAGTCTGCGTCCAATAAAAATAAATGTCCAAAATACAAATAAAAAACAGACACAGACATGGCTGTATTATCCAGTTCTTTACTTAGAGTGCACAAAACACAAGCGCTTTCACTTCAATAGCTTCTTCAGGTGTTATAAATTGCACAATAAAACACACACCCTTATATACCTATAAAACCAATTAAGATCACTAAACACAAGCCATTCAGTATCTTAAAAACATATTACAAATATTTTAATGCAACACAAAATAAAACGACAATAAAACAATACTAGACTCATAAATACTGCACTACCTCCTAAGAGGTCTAGATTTAAGTCTAGGTTTAAGGGGTACAGATTCATTAAGACCATGTCCTGAGTCCCCTCTCATTCTAACAATCCATGTTGATTTTAAATCTTCAGTTTTATTATGTATATCACCTAATCTAACACTCTCTAACACTTGAGCAATAGCTAGAAACTTAAATACATGCATCGAGTCAGTATTCATAACGTGCTTGGCAAGTGCATTAACCTTATTGCGCTTATTAATATCATAAATATGCTCTCTAATACGCTCTATGAATGCTCTATCAGTTTTCCCTATATAGAACATCTTACATTCCACGCAATAGGCAAGGTAAACTATATGCTCCGTGTCACATGTGGCATGTACTCTAAATGCATATGTCTTTCTCTGATCAGGATGAACAAAATCTGAACTTGTGTCTATATAGTCACAAAAATTGCAATGCCCACAAAGTCTAGTAAGATCATTTCCATCATCCATACGAATTTCTTTAGGATAGCATAGCTTTCTTTTTTAAAGATTTGTTATTTCTAAAAATAATTTTTGGCTCATCTGCAATTAACTTAGCAATCTCTGCATCCGTAGTAAGAACTTTCCAGTGCTTTTTAATAATGTCTATATACTGGCCAACATCACTCGTATAATTCAGGGGGACTCTCAACTTCCTATTACTGTCATACCCACCTTTCCTTTTACCATTCTTAACCCTTCCACTCGAGAAATAAGGTTTAGCTTGGGCATCCCTCATTCCCATTACTTCATTAACATCAGTAAAAATTAAATCATCTTTATACCCTCTATCCCTTAAATTATCCATAGCTACATCCATTTGTGCTTGAAAGTCATCTTCCCTGACAGTCAGCCTAGATGCTCTATAAATTTGGTTACAGTCAACATTTTTAAAAACATAAGAAGGATGTAGACTCTCCCTGTGTAATAAATGATTGACATAACAGTCTTTTCTATGGAGTTTAGTGAAGATTTCTCCACCAACACTCCTGACAACAGCCACATCTAGAAACTCAATCTCATTCAATGCAAAGTTAAACGTAAACTTTAAGTGACTAGTACTAGCATTAACATAATCTTGAAATTCCATAAGCATGTTAGAGTCACTTCCCCACAGAATAAAAAGATCATCAACAAATCTTCTAAAGAAGAGAATATACCTACTGTATGGTCCATTCAAAACATACTCCATTTCCCAAGTGACCATAACTGCATTGGCGTAGCTATTTGCACAATATGTGCCCATAGCTACGCCATTGCATTGTTTATAGACCTGTTTCTCAAATACAAAAACATTGTGTTCAAGCACAGTTTCTAGCAATTTTGCCAGTAAACTGATATTGCTTACATCATAATCGGCATAATGTTCCAAAAATGATACTGTGCTAGAAATACCCTCAGAGTTAGGTATCACAGTAAACAAAAAGACTACATCCATGGTGACAAATAAAAACTCCTTACAATTATTCTCAGATACAAAACAATACAGATCATTAAGGAAATGTTCTGTGTCTCTCAACACGTGCACCAAACTATCCAATATAGGTTTTAAATGCTTTTCTTTATATATCAAAATTGATTCAGTACACCAATTTCTACCTGATACAATCAGCCTCATTGGTGGATCCAAGCTGTCCTTAATGCAGCTTCAGTAGACCTTGTATAAATGGAACAGTAGACCTATTTACAAAAAAAATAACTTAAAAGTTTGTCATCTATTAATTCCATTTCCAATAAACATTTTACTAATATCTACACATCAATAATGATATTTCTAACCTGTGTAGGAGAAAGTCTTTCATAAAATTGAGCATCATGAAGCATATTAGTCATCTTGCCAACAAACCAAACTCTATCTAGCACTACAATAGGCCCACCTTTGTTGGCAGGCCTGATGATAATACTTATGTTATTCTCTAAGCATTTCAATGCATCATTTTCTTCTTTAGTTAAATTAAAGTGTTTCCTGTTTTTATAACATACATCCTTCTCAAAATTCGAGTCATAAATATCTTGTACACACATCTTCTCAAAGGCTACAACCAATGAGTTTGGCCTAAGAATAAAAGTACTCGGTTTAATAAAAGTGTTAACATTAGATGCTTCATCCCTAGTTTCATTATATAATAGTTTCAATGTCAAATTTCTAGCATTTTAATATCATAAATGACATCTGTAAAATCAGACTTACTAGCAGGTATAAAGGATAAACCTTTCTGCAACACACTGTACTCATAATCCAATAAGACATAACTATAAAGATTCCACACTAGTCCTTTTTCATGTTGAGGAATGCATTCTTTATACTTGTCTAATTGTTTACAGTACCTTCTAACTTCCTCTTGTTGCGGCTCCGTCTTCGTCCCCTCTGATGTTCTCTCACAAACTTGAAATTATGTTCCTTCACAGGTAAAGGAAAATGTATTGCCCAAAAGGAGATGTACATGAAAGACTCTTTGCAGCCACATTCTCCATGGCAGTAGAGTCTTTGTCCAATGCGGAATCTCGGTGGACTAATGCTGTCATAACAATAATCTTTTTACAAGCTTCTAAAGCCCTATTAGGAGCCACTGCACTGTCTGAGGTCTGGATTGCCTCCTTCTTGTTCAATGGTTTCTCTTGTATGATGTTCTGCATTGTCGATCCAACAGTATTACCATACCATCTACTGGAGGTGCCGATGTATTCACATCATCCCCAGACCCAGCTGGTTCCTCTCTGGGCCAAGTAAAAATGGTCCCCAAATGAAAATCTTTCTGGTCACGACAAATCTTATTAATCTTGCCTTTCTGCAGCTTATTCCCATATTCAGATAAGGAATTCAACATTTCAGTTAAAAATTGATCTAAAACAGCTCCAGGGTAGAGCTTAAGAAGTTCAGAATACTTGGCATTCACAGAGTCAGTGAGTGTCACAATTTCTCATTCAGCTGCATTCACCAAAAGTTTAAGACAGCTGAAACTTGCCTATATATTAACCTTCTGCCATTCAAGCAAAAGGAAATATATATGTCTGTGTGTATCTGTATTTCTGCTTTTGTCACTGAGGAAGGCAGTTTTGCTGAAAACGGTCTGATTGTTTTGGTGTTGCCACTTCAATAAATATTATATTGTATTCCCCACTCATTGGTGCTGGCCTCTCTTTTTTTGGTTTGAGTTGTGCTTTTTGGCCAGTTGCACCAGCCGTACTTGCAAGTCTGCTTGTTTGAACATGCAGTTGCCACTCACCTGGGATGATGGCTCAATACACATGGAAGCTGATGGAAGTCAATAATTCCCTTAGCATGTGGTGTCATTGTCAGGGGATCTATTACATATCTGCCTGGGATGCATTGCTCAACAGACATCAATGCTTCACCAGGGAGGGTGTTCATCTCTCACCCCTGAGATTTGGAGTAATGGCCACTGCTACTGACACCCCACAATGCATCTTAAATGCACTGTTCATGGAAAAGTTGGCAATGAGAACACCATCTTTATACAACATCACAACATCATGGTTATCATGCTACACAGTGGGTATGGCAACACTGAACCCCACTCTGTGTAATGTGTCCCCACCCTGGATTATGCAGACATGTGTGCAGTCAAGGATATCTGTTCAAGGCTGTGGACAGCCCTACAGCCATATTAGACTACATGCATATCCACATCTTCACACCTCAAAATGAAAGTGTTCAAGGTAATGCAGGTGGTGTATACATACTCATTAAGGACAGATACATATCCAGATTTTGTGAAACACTGTGATTTCCCAGAGACAATGCAGGTGCCATTAAGCACTGGAAGGGCACACAATCAAGCAATAGCTGGCTACAGGAGCAGCTCCATGTATCCAGACATCCATTGTGCATATTTGTATATACATGCGTCTATCAAGATATATCATTACACCATGTTGTGGGGTGGCATTAAGTGACCACCAGCTGTGTTGCTTAGTCATGCTGCAGCTCACTTGGCCAAAGGTTAGTCCATGTCCTTAACTACAATGTCCTGGAGCATTGCTGTGACATTCCCCCAAGGGGAACCAGCTTATTGCATCATGTGTTAAACAATATTCATGACCACTCCAGCCCTCCAATGTGAAGTCCTCCCTGGTGGGAGCTGACCACACATCAGTGTCATTAAAATTACCAGCAATAACTCCCCTCTTGCAGACAATACAGACATATATTTCAACAAAGCGATTTATTACCTCCTGTGGGATGGTTTACATAGCTTGACTGCACCTCCCCCCTATGATGAGATGGCAAGTATGCAGAACTGTACAGCCATGCATTATGGCAGCAGCATTACAACTGCATGAACTCAGCTGTACCTGACAGGAGGAACACAGGCTCCTCATAGCACAGCAGACCTGCCTGATGACAACTGCCATTATCAGGCTGTACACTAGGAATGTAGACATTGCTGTGTGACAGTTGAGGTAAGGGTGCTCCCCCAAAATGGTAACACAACCTCCTCAGCTACAACAACCACATAGTGTTGTTGTGATGTTGTACAGACACAGTAATTGACAAATTAGCCACGCACCCAATGCAAAACCACAATGTACGGTATAGATACATGTGTAACATCAAAGAACAGGCCCAGATTGTTGGTGAACTCATAGTTAATGATGCCACATAGAATGGGTCTGTACCCATAGCTAACCTGTAGTCCCACATGGTCTGCATCAACTTCACTCTCCTGTCCCCACCACATGTGACACATGATATTCCTACAACCTGTCCCATAACTTCCATATCCATAGAGCAGGTCATAAATGGCCTCTCTACGTAGGATACACAGCATCTATTGGACATGCTAACATCTCAGGCTGCATCCTACATGGGATGTGTCATGGATTACTAACACCATTGGGAACACCTAGCAATCATACTGAAAGCACTGGCTGGACCCCAGCTGACTGGACAATGGCAAATATTATACCCTTGCACAGAGGTGGTGCATGCACTGGCCACCAGAACTATAGACCTTTTTGCCTCTGTATCCATATCTGTATGGCCACAGGGGCAATCATCATGGAGCTGATCAGCATACATATGTGTGATCTACACACAGTTGACTGTACACAGTTTGGATATCTGACAGGGGGATCATGAGTGTTAAATGTGGTGGACATTTCCAAGGCAGTAACTAAGGACCTTGGTGAGGGGACATCAGGGCATACTTGCACTGAGCCAAGCCATCTGACTATATGCCCCACTCAGGCATCATTTACAAAGCACCCAATTAGACATCCATGGTACTATCATTATAGGGGTCACTTAGTGGTCCATTGATGGCACACATACTCAACATATGGGGCATTCACCTCCAATAGCTGATCTGTAAGCAGCAGTATTCAATAGGCTGAGTCCTGTGTCCCCTACTGCTTGGAATCCATTTAACTATGATACAAGCGAATACTGACTATCTGTGACTAACATTGTTGGCTGATGCCTGTAAAGTGTGAGCACTCATGGAGACTGTGAGTTATGTCAATATCCTATAAGAGGGTAGTGATGAACAAATGTCTGTTGACATATTAATGGCCATAAACTGCATGCAAATATATATGTAGTATCATTTCCATCAATAACACCTACATACATGGTAAGTAGCACATCAGTTGCAACATGTGATGTATATACTCAGGGGTGAAAGAACTGGGCACACAGACCTGGCCACACAGGTTTACACCTAATGTGCCTGAGATCACCATGTCTCTCTAGTGGTATGACAGGAATCATGTGTCATAGCTGAGGGCACAATCATCTACAACTGACATACTCATAACCTCCATGTATTCTCTCCTCAACATGCAAATATCTGAGTGCAATTGGCATTTGGTAATGGACCTTTCCAAGCAGTACTGGTACTTGCACACAACAGTATGGTCCCTCACAAAGGAACTTAATGTCTTCAGCATGTGTTCAATGGGGATTGTCTGAAATGAGTGTCATTGTAGCCTGTGACATATCGACTACTCACAGGTGATCTTTGCCTTGCATATGGGGCAATGTGTGACCGTGCTTGATTGTTAATGCTGCATATCTGTAGGTGGCATAGTACATGGATTAATCAATGTATAGACATTAACCTAGTATGTGAAGTTAATAATACATGCTGGTGGGAGAGATTTGTCTAGCAGACTTTAACCCACCTTTGAAACAGAACCTGGGCTAATGGCAAGCAGAGCACCTCAGTGCACCTCAGCACATGCTATCTGTATGACTGGCTGGGAGACCATCATTTCACCACAGGGCTTCTGCCTGTGTCCCCCTTGGACTGGGACAATATGTGCTGATCATGAAAATAATTGTGATGGCTGTATGGCCATTATGCTACTGAGGTTCAAATCTCCTATGGTCTCATAAGGTGATTTAAATTGCACTAACAGACAGCGTTTAGATCTTTCACCTTCTTTGACACAAGGGCAGACGCCTCCACCCAATCAGCAGGCTCTGCACAATTCTGTCTCTGACCATGGTGCTAGACCCAAAGTGCTATCATTGTTGAATATGGAACATTTTTTACCACTGCCAGTGAAGACATGTACAACGTCCCAAACAAGGTCGAGCAGTTGGGGTCGATGCAAGAGGAAGTGTTCAGGGGAAGGCAGCAAAATGCATCGATGAACTAGGAGATGAATAGTCTAGTATTTAATTTGTCTAATCATACTTTAACCCCTGCTGAGTCCTCTTTATTGGACAAAGGGTTATCGTTTGTCCCTTCGACAGGTATGGATGTGACTGTTTTGCTTAGACTTGAGGATGTTTGGGTGTAGTGTTGCACTGAAGCTAATGTATTTGAAAGATACTACTGAACGTACTTGACATGATTGTTTGTTGAGAAGCAAGACTTCATATAACCCCATCTTACCGGCACATGTTGATTGTTTTATTAAAACCTGTGAGAGGGATATATATGAGCAATTTTATAATAAGAATGTACGTAGATGTGCTTATTTTAATTTGAATGCTGGCCAAAGGGAGACTTTATTGTCTCTACAGAATAATGCTGATGTGACTATTAGACTGGCGGACAAGGGTGGGGGGATTGTGCTCATGAATTACACTGATTATATTGGTGCTATGTATGGGTTGTTACAAGATGTAGAAACTTATGTTGCTATAGATATTGTACAATTCACAAATATAGTTAGACAGGTCTAGGATAACCTATATGATCTATTAATATGCAGGCAAATTGATTATGAATTATACTGTTATTTGTGTGTGAAACATCCATTTATTCCACACATTAAGGGCCTACCGAAAGTGCATAAATCCCTGAGTTCACCTCCTATGAGGCCTATTGTTGCAGGTGGTGGATGGTTGACTGAAACTATGTCTGTGTTCATAGAGAAAAAACTGGGACCCATAGTGAAAGGAATATCTACTATTTTAAAGGATACCATCCAGTTGTTAGATGATATAGATGTATACACTAGAGAACCTTTGCCCCCTGGATGTATATTGGTAACACTTGATGTAAAAAATTTATTTACGTCTATTCCCAATGAGTATGGCCTAGAAGCTATTAGGAAGATGTTGAATGGTATAAATACAATGGGAAACAATGATGTAATACTGTTGTGTTTGCTGCTGGATATGGTTCTTTCCAACAATGTTTTTATGTTTGATGGTTGACTTTATTTGCAGCAATGGGGTGTCGCTATGGGTACCCCATGCACAAATTTGTATGTTAATTTAGTCGTATATTGTTGGGAGAAAAGGTTTTTGTTTGATTGTACCCATTATACACATGTCCGTCTATATAGGCGATTAGTTGATGACATTCTTTTGTTGTGGGATGGGGAACACTCTGACTTATGTGAGTTTATTGACTATCTGGAATCCACGTCTGACTTTTTGAAATTTACAATGACATCTTCTATGACTAGTGGGGATTTCCTAGATGTCACTTTATGCAAGAATGATTCTGGCATAATAACTACTAGTCTTTACTGAAAACCTTGTTGGAAGAATAGCCTATTGGAGTTCGGTCGTATGCATCCCAGGTTTGTTTTTCCCAATAAAGTCAAACGGCAATACCATAGAGTCAAAAGGATATGTAAGGACTCTAATGATTTGAACATTCAACTGGACCTTTTAGATCATCTGTTTGAGGACAGGGGCTATTGTAAGTCCATATTGGATAGAGCTAAGAGTGAGGTTTTTGATAATCCCAGATCATCAGGGCATGGTATAGGCAAATATCCCAGGGGGAATAGGCTTTAGTTTACAATGACTTATGCCAATGACAACGCTGTTATGATGGATATCATCAGGCGTAATTGGCATGTACTTACTGTAGATCCTACTACAGCCAATATTGTTGGGGAGGTACCAAGTTTTTTCTATAGGAACAGTCTAAAATTGAAACAATTCCTGTGTAAGGACAAAGTTAAATATGCTAGAAATGTTATGAGTGTGAGGGATTCAAGACTTGGCATTTTTCCCTGTGGACACTGTAACATGTGTAGTGTAATATCTACGATACAGTTTTTCAGTCACTGTGTCCTGGATTTTAAGTTTTATCCCAGGTTTAGTGCCACCTGCGACAGTAGTAATTTAGTATACCTTGCCAGCTGTAAGTGCTGTGATTGCTTCGATGTTGGCAAGACCTCTAGGAGGTTGAAGGATAGGATATACAATCATCTTTATGACATAAAAAACATGAATTTACAGAATGCCTTGGCAAAGCATATTGCTGTTTATAATATGCATAGCTTTAACTTTATAGTTTTACAGCTTGAACATAAGAATAAGAAAGGGGGTAATCTAATCAACCATCTGGAGTCCATTGAGTTGAAATGGATTCTTAGACTACGTGCCCATATTCATCCTGGGCTTAATAACTGTGTCAGCATAAAACCTGCACTGGAGGCATGGTCCCTTAAATGATTAAGTGAATAAATAAACTTGTAATTAAATAAATAAGGAAAACAACCTTTAGTTGATGGGTTCCTATGCCTTGCACTTTAAAGTTCTTTTAACTTTTATTTATTTAATTGATTTTAATTGGTCTTGTTTTAATTGATTAATTGATGCTTGTTATTTTGGATAATGGTCAGGATATATTGTTATTTAAACTGTGTTGTTTGTTCTTTTTGTGAGATCTAATGAAGCGTGAGTTGTTCACGTGAAAGCACTTATCCTGTTTTTACTTCATGAATAAATACTGGATTTTAGAGCTGTGGTGGTCCCATCTTGTTGTTTTTGCTTGATTATTTTTTGCTTTCTGGGTGTGGACTTTCGGGAAGCAGTTTGCACTTTTATATTTATAGACCTGGCCACACAGGTTTACACCTAATGCGTCTGAGATCATCATGTCTCTCTAGTGGTATGACAGGAATCATGTGTCATAGCTGAGAGCACAATCATCTGCAATTGACATACTCATAACCTCTATGTACTCTTTCCTCAATATACCAATATCTGAGTGCAATGGCCATTTGGTAATAGACCTTTCCAGGCAGTACTGGTACTTGCACACAACAGTATGGTCCCTCATAAGGGAACTTAACATCTTCAGCATGAGTTCAACGGGGATCGTCTGAAATGAATGTCATTGTAGCCTGTGACATATAGACTACTCACAGGTGATCTTTGCCTTGCATATAGGGCAATGTGTGACCGTACTTGATTGTTAATGCTACATATCTGTAGGTGGCATAGTACATGGGTTAATCACTGTAAGGACATTAACCTAGTATGTGACATTAATAATACATACTGGTGGGAGAGATTTGTCTAGCAGACTTTAACCCACCTTTGAAACAGAACCTGGGCTAATGGTAAGCAGATCATCTCAGTGCCCATCAGCACATGCCATTTGTATGACTGGCTGGGGAACCATCAGTTCACCACAGGGCTTCTGCCTGTGTCCCTTTTGGGCTGGTACAATATGTGCTGATCATGAAAATAATTGTTATGGCTGTATGGCCATTATGCTAGTGAGGTTGAAATGTCCTATGGTCCCATAAGCTGATTTAAATTGTTCTAACAGCCACACACACAAACATGACTACATTAAGTATAGCACCACTTCCAATTACTGCTTACAGAACACAGCATGGCAGACATATAGTGCAAGTTGGCTGTATGTAGATTAGAACACTTACCTATGTAATGGTACACAGTACAGATCACAGTACGTGATGCATGCAGCACACCTCATGTCTGACAGTACTGCCAGTTTAGGACATATTATGCTTGATGATATCAGCAGGCCAAGTTGTGGTCAGGCATTTGGAGGGCCATATCACCTGCTGCAACTAAAATTCTGCAAAACTGTATCTCTCTGTAAGTTACTAGGTGATCATATTTATGTCATCTGGACATACACACACATGCACTAAGTGACCTACAGTGAGATTAGAACCCCTACCTATCTAATCTTACATACTACAGACCGCAGTACTTATCACATTCACAGTGGCTTAAATCGGATGCTACAATGGCAGCTGAAAGTCTTAAGGTACATGACATCATCAGGCCTTGTAGAATAAGGCAGTTTGGAAGCCAGCAGTGACTTACAGGGCCACAAAGTGCATAACCATTGCAGTTTGATAGCCAATGAGGGCTTCTCAGTTGTTTGACAGGTGGATACTCACACACACGCAACAAGTGACCTTCAGTGAGATTAGAACTCTTACCTGTCAGGTCTTACACACTATAAATCACAGCACTTATTGCAAGCACCATAGCTGATGTCTGCTTTATATGTGATCGCAGGCAAACTACTTGTAGATTACATAAACTAGGCTTGTGTTGAACAGCATTTGTAGCCTGCAGAGTGATATTGCTTCATACTGTTATCTGCATCTAGTATCCTAGCAGTAAGATGTTATTATCCTAGCAATGTGTCTACGGTTTCCAGTATGACCATATGTGGCTGTGTGCATTTGGAAGGGCAAGCCTGTGAGCAGGGACAATGTGCCAAGTCCATGCGTGCATAAACAACATTATACATTACACTACTTGCTCACCTGCTGCTATGTGGTGACACCCAGCAGGCACAGTGGCCTGCAGGTAAGTTCATTATGTATTACTGAGCCATTAGTTTGGATTCTTTGAGCAACATTATAGATGTGTGATAGAGTAGCTTTATTCACCAGTATTAGGGTATGTAGGACAATACAGACATCCACACACATATTTCTGTATATAACAGGGATGTATATGTAAATGTAGCTGGGTGTGTGTATGATATGTATTTGTGGTATGTAGATATATGGGGAGAGCCTGAGATGTATGTTTTTATATATGTATAAAGCTATATCTATCTATCTATATATATATATATATATATATATATATATATATATATATATATATATATAAAAAAATATAGAGATACATATACTGTGTATGTGAGAGAGAGATAGTGACAGACGGATATGTATACATATATGTATATATGTATAGACATAACTATACATAACAGGTCATTTTGATCAAGGGGCAACAGGACTGGGCTCAGTTTAACTAAGTGTATGGACATGCTCAGTGGGTCTATCAGTACTTATAAAGTGACTCCAGGTCACACCTACCTGCACTCCAGTCCGTTATTTTGTGTGTTACAGACACTGACATATGTCTCTGTTTCTGTAGTACTGCATGTCATTCCAAATGTCCATGATATCTCCAGCTGTCTGATGTTATTAATATGTGACAGAGGTTCATAATGTTACAACATACACAGACTGAAAGTCTGTGACAACACCAACATTATAATACCTCACATGCAAAAAATGTGGATACTTTCAGATTTGAACCATCAGCAGTATCACCCATGCTAATTTCCTTAGTCCACTGAGCCACACAAGCTGCCAGCCAGAGAGTAGCCATTTATCACAAAATCAACAGCATACATACCTACATTGTTATTGCTGTGTTAAGTGAGACATACAATGTCTGATCAATCATTGTGTCCTGCGTTTGTCTGGACTACTGATATACCATTGATGACCTACTGTTAAAGCAGTTATATGAGGAAACTGCTGTGTTGTGTGTGGAGAAGCAACACCACATGATCTGCTGGGATACACAGTAGTCCAACTATCATGTGACCCCACTGTTTAACATCTCCCTTGACTGATGCAGTGCATATTCCAACCATGAGGCCTAGTGAATTTTAAGGAACACATACTAGTGGACTGGGTAACTGTAGTCCAATGTGGATGTTACTTGTGTCCAAATAACCCACTATATTTACTTGCATAAATGTGCCTAATCCATACATACAATTGCATATCATAATAATCCTTACAAGTAGTGTGTAAGTTAGGGACTTACCTTGTGAATACAGCAGTTGACAGAACTGTAGTTCAGAGCTGACTCTATCTGATGGAAGCAGTACACAGCCAATACATGAATAGGTAAAGGTTTTGTGGGTTGCTTGAAATCAATTTTAATATATGTATTGATTAGGAGTTAGATATTAGTCCCTAAGGCCCTAGGTTATCAATGAATGTGCTGTGCATTGTCTCTTATCCAAAGTCAGGGCATACTGGGATGCCTACGTCTGCCTACAGGGACATCATCAGGGGAGTTCCTCCTCCGAGTTCTGCTGTGACTGTGGCTGTTATGACCTAGGCAGTGGTGGAGGGCTGTGTATCCCTTCCCTTTCCTGATCCTGCTGCAGCTGTTTCCATGGGATCATATGGTGTAGCATAGCACATACTGGGAACATATATGCACATGTGGCTGGACAGTACTGCAGGGCTCTACCAGATATATTGAGGCACCAGAACCATGACTTCAGAAGCCCAAGCACACACTCTATGATGTTCTTAGTTTATGTGTGTGCCTCCCTATGGTGTTCTTCAGTGGGTGTGTGTGCATTTCTGATGTGGGCCATCATCCATGGTTCCAGGGCATAGCCAGCATCTCCCAGTAAATGGCTGTGTGGGATGTCCCACTAGCAAACATCTGGTACAGCTGTGATGTGTGCCAGGTATGAGTGTTGTGATAACTGCCAGGGCTGCAAGCACACACATTCATGATAATCCCCTGGGAATTGCACATGACCTGGAAAGTTGATGGAGTGGTGCCTCTTGCGGTTGATGTAGATTCTACCCTCCTCACCAGGTGGTGCCTTGATGTGTACATGAGTGCAACCAATGGCACCCAGTACATCAGGGTAGTGTTCTTCATGGTAGAAGTGTTGCATATTGCTAGTCCTCGTCTCAACGGTGAGAGGAAAAGAAATATGCTCACTGGTATGTGGTAGCATGACATCCAAGAACTGGTAGAGTACTCTGAATGCTGATGCCTGTGAGACCCCATCATGTCTCCAGTCGGTCTTTGGAAAGTACCTGTAGCAAGTATTCTAAGGGCTACACATACCTTTGTTTCCACTGGGATAGGTTCCCCTCTGTTGCCTCTGGATCTGAGTTGAGGGTGGCAGAGCTCAGTGAGTTCTTATAGTTTGTCCCTGTCCACTCTGTAGTGCTCTACAGTCTCCAGTTCATGTAGCTCCTGGAAGGTTACCCTGGGCCTGAACACTCTTCTCCTTCTCTGTCTAGGCCTATTGTCAGCAGCAGCAGCAGCAGCAGCAGCAGCAGCACTCTAGCACATACAGGTGCAGCAGACCTGCAGCAGCCCCTAGCATTTTCTCAGTTATAATTCCCAAGTCTGTACTCCAATGGTGCAGAGTATTGGGGAAAAATCAGAATGTAGGATGTATGCATACTTTATAGAGCTCTGCTGTAGGTGCAGAATGTGTGATTGTGTAATTATGATGCATTCTACCTGACTACAATATAATTAACATAATTTAATGGCCCTATTTTAGCTTAAACAAGTGTCAAAACTAATAAAATAAATTTTTTAAACATGCTCAGAGCAGTGGCACACCGAGCAAATGTGCGCAGAAGATAAGCAAAGCTTAGAAGTTAGTGGAAACATCACCCTGTAGGGACATGCTCAGCTAGGCGGTGCACCTAAGCTGAAATGAGCTTAGATGTCAATAGACACACCCTCCCCTTGTGTCAGCTACCTCCTGTGTAAACAGCAACATGGGTCTAAGCCTACATGAAGGGGATATGTGGACATGATTCCTCCTTTCTGCTATTCAGTACCTCCACCTCATTGCATAGGTATCCATGCCCACAGTCTCGAAACTACATGCTTCAGAGCCCAACTACATTAGCAACAGCACCAATGCACCATTGTAGGGACTGCACACACAATCCTGTAACACATTTCTGTCACATACTAATTAATCTTTTTCAAATTCTTTTTTTAGTTTTCTATAAAGCATGTTTACACACTGTGGTGCACTGCTCAAACATGGCCAGATTATTAAAAAATAAATAAAATTAATTTAACTTATTTCCTTTGATTTTTCTGACATACTGGATGATAGTTTCACTCATATGTGTATGTGGTATGACATTTCTGTCCAAATAGCTACATTTTTACAACCCCTTTTTTCTCTCTACACTCCTGTACACTGAATTTTTCCATGTACACTACAGACACTGAGATGGGGTCTGAAGAGATGTCTATCTGCTTGTGGATTGCTCTATCTGCCTCATTTGCATGACTTTCACCTGCTTATGAGGTGATTTTCATGCCACAAAGGTTTCTGTGTTGGAGTGTGTGTTCACTGCTCAGCACTACTGAGCATTACTGAATCTAAAAATGTTCGCGGCCGTGTAAGCAGCATGGTACAATGCCTACACAGGAAAAAAAAAGTAGGCTTTATTAAATTCTCCCTTGACTTTTCCGTTCCAAGTCTTATTATATTAGGGTTATATGTGGGATTGTTAGGAAAAGGATTTTATTGACCCTCGTTTCATAGAGGTGATAAATTCTCAACATCCAATTACTGACTTATAAATTTAAAGTGGGTAATTAAAAAAAAACATTTTGAATATATAATCCTAAAAGCAATTTCTGCATCTGTTTAAAACTAGATGCTTTCCAGCATGGATTTATTAGTTCAAAATCCCACATTAACAGTTTTACCAGGGTCTGTTCAAGTGTAAAGGCCTCTACATCTGGGGATCTTCCAGTTAACTTGATCTACCTTGATTTGTCAAAAACCTTTGACACTCACTCACAAAGGAATATTTTAAATAGTTTAAACATAGTCCAAATCAATCGATCAGTATCAAAATGGCTACAAAACTGAATTTTTAGATTAAACTAATCAAACTTTATCCAACCCACATGACCCAAGATCAGCTAGTAGCTCAGGCAATGGAACCACTAGGTAGGGGATAATGGGACTGAGCAGCTTATGTTGGTTCATTTATCTTGAAGAGCAGGGAGATGGGGGTCTTTTCATCCAAATGCACCAGTGCAAGTAGATACTGGCACTTTTACATGACTGTAAGGTCAGGGGGACATGAGATTGACAGTCCTAAGCTGGTAATGGTAATTCTCAGGGTGCACTCAACACAGACAGCACACAGAATGCCCTCCCAGTGATGCAATTGTCCATGTCAGCTACCAGGGGTAGTAGACTCAAAGACAAACCCCCCAGTGGTTGTATTTATGATGGCTCAGCTATTGCATCTCACTCAAGGAGTAACGATCAGTGGTAGGGCTTGTAGGTCAGCAGGCAGTAGGGAAAAAAACAGCAAAAATTATCCATGTCAAATATTATGAAGTGCAGATTCCCTCAGGAGTCTGTCCTATGCATCATTCTATTTAATTTACTTATGCAGAATCTTCTTCTTCTTCTTTCAGCTGCACCCATTAGGGGTCGCCACAGCGGATCATCTCTTTTCATTTCTTCCTGTCCTCTACATCTTGCTCTGTCACGCCTGTTAAATATTATGAATATAAGGCTGAAATTAATTCTGTTGTAAATATGCTGAAAGATAAAGCATAGAATAAAATGTTTGCTTGAATATATGTAGAGTTTAGCAATGTAAAATGTGCATTCATACTGTATGTATAACAGACAGGCTTCTCTTCACAGCATTATAAAAGTCTAATGAAGCAATATTGGAAAGCAAGGATTACATGATTTTCTCATGTTTGCAGAACAAATATCTATTAACAGACATCCTTTTTTATAAACTCAGCAATACGTGATTTTTTTTCAATAGGAACAGCTTGTACAGATGTTTCCTTTCAGATTTCTTTTAATGGCATCCTCACATCAGCAAAAGTGCTTACAAGTAAATCACAAAAGGACAATAGAAAAGTCTAAAAACAGACATTATGTGGCTTCCCACAGAAGGCCAAAAAAAAAATTACCAAGAGAAAATAATCTATGTGTGTGACTAGCACTCTATATAACTATTATAGTAATTCAGTTATGTGAGAAAGGGACAGAGAGAGGTATTTTGTAGAAGTCATTATTCATATCTGTAATGAAGGAAAACTTTGTAAATATATGCTACAATCTGACAGAAAGAGTATGTGTCATTTGTTATAAAAATAAGTTATCTGTAACTGTGCTTATAGCTGCAAAATATATTTCTTTATCAGTCTGCAATTTGAAAGGCTTGGTGCTTTAAACAGACTACAGATGGAGTCATGCAAAGCTCTCTGTCTCTGATTCAGTAGTAAAAGCCAGCAAGATTGTGTGTCTTAAAAAGACTCTGGATCCAGAACAGCATAGAAGCAGAGCACGCAAATTAAAATAAATGTTTCAAAGGTGACCCTAACTAACGTTCCTAGCCTGTATCCAAAAACAGGGGGGTTGAGTGGGTAATGCCTTGTATAAGATCACTCCTGTAAAAGCACAGTAACTAACGTTTATGTGAAGTACTTTAGACTTCTACAGTTTTCTACAGTTTGCAGCAATAATACAGTTCATTAGACATCTAAATCCAGTGAGACTGCATTGCAGAAAGGTGAGCAGTTCCATAAATTCTCCAGAAAAGGTACAATACAAAGTTGTAAGACTGAAACTGCCAGTTTTGCTGAACCAACTTCACAAGTCACTACAGAGACTTTTCAACCATCTACAGTAAAGCAGCTTGGCTATCTGCCTCTCTGTTGACTGGTAAGAAAATTTCTCTGGGTTACATACAGTATGAATGCCATAGAGGTAATAATAATAACAATAACAGAATGAAATGTATATACAGGATATTAGCAAATGTAAAACCTTATTAGGGCAAGTTAATAGTAAGGCATTATGCAAATGGATTGCAAGTTAATAGTAAGGCATTATGCAAATGGGTTACAATATTTGACTGGTATCTGAAACAAAATCATGTGTGGTATAAAAAATGTTTATTATGTGTACAATGTCATAAAAATACAGTGCATGCCACTATTCAAAGATTAGACTGTAAAGACAAAAATGTTAATGGTAAAGAACCAAGAAAAGTTAATATGCTGACATTATATTCAGATGTTAGACAGTTATGTTCTGTCACCAGATGTAAAAGGTTTATTTTAGAGTTGCAATAACAGTCAAATCAGTTACTGATAGAACCTCTAGTACATTCTGTTACAAAAGAATGTAATAAACTTCTAAAAGACAGACACAATGAGTTCAGGAAGCTTAGACAAGTTATACATACATCTTTTCAAAAGTGCATAAGAATTTCAAATTCAGCAGAACAGCTTACTAAAGAATGTCAGAAAGACCATGCAACATTACAGGAAACTCTTCAACAGCAGTTGCAGGATAAAGGAAATAAATTAGCTGAACTGACAGAGACTGGGAACTTCCTGCATACACAGCTAATCTGTACAAAAGAAATGTATTTTATAATATGCTTATGTTTTGAAAATGGTTAAAAATACATGGTAGGATGGTAGGATCTGAATCTGGACAAATCATTCTTAAATGTTTTACTTTCATTCAGTTAAAGCAAGACATTTATCAGTAGTACAGTATATAACTGCTATTCTAATAGCATAGTCAAAAGGTACACAACAGTTTTAGTGTATAAAAATCAAATAACAATAGTTAATGAGTAAAGATTTCAAGTCACAAGACTGACATGCTTGTATAAAGATATACAGATACAAGACAGACATGCATGTATGTTCTTTTCATCTAGAGTACATTTGTTTACAATGCACAAAAGCAAAAGGCAGACAACAGCAAATATAAATAATGTAAATATAACCATATGTTAGTTAAGCTAATATCTATTTCGTTTTTTACAATTTTTTATAATTGTATAGTAACACCAAACAGTTAAAGTTCTAAATTTTAAAAAGAAATAAAATCACAGATGGTATTAGTCAAACAGACTTTGTAAAATTAATGGCAGTGCAGTTAAATAAATAAATACTGAAATCCATGTAAGCTAATTATAAAATAATGTCTATTTATGTAGTATAAATGCATAGTTATGCAAATCACAATCAAATTAAAGGAAAATGCCAAAATAATTAACTATAGTTTATAGAGTATAAAATGTGAGCTCAGACCTTCCTAGACTTGATGAATAGTTACAGGAAAAGTTGGAAAGATAAGATAAACAACAAGACTGATTGCCAGACAAGTAGCTTGAGTTTTTCTAAAGCATCATTGTTATTAAAACATAATTGTTAAAATGTTTACATGCAACACTATTTGGTAATTGTAATAAAATGTCACAATTGTGCATATATGTCACTGATAATCTGTTTGCAAGTAAATGTTAAAAGAAAAAAACCCTCAGTTGCATCAAGTACAGCCAGCAAATTGGCTATAGTATACATACAGTTCAAATCAATTGTGCAGGGGGGGTGTAATACCTACTAGTGGTAATAAACAGCAAAAGCTTTATAAAAAAATGATCAAATCAGACAGGGGTCTATAGTTTGGTAGCCTAGTGGAGCAGATGTGTGGCCAAAGTATTGGGCTGGTGTACATTCTAAAGCAAATAAGCAATACTGCTATACTGCAGGAGGAGGGGAACTCAGTTTTACACTGACTGTATAAGCAGTACTGCACAAGGATCTGAAATAGAGCTACAGGAAAAAAATAATATTTCATTCTTTCTTGACAATGCTCTTTTAGGGGGGAAGGAAAAAAACAGACATTAGTGCATTAGAAACACTGGTAAACAGATTAAATCTGAATGTCCAAGATATTTTATGCTAGTTATTATTGTATTGTTTAGTATTAAATTGTATTTGCAACATGTTAAACTGCAAAGCTATACAAGACATGGGTTTAAAATTGCTTTATCAAAGCTATACAAGAGAGAATAAAGATATGCAAAATGCATAAATGTTTCTAATAGCAAAAATGGCCACTATTTTTAATATGATTTTGGCAAAACAATGTTGGTATAAAAAAGCATTAATGTTTCTAATTGCTGAGTATGTAATTTAAAATAACAGGACATATGCTTTTGGTGCCAATTCCACTAGATATTTCTAAAGAGACATAAACATTTTCCAAGATTTTGCTTAATATTAATGTTATTAAATTTGTAAGATTAGACTAAATGTACTTTATAGTTTTTGTATGTACAAATGCAGAAAAATTCAGTACAAATGATAGTCTTTGTATGTTCAAATGCAGAAGAATTCAGTACAAATTAAATTAATGTCTAGCAATGAATATGTGTAAAGAAAAAAATGGGTCCAGGATACCTACTAGATTGAAATGCATAAATAGAAAACAGTCTGTGTAAATACATACTGTACAGGATACATTGTAATAAGTTCAAAAGTAATTTGTCAAGTTGTAATATCACTGGTTTTACCCCAGTTAGAGGAAAATTATATTAAAGTATTGTACTCATACACCTAATGGACTAATATGTACATAGCATTCTTTAATGTATAAATCATGATTTTTTTAAATCCTCAAGTATTAAATATACTAAAATAATTGCATTCAAATATTTATCTAAGCCCAGTTCAGTACTTTATATTCACTTCACTGTCAACCAAGATGTTAATGGACAGTTCAGAGACATGACCACAATGTTATGGTTAAAATGACATTGAAACTGCATATTTTCATCAGTGTATAAATGCTTGCAGTAGCACATGGTTCTTGTCTCTTATAGTTAATTCAACAGTTGCAAAGAGTTAATGGAACAGTTCTAAGTCATAAATTAAATTCTGTAATTGCTAAAGAATAAATTAATCAAGTTAAATTAAAGCAGACACAGCTCATTATTGATGAAATGTTTTCACAAAATGGTCTGCAAAAGAAAAAGTTGTTAAATACATTCAGTTTTGGTAGTAATACTTGACATCATTGTATTAACTGTGTAAAATTCCATTTTGACTTGTATCAAAAGAAGACTAAAGGTTTTGTTTCTTAATGTGTTTTCTATATAATGTGATCAAAAATACATATCAGTATAAAGTGTTTTGAGTATGTTTAAAAAAAGAGGGAATTTTTAGATATTATGAATATAAGGCTGAAATTAATTTTGTTGTAAATATATTGAAAGATAAAGCATAGAATAAAAAGTTTGCTTGAATATATGTATAGAGTTTAGCAATGTAAAATGTGCATTCATACTGTATGTATAACAGACAGGCTTCTCTTCACAGCATCAGAAAAGCCTAACAAAACAATACTGGAAAGCAAGGATTACATGATTTTCTCATGTTTGCAGAACAAATATCTATTAACAGACATCCTTTTTTATAAACTCAGCAATACATGATGTTTTTTCAATAGGAACAGCTTGTACAGATGTTTCCGTTCAGATTTCTGTTAATGGCATCCTCACATCAGCAAAAGTGCTTACAAGTAAATCACAAAAGGACAATAGAAAAGTCTAAAAACAGACATTATGTGACTTCCCACAGAAGGCCAAAAAAAAAATACCAAGAGGAAATAACAATCTATGTGTGTGACTAGCACTCTATATAAATATTATAGTAATTCAGTTATGTGAGAAAGGGACAGAGAGAGGTATTTTGTAGAAGTCATCATTCATATCTGTAATGAAGGAAAACTTTGTAAATATATGCTACAATCTGACAGAAAGAGTATGTGTCATTTGTTATAAAATAAGTTATCTGTAACTGTGCTTATAGCTGCAAAATATATTTCTTTATCAGTCTGCAATTTGAAAGGCTTGGTGCTTTAAACAGACTACAGATGGAGTTATGCAAAGCTCTGTGTCTCTGATTCAGCAGTAAACAGCCAGAAAGACTGTGTGTCTTAAAAAGACTTTGGCTCCAGAACAGCACAGGAGCAGAGCACGCAAATTAAAATAACTTTTTCAACACCAACCACCTGCATGTCCTCTCTCACCACATCCATAAACCTTATCTTAGGCCTTCCTCTTTTACTGTTACCTGGCAGCTTTATCCTTAGCATCTTTTTCCCAATATACTATGTATCCATCCTCAGCACATGTCCAAACCAACATAATCTTGCCTCTCTGGCTTTGTCTCCAAACCTTCCAACCTGGGTTGACCCTCTAATGTACTTATTCCTAATCCTGTCCACCCTTGTCACACCCAGTGCAAATCTTAACATCTTTAACTCTGTCACGTCCAGCTCTGACTCCTGTCTTTTTGTCAATGCTACTGTCTCCAACCCATATAACATAGCTGGTCTCACTACCCTCTTGCAGACCTTCCCTTTCACTCTTACTGGTACTCGTCTGTCACAAATCCCTCCTGACACTCTCCTCCACCCACTCCATCCTGACTGTACTCTCTTCTTCACCTCTCTTCCACACTCAGCATTACTCTGAACTGTTGATCCCAAGTATTTAAACACATCCACCTTCACCACCTATAATCCCCATATCCTCACCATTCCTCTATCCTCCCTCTCATTCACACACATATATTCTGTCTTAGTCCTGCTGACCTTCATTCCTCTTCTCTCTAGAGCATATCTCCACCTCTCCAGGGTCTCCCCCACCTGTTCCCTACTCTCACTACAGATCACAATGTCATCTGCAAACATCATAGTCCATGGGGACTCCTGTCTGATCTCTTCTGTCAAACTGTCCATCACCATTGCAATTAAGAAAGGGCTCAGAGCTGATCCTTGATGTAATCCCACCTCCGCCTTAAACGCATCTGTCACTTCCACCGCAGACCTCATCGCTGTCACACTACCCTCGTACATATCCTGTACCACTCTTACATACTTCTCTGACACTCCCGACTTCCTCATACAATACCACAACTCCTCTCTAGGCACCCTGTCATATGCTTTCTCTAAGTCCACAAAGACACAATGCAACTCCTTCTGACCTTCTCTGTACTTCTCCATCAACACTCTCAGAGCAAACATTGCATCTGTAGTGCTTTTTTCTGGCATGAAACCATACTGCTGATCGCTAATCATCACCTCCTTTCTTAACCTAGCTTCCACTACTCTTTCCCATAACTTCATACTGTGACTGATCAGTTTAATCCCTCTGTAGTTACTACAGCTCTGCACATCACCCTTATTCTTAAAAATCAGTACCAAAACACTTTTTCTCCATTCTTCAGGCATCCTCTCACTTTCCAAGATTTCATTAAACAATCTAGTTAAAAGCTCCACTGCCATTTCACCTAAACACCTCCGTGCTTTCACAGGTATGTCATCTGGACCAACAGCCTTTCCATTCTTCAATCTCTTTATAGCTGTCCGTATTCCTGCTTGCTAATCCATTGCACTTCCTGATTCACTATCACCACATCATCCAACCATCTCTCTCATTCTCTTCCTTCATCAGCCCCTCAAATTACTCTTTCCATTTGCTCAACACACTCTCCTTACTTGTGAGTATGTTTCCCTCATTATCCTTTATCACCCTTACCTGCTGCACATCTTTACTAGCTCGGTCCCTCTGTCTAGCCAATCGATACAGGTCCTTTTCTCCCTCCTTAGTGTCCAGCCTTTCATACAACTCTTCATACACCTTATCCTTAGCCTTTGCCACCACTCTTTTTGCCATGCACCTCATCTCCTTATACCCCTGTCTACTTTCTTCATATCTCTGAAAATCCCACATCTTCGTCAAGTTTGTTCTCTGTATACTCTCCTGTACTTCCTCATTCCACCACTATGTCTCCTTGTCCTCCTTCCTCTTTCCAGATGTCACACCAAGCACCTTTCTAGCCATCTCCCTTACTAGCTCTGCTGTAGTTACCCAGCTATTTGGTAACTCTTCACTGCCACCCAGTGCCTGTCTTAACTCTTCCCTGAACTCCACCTCACAATTACCGTTTTTCAGTTTCCACCATTTGATCCTTGGTGCTGTCCTCACACTCCTCCTCTTTTTGATCACAAATGTCATCCTACAAACCACCATCCTATGCTGCCTAACTACACTTTCCCCAGCCACCACTTTACAGTCTCCAATCTCCTTCAGACTGGCCCTTCTACATAAGATATAATCCACCTATGTGCATCTTCCTCCACTCTTGTATGTCAGCCTATGCTCCTCCCTCTTGTTAAAATACGTATTCACCACAGCCATTTCCATCCTTTTCACAAAATCCACTACCATCTGACCTTCTGCATTCCTTTGCTTAACACCATACCTACCCATCACTTCCTCATCCCCTCTGTCCCCTTCAACAACATGCCCATTGAAATCTGCTCCAATCACCAATCTCACCCTTGGGTACAGTCATCACCACTTCATCCAACTCACTCCAAAATTTTTCTTTCTCATCCATCGCACACCCAACGTGTGGAGCATATGCACTAACAACATTCATCATTACACCATCAATTTCCTGCTTCATAAACATCACTCTATCTGACACTCTTTTTACCTCCAAAACACTCTTAGCATATTGTTCCTTCAGGATAAACCCTACGACATTTCTCCTCCCATCCACACCATGAAAAAACAATTTGAACCCACCTTCAATACACCTAGCCTTGCTCCCCTTCCATCTGGTCTCTTGCACACACAATATACCAACCTTCCTTCTGTCCATCATATCAGCTATCTCACTCCCTATACCAGTCATACTGCCAACATTCAAAGTTCTGACCCTCACTACCATAGTCGTAGCCTTTACCTGTCTTCGGCCATGCTTTCCCCCTTTTCTCCTCCTTTGGCCAACAGTAGCCCAATTTCCACGAGCACCCTGTTGGCCAGCAGTACTGGTGGCGGTCATTGTTAACCCAGGCCTCGACTGATCCAGTATGTATATCTGTACTGTTGTCCGCATGTAGGATTTGGAAAAATTTATCCCGGATGCCCTTCCTGACGCAACCCTCCCCCATTTATCCGGGCTTGGGACTGGCACAAAGAAATGCACTGGCTTGTGCATCCCCAGTGGCTGGGTTAATTTACTTATGCAGAATATTGTGGGTAAAACCACATTTGTTGATGACTGTAAACTTGTTTTTTTAATTATTAATGTCGATGACCACTCGGCCTTATGAATTTTTCTTGATTTACACAAATGGGCATCAAATAATGATTTAAAATTCAATACTATAAACAGTACAGCAATGCATGCTACAACATATATACCCTATAAATAACTCTACAGTGCATCATTTAACATCTTGCAAAAATTTAAGCGGTATAATAAATAATTAATTTTACTTGTCAGTTAATATCAATGAAATGTATGCAGGCGCTATGTCAGAATTCATGCAGTACTTGGTGATTTTTTTCTAGATATGGAAAAAGTCTGATATCATTCTTTATGTGAGTGATTCAACCAGTAATACAATAAAATACAAGTCTTTATGTACAACACTATACATTGTTCAGCTCAAACATATGCCAAGGTATTATGCTAAAAAATCTGGCTGTACAATGTACTGAGTGTTGTGAGGAGTTTAATTTGTTTTCGATTTCTTACTGACTTTTCATGGGTGAAGTGATTTATATATTTATAGTATTTTCCTTAGAGGGATAGGGGTGACCATTGTTTTGTTGAAAATTATAGACCAATCAGTCTCATCAGTATTGTTGATAAATGTTTTGAATGGGTACTTTCAAAATATATTTGTAATAGGTTGGATGGGAGTTTTGATATTAGTCAGAATGGTTGTGGCTGGCAGATTATGTAGTACCAATCTGCTTTCCTTTTATGGACATTTATGGAAAGTATCAGGCCATTGGGAAGTAGCTGATACTATATATTTAGCTATGTCAAAGTCTTTTGATACAAGACCACATTTTAAGATTATCTCCTTACAGGTTCATAGGTTTGTAGGTGTTTACTAGGCTAATGACCACAGGGGCCTTTTTAAGCCTAGCCATGCATACCAAATCTCTGACAAATTCTGGCACCCTTGATAAGTGTAAGCAGAAGATTGGGAGATGAAACATTTACAAGCAGGGGCCTGGGAGATGAAACATTTACAGGTTGCCTGTATCCATTAGAGACATAGATGGCCAACCAGGGATGAATTTCCTGTTCCCCATCCAATTTTAATTAAATGGATTACTAATTGGCTTCCAAGGAGAAGATGTAGGGTAAAGATTAGCAATAAGCTCTCAGACAAGAGGGAGATTTCTGCAGGGGTCCCTCAAGCCTCAGTTTTTAGTCCAGTTTTATTTGGGATTTGTATGGCTAACTTTCTAGAAGATAAATTATTGGTGAGTAAATAAATGGACAATGTTAAAGTTGAATCTGTAATCTCAGAGTTAACTGATTCGTTTTTATTTCAGTCTTACCTAGATACTTTATTTAGATGAGTTAAGGAGAGTGATATGAAATTTAATGTTAACAAAACCTGTATTATGCATGTTGGGGAAGCAAACCTTAAACACTGTATGCCTTGGATAATGTTAGCATTCTAGAGGCTAATGTTGTTAGAGATTATATAGTTTTGCCCTGCATTTACTTGATATAGTTAGAAGGTGTTATTGTGATATGAATAATTTCTTCAGAAGTATTTTTAGTAGAAACAAGACAGTTCTACTTCCAATCTCTAAAGCTGTAGCTGGGCTCACTATTGAAAATTGTGGGTCTGTTTGTTTTGTTTGTATGACAGAGCTAATTTAGATAGACTGAAGAGAATACAAAGGCATTTCACTAGAAGGATACAAGAAATGTTGGGTAAGAGTTACCATGACATACTTAAGGGACTGCCTCTGTTTACAATTAAATACCAGATGGTTAGGGATGATTTAATTATTATTTATAAATGTGTTAAGGATTGTGGTTTAGGGAGTACCATGGGCACTCATAGCAAAACACATTTATTGAACACCAGGAATAACTATTCTGTAGAAAGTTTGTTTGGAAAAACTGCTGGGTGAAGTAATGTTTTTCATTGGAAGACCAGTCTGGTAGAATAATATTCAGCTATGGGTTACGAAATCAGAATCTAGTATGTCTTTTAAGGAAAATTTGGATTACTGGGTAGGTTCAAGGGCTTTTAATCCTGCTCTTTACGGTAATAAGCTAATGGAAGGCATTTTAAGGTTTTGAGCGTAACTTTAACAACATTGAACATTAAATAATGAAAGAGCTACCTATGCTAGTTATCATTCAGACTAAACATCCATACCATTCTATAAATACCAAGGCAGGAATTTTGGGCTAGGTTCAAGATCATTTAATTCTGGTCTTTATGGTGATAAGCTCATGGAAGGCCTTTTAAGGTTTTGAGCTTAACTTTAACAACATTGAACATTGAATAATGAAAGAGCTACCTATGCTAGGCATCATTCAGACGAAACATCCATACCATTCTATAAATACCAAGGCAGGAATTATGGCTTTTTTTCCAATTGTTAAGGACAAAAAGTTGAAAAATCTTACTTGTAAGAATCTCAACTATTACTTCTTACAATTTGTTAGGTACATTTAAGATTTGTTTTGCCAATAATAAAGAAATTTAGGGATAAACGTTAGGGATAAAGTTTCAGGATACGGTCTCCTTGATAATCTATCAATAGCATATACCCTATTAGAATACTATGTCTTAACAGTGTAACATTGTAAAGCTTGCAACATTCTGGCCTGTCCCTCTGAGACTGGATATTTTTCAGGGTATGAGGCCATCTTTAATAACAGAATGTCTTCCAAGTACTTTATAAAAGGCATGCCTTCAGAAAAAAAATATTTTAGATCCTAACAATTTAGCTAACTACTGCTCTATCTCTAATTTTGCCTTCTTCAGCATAGAAGTTAAATGCATTCTTATTTGTTTTCTCATAGTCTGTTTGAACTTTGAAAGTCTAATTTCAGGTCTAGGTATAGCCCAGAGTCTGCCCCAGTCAGGACTGTTAGCAATTGTAGTTTGACAGAAATCGATGGTTTACTCTGACACTCCATCACTCAGCAGCATATGATTCTACTACGGGCCATGTTGCATACAGGGTATATATAGAGCTTTAAGACTGATGTGCTAGCTACAGTGATCAGAATGATTGTGGTACACTTTTCTTATAGAAATGTTTAACTTGGAATAATGCATCTGAAAGAGTGTGTACTGCATCTATAGTGCCTCTGTCTTATTTACTGGCCTTCTTCTTCTTGCAATCCTATGTACTTCCTGTGGTGTCCTCTCTACTTTCCTTACTGGTTTCTACCTCACCTGTCAGATCATTCTCAGTGTGTTGCCTTTTGTATTTTCTCCTCTTCCACATTCTCACTGAGCTTTGGGGTTTCACATGACACTGTCTTTGCTCTATCACTGTTTAATGTATATATCCTGACACTAAAACATATAACTACTATGAATGTTATGCCACACTCTTGTTATTTTGATTATATTTATCTATATTATGCTTTCCTCTGGAAAAAAAATTCTGACTTTACTGCATCTGAATATTGACTTGTTTCCACCCTAGACTGGATATAACATAGCTGACCTGATGATATTAAAACCTTTGAAGGCTTAGACATTGCAACTGCATGGGACACCTACTCTTTACAGGTGTCCTATTATGTTCTGTGGACAAAAGCAAGGAGAACACCTGACCCAAGTGTGAGAACAGCCAGCAGTCTGCATGTTTTTGTTTATTCCAAAATCACAGCAATCTCTTAAACTTTGAACATTCAGCTGGAGTTAACAGCACTCTAAAACTTCAAAAGTAAATACTTAGTTTTACAAAATAATAAAAATGAAGCAGACTTGGTCACCAGAAAAAAATATCTCAGTTTTATTGAGTCACGATTAATGCTTTAGATGATCTGATGAGTTCCAGTTTGTGGGCACATAACAATAATTAGACAAATAGCGCTCAAAAACCAGTTCATTAATATTGGTTTGAAATAAAAATGCTGCTTCTAGCTAGTAAATAAAAAAATCTAGTCAATAATGTAATGCTAAATGGTCCACAATCACAGCAGGTTAATGTTAGATCTTTCAGAGGACTGATAGGCCAAAATGCATTAATTGTGACAGAATAGCTCATGAAAAGGACCCCAGATAGCTGCTTTGAGACACTTTTCTTTAACCTCATGACTATGTGAAGAAAATGAAGACAGCTGTTTCTGAGTTGCAAGATACTAGATGAATATTTCTGAATCATTTTCAAAGCTTGTTTATCTGTGTGTACTAGGTTAGTGCACGTTTGACCTTTTGCACTTTGCAATCAGGGCTGAGGTTTCATGTGCCTAAATGACTTCAGTGACACTGAGGATGTGAATGTAAGGAATTTACTTGGCAAGTACTTGCTTGTTCATGTTTCTACCCCTCCATCTCCATAATTTCTAATTGATGTGGTGATGTTTACATCTTGGATACAGAGCTTCTTGCTTGTATTTTGTGAAAAGTAGTCACACTGGCCATTCTCGATAAAATAATATATTTAGCACTCAATATTTCAAAACCTACCACTTTGTGATTAAAGAGAGAAGCAGGATTTAAACAAATCTTTAATAAATTGTATTTATTCATTGTCTGAATTTTGATGCATTGTGATTTCTGGAAGTGTTAGTTCTCTTTCTTACATTGTTGCATTTTTGAGTCATAAATTGTCTAGTGAGAGGTATGCACCATTCAATCTACCCCAGATCCTGTAAAGACGGATAAACAGCATCTTAAAATACAGAAGAAATAAAATAGCAACAGTGCAATGGCTACAATGTCTGCTATTAGGTGTGACAAAAGGAGGTACAGCTAGCACAGCTAGCTGGAATTTTGTAAATAATTATATGTCATTGGTGAATATCGAAATGATTTATACAAGATGTTTGTGTTACACATGTATTAAAATTGCATATAATGTGTATATCAAACTGCTCTGTACAGATGTTTGCATTGAAAAGGTATTTTGTAAAGTGCTTGTGCTTAAAATGTATCCACATGGCGCCCTACTGGAAGAGAACATAAATGTACATGCACTATTGTAACTGTTTAAATGAATATATTTTAACAGTGGAAAACAGAATACAGGGCCTTAACCTCAGTCCAGCAAACTTTAGAAAAATATCTGAAATTAAATTACTTTATAGGCTATGCAATAAAAGCGGCTCTGTCTCAGGTTTTCAATGCAGCTAGAGACACAGAGTCTTTACTAGAAAGAGTTCTGTATTGTCCTTGGAGTGAACTAATTACTACTTTTGAAGCATGAAGGAATCCAATTGTTTTATGACTTCCAGCATCTGCAAAAGATCTTTGTAAAAGCCCTGGTCTGTATATTTTTACAAGTAAATGCTAAATGCTGTCAGCTTCTAGCAATGGGAGTCTGGGCCTGGGGACTAGAAGTCAGATGACCAGAAATTACGTCATTCTGCAAGCTATCACAGCAGTAATATTTTAGATATTAATTTCAGAAGTCTCTTAGTAAGATAAAGCATTCTGCGTTATGTTTTGGACCTGACAACAACAAGATCCACTCAACACATCTGCCTTGCCCTAAAGAAGTAAGTTTCTAGGGAATAGCATAATTCTCTTAGATGCAGTCAGGAATATAGTGAAGTTTAATTTAGATGTTTTTCTTTATTTGTGTGAGCTTGTATTGCTATGTTATTTTAAATATTTCCTGTGGATTTAAACTCTGATGGCATTGTGAATATTTATTTAGTATTGTCTTGTTATTTTATTATTTATTATTAAATATATTTAAATCTTTCATTGTGGCTCATCTGTGTAGAGATATTTATGTTTTGAGATATTTTCATATTTATTTGGAGACACTGTGTGTGACACTCTTAATAGCCTTGCTCTTGGGCAAACTACCATTTGTATTAGTATTAATATTACAAAGTAAGATTGGACACCCTTTTTTAAGGACCCTAAAGTAGCTGTTAAGGAGTGGCTGGCTGCAGTGAGAACTACCTTATAGTCTGGGCAGAAGGGAGCATAGCTAGTAAACCTGTGCCTGCTTTTTCCAGGGGTGTGCGTGTGTGTACATCAAACCTCAAAGAGTGTGTGTGTGTTAGCTACATGGGCAGGGAACTGAAGCACTGGTTGGACAGAGAGGGTGCTGAAGGTCTTGGCTTGGTCACTCAGCTGAGATCTCAACTCTATAGCTGTGCCAGTGGGGAGTTTTATTGGGGATCTGGAGGAAGAGTGAGAAACCAGCCTCAGACTGACTGTGATCTCTGTGTACTCTTAAGGGAAATTGCATTTGATGCAGACAGCTGCATCTGGACATATTGTGTGTATACCTATCATCCTCTCAGTGAATGTCCCCCACTGTTGCCAGTGGTGAAGATTGAGGCTCCTTGATTACTGGTCCAGTGGAAGGTCATCACATTTGTATTAATTTGTTGACATCTTCTTCCACCCTTCAAAGACTCAATCTAGTTATTTATTTATTTAATTGACATTTGTTAACCAGATTAGTCTGACTGAGCAAAGCCCTTTTTCAGCAGAGACCAAAGGAGGAAAGCTCCAAATAGTATATGACATAAAACATTTTTATAACATGGTACAGTAGTTCTTATAGGATATATATGTGCAATGTATAAAAGTAAAACAGATATAACCTGTGAATAGTCTATATATAATATATACACAGTGCATGTACGTAGAGGGAATTGTCAGGGACAAAATCAGTATATTGGACATGTAGAATACATGATGTTGATGATAAAAATAAGAAGTGTTATAAATAAGATTTGGAAGATGATTGTGGGAGACCTTAAGAAAGTGAACAGTCATGAAGAGGATGACAAATATAAAGAACAGCAAAAAGGTAGAGGGAAACAGAGAAAAGAAGTAAACGTGGTGTAAACTCAAATAGTTTTTCAAGTGAACCTTGAGAAACGTTGCTTGAGAGGAATGAGCCTATTTGGGAATACATTACCCCATTCCCTGTCTTGATATTCCAGCTGCCTTTGCATTGCTGACCCCATTACACTGTCATATCATATGTCTGCAACCCTAGGCTCCACCATAGTAACTTCACATTTTGCTGGCTCCCTGTAGCCATCGATCCCCCTCAGACTCCTCCTGCCTCCTACTGCAAATACTTAGCACCAGGGCCTCCCTATCATGGTAATGTTTCATCATGTTAACATGGTACAGTTTGTGCCCCTGCCTCCTGCCTAGCATTTCCACCATGTAGTTAACATCAATGACTTCCTTACCACCTTGTAGGGTCCCTCCCAAGCTGCCTGCAGCTTATTGTGTCTGACAGGAATGAGAACAATGACTTGCTGCCCTACAGCATATTCTCTACCTCGAGAGTTACAGTCATACCAGACCTTTTTCTGCTGTTGGGCTTCTGCCAGTTTCTCCTGGGCCAAGCACATGAGCTTCCTGAGCCTTGTCCTGATGTTTAGGACATATGCCACAATAGACTCCTTTGGGATTCGCACTCACCCTCCAACTCATAGCGAATCAAGAGGCCCGCTCAGCCTGTGCCCATATAGCAACTCAAAGGGTGAAAACAATATGGATTCCTGGGGCACATCTCTGTAAGCAAACAACAGATGGGGCAAGTATTTGTCCCACTCCCTCTTAAACTGGTCTGCAAATGCCTGTAGCATGGTCTTTAGTGCAGAGTTTAACCTCTCCACAAGACATTAGTCTGGGGGTGGTAGGGGGTGGATTTTAGGTGCTTCACCCCACAGTGCTTCCACAGACAAGCCAGAAGCTCTGACTTGAAATTGGCACCTCTGTCAGTCATTATTTCTTTTGGGAAATATACCCTGCTGAAAATCTCTAACAAAGCTATTGCCATTTTTTCTGCTTCCACTGAGGACAGGGCCACTGCCTCAGGGTATATGGCAACAAAATCTACTACCACTAGGATATACTTCTTTCCTGTGGAACTTGGGGTAGTCAGTGGCCTCACAATATCCATAGCTTCCCTCTGAAATGGCTCCTCAATCATAGGCAAAGAAATCAAGGGAGCTTTCACCTTGTCTCCTGCCTTGCCAACATGTTGGCACTGCTCACAGATCCTGCAATACCCTGTTACATCCCTGGAAATACCAGGCCAATAAAAGTTCTGCACAATACATCTCTTGGTCTGCTTTATGCCCATACAACCTGCAAAGGGAATGTCATGGGTTATGGCTAGAAGTGCCAGATGGTGGGGTCTGGGCAGTACCAACTGCTGTATTACCTCACCCTCTAGCTCTCCTCAGGGGTACACTTTCTATACAGTAACCCTTTGTCCCAGCATACAGATTCCCCTTTTCCATGCGAATCAGGTGCCTCCCTGCCTACCTCCCTCAAGCCTTGTAATGTAGGGTCTGAGAGGTGAGCCTGTCTCAACTCTCTCTCTCTTTGTAACCCTTCCCAGCTACCCTTCCACAGGAAGTCTGGTATCTTCTGACAGTGGTGCATCACTGTAAGCCTGGATACTACTACCCACCTCTGCCCTTGCAGTCACTCTGTCCAAGGGAACATTAGTACCCACAAGCAGCTGTGTTCAGTCTCACTGCTACAGGGTAGGTCTCTCCCTGAAGTAGCCATATCACCAGTCATGGCTTCAAGTGTGTGGTCTGTCTGGGTATCCCCCAGGCTACCAGACCCACATGCTAGTTTCCAAGCCTGACTGTGTGTCACTGCTTGCAAACAAGTTACTGCATTATCAAAATCATTCCCTATTAGGACATCTGCAGAGATATCCTCAAACACACCTACTTGCTTGCTTCCTTTTCCACCCTCCCAGTCAAAGTGAACCCTAGCCAAAGGTATTTGGAATGGGGCCCCTCCTAAAGCACTGAATGGAGTAGACTTCCCAAGCAAGTAGTGTTCCTCTTTAACCTTTGCAGGCTTCACAATGGTTAAGTCAGTGGCTGTGTCTCTGTTAGCAGTGGTCTGTTTCCCATCTACTAAGATGTAAGGGTAAATGTATAAAATACACCCTACACTGATCTACTACATAGGTTCATAGGTTCATAGATGTGTACTAGGCTAATGGCCCTGGAGCCTTTACAAGCCTTGCCCACAGGATTACCCTGGCATCATGCCACCCGACCATAGTTCCCAGTGCCTCTGTCGAGTAGAGCCGCTAGAGTGACCCCTGGGGTGAATTTTCTATTTCCCATCCACTCATCAAGATTTCTCTTAAAGAGGGGCAGTGAGGTGCTCTGTTTGACATGTATGGGAAGTCTATTCAATAGCATGGGTAGTCTCTGGGTTATGAACCTGTCCCTCCAGCATGTTCTGTTGATTGTGATAATGAGTTTGAGGCCTATGGAGTGTGTGGTGCAGAGGAAGTAGCATTTCTAACAGAGCTGGGTCAGACATGGCTTTGTAAGTCAAGCAGAAATCACCTCTAAGTAGGGGATATGAGGCAGAGAACAGTTGGAGCTTTTTAAGTCTGTCCATACAGGACAAGTGTTTAAGGCCTAGGATCCTCTTTGTGAGGTACTTTTAAGGCCTCTCCAGTTGTTGCAGATGTCTAGTGAGATACATGCCAAATGAGGCATTGTACTCGATGATTGGCCTAATGAGTGAAGAGTAGAGGGAGACAATGACCTCTTTCTTCCTGGATGCAAAACCCTTAGTAATGAGATGTGCCACATAGAAGGACTTTCTGACCACAGTTGGAATGTGGTGGTCAAAAGTGAAGTTGCTGTCAACCTGTATTCCCACATCTCTTATAAAGCCTTCTGTGTTCAGTGGACTACCATCGATGTGGTAATTCATGGAAACCGTGTTCTTCCCAAAGGGGATGATGACACATTTTTTGGTATTGAGCTTAAGGTCATGGTTCTGACACCAGTCGTTGGTCTCAGTGAAGCCTTTATGTAGGATGTCAACATCACTTGGGAAGTTAATAATAGCTCCCAACTTGCAATTGTCTGTGAACTTTATTAGCCAGAGTTCCTTCGTGTTGGCCTAGACTTCAGAAAAGTAGATACCAAACAGGAGAGGACCCAGGACCGAACCCTGTGGGACTCCACTCGTGACTGGTCAGCAGTCTGACTTGGAGTCAGCTACTTTTACACTGTGAGTCAGTTTGCAACCCACCTAGTGATATAGAGGTTGATGCCTAGCTTAGTGAGTTTTTCTATGATTCCTGAGTGGGGAATGGTATCAAAGGCCTTGTCTTCATCCACAGCTCCAGTGACTGACTCAATGAAGTCGACCAGGTTGAGCAGGCATGATCTATCCTTCACAAAACCAAACTGTGTGGGATCCAGAGTTTGGAGATTCCCTATATCCTTATTTATTAGGCCCATGATGATGCATTCCATTACAGTGACCATGAAACAGTGGCAGACCACTTTGCAATTAAGCCATGATAAGGGACAAATTATTATCCCAGGGATAAAAATTCAAAGGGGGATATTCCAGGGTGACTCTTTATCACCGCTGCTATTCTGTCTAGCCCTTAACCCATTAAGCTGTTTACTGAACAGCTTAAGCCATGGCTGTAATGTGGCTCCTAGAAAACAACAAAGTGTAAAGACTTCTCATGTTCTCTTTGTCAATGATTTAAAACTGCATAGCTCATCAGATGAGGAACTGAAAGCACAACTGCAAGTTGTCAAAACTTTTCAGATGATATAAGAATGTCATTTGGTCTGGATAAATAGCAAAAGCAACCTTTAAAACAGGAAAACTGCAGCACCAAGAAAACATCAGTTTGGGACAAAAATGTGATATAAAAGAACTTGAGCAAGAGGGAGTGTATAAATATTTGGGAATTGATGAAGGATCAACAATAAAACATGAACAAATGTGTGTAAAACTTAGTAAGGAATACTTTAGAAGACAAATTAATCCTAAAAACAGTGTTTACATCTAGGAACAAAATTCAAGCTATGAACCAATTTGCTGTTGTGGTCCTAACTTACAGTTTTGGAGTGATTGACTGGCCACAAAACATGTTGGATAGAGTGGACAGGAAAACAAGAAGGATACTTCATGCTCACCAGATGATTTATAAAACTCAGTGCATACCACAATTATATATTCCTCGTTCCGAAGGAGAGATGAGCCTCCTTGAAACTGATTACATGTACAGATCTGCAATCATGGGACTGCACACATATCTTATCTATCAAGACCTACACATAGCGAAAGTTTTGAAACATGAGGAGAATAAATCAACGATGACTTCTCTTCTTAGTCTAGCAGAAGCATATCGGCATCAAGCAGGAATGGAAATCAAACCAAATGTAGATAAAAATCAGGTAGCAACTGAATATGCCAAAAAACAAAAGAAAGAATATAAGGTGAAGGACCAGATGAGAAGGCAAGACATGTGGAAAATGTATATATAGAGTTGCAAGTATAGAAAACTTCTGGAAGAAACTCATGTTGATCAGGACTGAACACAGGAATGGTTAAGGAGAGGCAAATTCAAACCAAGAGATGAAAGGTTAATATTGATGACCCAAGATAGTGGGCTATGTACATATTGATTTACAAAGTCCATTGAACACATTGGAGAAACATACAAATGCAGGTTTTGTAAAACAGAATTGGAAACATTTGCGCACCTCATTATTGATTGTGACATACTAATGGCAGAAGGATTGTATACTGAAAGTCATAATAATATAGCAAGACTGTTGCACTGGGGATTGTGAAAACATTATGTTATTGAAGTGGCTGAAAAGCACTGGAACCATGAACCACAAAGCATCATAGAAAATGATGAAGTCTACATCACATGGGATCACCCATTACCAATAATTCAAAAGACAGATGCTAGAAAACCAGATATAGTGGTCCATGAAAAGAAGACAAAAGTAGCATTGATTATTGAAATCTTCACACTCAGTGACTACAGTGGCTTGCATACAGAGAGACACAAAGTCATAAAATACCAGGATTTGCAGGCAGAAATGAGAGCAATGTGGAACAAAGATGTCCAGTCAGTTTCAATAGTAATAGTAGCAACAGGTCTTATAAAAAACAATCTACAATCATATTTAGATATGTTACCAATACATGCAACCTCATGCAAATTGCAGGAGTCACTACTGGGCACATTACTGGTGCTGTGAAGAGCACTTCAGGCTGACATCAAAGAGTGAAACAATACTAATTTCATGAACTTTAATTGTACTTTGACTTAGGAATGGGATCCATTCCCATCATGGTATTAGAAACCTAAAAGACTTGGAGAAATTTAAAAAAGTTAGGTCAGAGGCTGTGCCTCTCTTAGCAGTGGCCTGTTTCCCATCTACTAAGATAGGATATAACCTCTTTGGGTAGTTTGGTACCCTTGTTGTCTGCAGACAGCTTACCACTGGCATTCTGTCATTCCCACTTGCTGGCTCACCTACTGTTTGTTCCCCACTTTGCCTCCATGGACATCTATATACTACATGGCCCCCCTGGTTATATTTAAAATATTTAACCCTTGATCCTGACCATGTACCTGAACTAGTGGCTTCGACTGTTACTGTTGGACCCTGTTGGGGTGGTTTAGGCTGCCCAACATGGGTTCCCTTATACTTATGTGCAGCACTGGGTATTGCAGTGATGTCCTGCTTGCTAGGTATAAGTCTCCTTTTTTTCCCCAACTCATCTGCGGTGTTGCATTCTCTATCTGCCAAACAGCTTCTCATGTCCTCAAGCAAAGTGCTAATGGTTTGTTCCCTAACAAAAAGGTCTGCCAGCCCTTCAAATGTAGTGATCTGACACTTACTCACCCACCTATGAAAATAAGTGCTTAACTCAGCAATATATTTACATACACTTCCATCTGGCTTTTGCCCATGCTCACAAAACTTTTTTCTATAAGCTTCAGGTGTTAACTTAAAATACTCTAATAAACACTTTTTAACTGTATTATAATTTAAACAATTAGTATCAGACAATTTAGAAACATCAGTTACAGCTTTACCATTGAGTAAGGGGGTCAAGAACCATACCCAGAGCCCTTGGTCAACATTATACTATTTACATACCCTTTCAAACATATGAATAAAACTATCAAAATTATCACCCTCTGTAAATTGTGGAAGACATTTATTGACCTTTATTGCTTCTGGGGTTTGGTTACTCCCTTCCTCATTACCACCATGACCCTGGAAAAAGAGTTCCCATCTCCTTTTTATGTTGCCTCTGCCTCTCATTTTCTTCAGCCTCCAAACATCTCAGTCTTTCATTTTCTTCAGCCTCCAAATGCCGCAGTCTCTCTGCTGATTCTATTTCCAAATGTTTGGCCCCCAGTTCAAGTCTCTTTAACATCAGATGGATTTTTAAGTTCTCTGAGACAAAGACGAACTGTCCATTTTCTGAGAGTTGTACATCCCCAAGGCCAGTCTGGTTGAAATCCTAGTTGCTGGTCAGTGCTGTAGCTGTGGTTAAGGCTGCAATCATTTCTGCTTTAGTCAGGTTGGCATGCATCAATCCTTTGACTTGGCACATCTCATCCAACTGACTCCTTGTCAGCTTGCCATAATCCTCTGCTGACATCCTTGTCTGCTCTCCCTGACTAACTCAGCTAACAAAAAATAAATAAAACTATTACCACATGGCTGCTTGAGAGTAAAAACACCTTCTTTAGTGACCATCATTTACAGCATACAGGAGTTCAATATCCACACCACTGAATCCCAGTATGTGATGTGGTGATCCCACCACTGCCACCAAATTAATACAAATGTAATGACCCTCCACTGGACCAGTAACCAAGGAGCCTCAATCCTTACCACTGGCAACAGTGGGGGGGCATTCACTGAGAGGATGGCAGGTCCACACACACAGTATGTCCAGATGCAGCTCTCTGCATCAAGTGCAATTTCAGTTAAGAGCACACAGAGACTACAGTTAATCTGGGGCTGGTTTCTCACTCTTCCTCCAGATCTACAATAAGATTCCCCACTGGCACAACTATAGAGTTGAGATCTTAGCTGAGTGACCAAGACAAGACATCCAGCACCGTCTCTGTCCAACCAGTGCTTTGTGTCCATGTCCAAATAGCTCACACACACACACACACACACACACACACACACACACACACACACACACACACACACACACACACACACTCTTTAAGGTTTGATTTTCACACGCACACACACACACACACACACACACACACACACACACACACACACACACACACACACACACACACACACACACATACCTGGGAAAAGCTGGCACAGGTTTACTAGCTATGGCCCCTTCTGCCCAGACTATAAGGAAGTTTTCACTGCAACCAGTCACTCCTTAACAGCTACTTTAGGGCCCTTAATAAAGGGTGTCCAATATTACTGTATAATATTAATATTAATACAAATGGTAGTTTGACCAAGCGCAGGGCTATTAGAAGTGACACACAGTGTCACCAAATAAATATGCAAGTACTCTCAAAACATAAATATCTCTACACAATGAAAGGTTTAAATATATTCAATAAATAATAAAAGAACAAGACAATACTAAATATATATTCACAGTGACATCAGAGTTCAAAACCACATGAAATATTTAAAATAGCATTGCAGTACAGGCTCACACAAATAAAGAAAAACATCTAAACTAAACTTCACTAGATTCCTGAGTTTATCTAAGACAATTATACTATTCCCTAGAAACTTACTTCATTAGAGCAAGGCAGATGTAGTGAGTGGATCTTGCTGTTGTCACATCCAAAACATAATGCAGAATGCTCTGTCTTACTAAGAGATTTTCAAATTAATATCTAAAATATTACTGCTGTGATAGCTTGCAGAATGACATTATTTCTGGTCATCTGACTTCTAAGTACCAGGCCAACCCCCCCCCCCCCATTGCTAGAAGCTGGCAGTATTTATCATCTACCTGTAAAAATATACAGACAATGGCTTTTAATCAAATCTTTGGCAGATGCTGGAATTCATAAAACAATGCATTCCTTCATGCTTCAAAAATAGTCATTAGTTTACTCCAAGAACAATACAGAAAGCTTCCTAGTACAGACTGTGAGTCTCTAGCTGCATTGAAAACCTAAGATTCAGCCTCTTATATTGTGTAGCCTATAAAGTAATTTAATTTCAGATATTTTTCTAATGTTTACTGGACTGAGGTTAACGCCCTGTATTCCAGTTTCCACTGTTAAAATAGATACATTTAAACAGTTACAATAGTACATGTACATTTCTGTGGATGCACTTTAAGCACAAGCACATACAGTTCTAATACATTTGTAGCACAAGCATCTTGTATAAATAATTTCTATATTCACCAATGACATATAATTATTTATAAACTTCCAGCTAGCTATGCTGGTCATGCCTCTTCTCATCACATTAGGCATCCTAGCTGACTTTAGATGGAGTCCCAACTTGGAGATATCACTGTTGCCAAAAACAGCTTTGAATTTATTAGACAGAAAATGTATTTTTCGCTTAGACATCTTTTTTCATTCAAAGTGCACAACAGTTTTCATTCAAGTAAAAGATCAGTGTATGAGCAAAGAATGATATTTTACAACTATTCTTATTCTTACACAGTTTCTTAGTTGCGAACCACCTCATCCCTCCCTAACACATTTTGAGAAAATCACTTGTCAATGCTGTACATGCATACCCCAGCAGCTGTGCAGTAGCAAGGGTTGCCTTACTTCTGTACACCACATGCCCATGACCTAACAGAATTTTTTTTTACATTTTTGCAGGGGGCTGCACCTCCCTGCATCCCCACACCCCTTGCAAATTAAATATACCAACTCTGAGATTGTACTACATTGAGGAAAATAGAAGTTACACCCACGTACCAATCACTTAGTGTTTGACACTATGAACACTTTCTGTGTATAATGATAATCACGTCTAACACTTTAAATGTGTGTTGTAACTAATTCTAATGCTATGAATTGGTGTTTCTTCCTACATATCATCATGTGCTATTCATGTTTGTTTCACTTAAATGTATTCATTTTCCCTTGTGGCCCGAGTCATTCCTGAAAAGTGTCCTTGGACCAGTGAACCTACCTCGTCAAATTAATTAAGGAATTAATAATTAATTATATCCATACACACGTACACATTTAATTAATTAAATGCATATATACATACATATGTACACACATAATATTTGCTCATGACTGCTACATTTTTAGGTTTCTTCACGCATTGCAATTTATTAGAGAGAGTTAATCTCACTCCATCAAATTGTCTGCAAAGCATGCATACCTTGTGTTTTTTGCAAATTCTGCCCTGCAGGAAATGAGTTTCCCTTTTCATCAGCATAAACTTACAACAAGTTACATAGCCTTACAAAACTGTTATAAAGTTCAGTTATGTAGCTCTATTAAGCTGCTATAAAGTGCAATTATATATTCCTACAAAACTACCACCAAGATTCTGATAAACTTTATTAGTGAATATCTCATGAACTCAGTGTTTCCTATGGGAATTCTGAGAGTTACATTCATGAGCATCATAAAACATGTAAAAGTATGTTTGCACCTGGCTTAAGGGTTATGATATTATCTTGTGATTCTTAGACATACTGTCTCTGAAGACTACAAAGTTAGAGACAATGTGACTGTCATCATCTGTTTCCCCAAGGGTGACAAGTGGAAGAGTGGATAGTGTTGTTGCCCCACAGCAAGAGATTCCCTAATTCAATTCTCAGCTGGGCTGCCTTCTCTGTGGAGTTTGCATGTCTTCCCTGTGTTCATGTGGGTTTCCTCTTGGTGGTCTGGTTTCCTCCCACATTCTAAAGACATGCAATAGGTGGACTGGACACTCTAGACACACACACATTGGCTAGAGGTGTGAGTGTATGGAGTGGAAGAACTATTGTGGCACAGCTAGCCACCCGGTGGTGTAAACCTTTGCTCTAGATGATTGTCACTGTTGAAGTGGCACCTTGACCCCATGTGCAAAAACAGAAAAAAGGGGTTGTGGATAGATGGATGGATGGATCATTTGTTATCCCAAGATACATCACAGATTGGGACGTGTAAATATGGTATACCTTTATAGTAATGTAAAACCCGGAGACAATGCAGATACAGGACTGTTACATATGGCATTATGGACTCCATCACTGAACCATAAATTAATGAAAGACTGCAGATACATTCTAGTGATGCAAAGCTGTCACAAATTAAATAAATGAATGAATTAATAAATGAATGAATAAATAAATAAATAACAGTGAACTTTAAAATAATGCAGATGCAGGACTGTTAACTGTAGCATATGGACTCATTGGTACATGAATTAATGAAATACTACAGATATTTCTTTCTGTGTGGCCACAAAGGGTTACAGACTACTCAAAGATACACGCATGAATTACCACTCTGCTGGTCTTCACTAGTGATGGGTAGCCGGTATCCCCCCATCCTCTCCACCATGTCATATTTATAAGAAGTGCTACATATGCTCACATAGCAGAGGTGCTCACTTAAAAACATACAAAGCCTTAAGCATTTGATAATGAGCTGCTAAAACAACTGTGTAAATATGATTTAATGCAGGTAAATATGTCGTACAGGCTGTACTTTGCTGTGCCACATTGTTCCTTCATGCTGTGATGATTTTTACTTGTTTCGCTATTGATAGTGGACTGAAGTTCCTATATGTTCAGCAGGCCTTGTTGTTCTGTGACAGTGGCTTTGTCAATCTCATCTGGAATCTTCAGTTTAATCATCTGGCACAATTTTAAATCACAACATCTCTGCTTTCTGTTGTAACATCCTAGCATGCTAGTCTGCAGACACGTCATATTACTGTGATACCGCATGTCATATTGCTGGTTACATTACAACTAGTATCCCCTAACTAACTAGTATATCTCAGCTGTACATCATTTTTGTCATTTACATTGCAGGGGGTATCATTGGATATGCTGTTTCTTCTTCTTCTGAAGATGAAGAGTGCATCCATTTCAAAGTTCTTGCCTTCTGCCAAACAGCAAACTAGTGATATCAACCAACTTTTCTCAGCATGGTTTAGGAAGACAGGAGCTTGGCTCTTTTTCTTCTCCCCCATAACCATCTCTACTTATTTTAAAAATATTCTAACGCTATATGTTTTTCCTCCTGAGAGATATTCTTGATTTTTCCTCCAACATTTTAGTAATTTATTTATTTATTTATATTTATTTTATATTTGTTAACCGGGCTAGTCTAGCTGGATACATATCCTTTTTCAGTAGAGGCCCGAGGAGAAAAGCTCCAAGATAATGGTAAAACACAAGTTGAAAAAAACAAGTTATAAAATCTACAGGTTATAAAAATACAAGTATAAAAAAGGGTACGTGTTGCATTTACAAGATTAGAGAAAAAAACTTTTCATAGAAGTACAATGAGACAAAGATCAATCGGCAGGTAATACATAGCAGAGATATCTTATATACTAATAGTGTATATACTAGTTCAAGAGTCACCCGTATATATTTAGGGTAGAGAGAATTTTAAAGATCTGGAGATGGGATCATGAACTAAGGAGATAGGGGACTAGATGGGTTAGGTATGAGGTTTGATATGAAGGTTTGATATGTAAGGTTAGTCAGGTTCAGGACATGGGCATAGCCATTGTGTCTTGAGATATTCTTTCAGGTTGTTTTTGAACTGATTGTGAGAGGTTGTAATTCTAAGGTAGTTTGGTAGGGCGTTCCATGGCTTGCCAATGGAGTTGGCAAAGAGGGCGTCACCACCAGAGTTGTTAGCTTTAATGGTTAGGATCTGGGTGCTGTTGGATGATCGGAGACTATTAAGGTTAGTGTATGGGGTCAGTATGCAACACAGTGAGGGGGTTCTATCTGGTTGATTGATTATTTTACAAGCTTCAGTGAGTTGGTTAAGTTTGAGAAGGTTGGGCAGTTCCAACCAGCCAAGTTTCCTCAGGTTAAGACAATGGTGGGTGCGATATGGGGAACCTGTTATAAATCTAGCAATGTGGTTATAGGCCAGAGAGAGCATGTTAAGTTCCCGTTTATTGAGGAAAGAAAAGACTGGGGAGGCATAGAGGAGGGTGGAGAGGAGATGTGTGCGGGCAATGGTTAGTTTGGCAGTAGGAGTTAAAAAGTTTTTTATTCTGTACATGGATCCAAGTTTTTTGTTAACAGATTTTACGGTTTGGGTAATGGGTATGTCAAATTTGAGCTTATGATCAATAGTTACTCCTAGTAATTTAGTACTGGTGACAGGGGTTATGATAGTCCCATTATTGGATTTAACATGGAAGGTAATATTATTATTATTTGGGAGTTCTTTTCCTAGGGTTGAGAAGACGTTGGGAAAAAATAGTAGTAATTTGGTTTTGGTTGGGTTGAGTAGGAGTTTCAGGTCGGTGAACCATTTTTCTACTAGAGAAAAACAGAGTTGAGTGGTGGTTTGGAGATTAAGGAGGGAGACATCTGAGCAGATTAAGGTGGAGTCGTCAGCATATTGGATGCAGTTAGATTGAGGGATGACTGAGTGAAGGTCATTAATGAAAATGGAAAACAGAAGTGGACCCAATATTGAGCCCTGAGGAACACCTATGGTGTTGGGAAGCAGGCCTGATAGTCTGTTTTGCCACAGGACAGCCTGTTGCCTACCAGTGAGGTAGGCCTTGAACCAGGTTAATGCTGGGGTGTCCAGGTGTAGGGTTGCAAGGGTGGAAAGAAGGAGCTGGTGATTGACCATATCGAATGCTTTTGACAGGTCAAGAAAGAGGGCTGAGGATATTAGTTTGCTGTTGCGATTGGTATTAATGGAGTCGACAAAGGAAAGGAGGGCAGTGGTTGTACTATGGTGGGGGCGAAAGCCGTGCTGGGTGTTGGACAAGAGATGATTGCAGGTTAGGTAGTGAAGAAGTTGTTTGTGGATACATCTTTCCATAACTTTCGCTATTGGGGACAGTATAGCTATTGGTCTATAGTTTGATATTTCCGTGGAGGGACCTCCTTTGTGAAGGGGAATGATGTAAGAAATCTTCCAAATAGTGGGGATATTAGCTTCAGTAATGGTTCGATTGATAATGATTGATATAGGGTATGCAATAGCATCAGACGCAATTTGTAAGAATTCTGCTGGGAGGTGATCAGCTGCTAGGGTGGTTGGTTTGAGCTTTTTTAAGAGAGAACGTATGTAGGATGAGGAGACTGGCTTAAAAGTGAATGGGGCAGGGGCATCATCATGGGATTGTGTGGCAGATGGGGGAGAGGAGGTTAGTTGACTGGCAAGGGTTTGGATTGTCTCGGTGAAGAAAGAGTTAAAGGAATTGGCTATTTCTTCCTGCCCTTTCTCAATGAGTTTCTCGGGGGTTGGGGTAGTAGTTTTACCTGGGTGCTGGAGGTTGTTAAAACATGCCCAGAATTTCTTTGGGTTGTTCTGGTGTTTCTGCTGGAGGTGGCAGAAGTATTGTTTTTTGTCTTGGGTAATGGCTGTTTTAGTAGTGTTTCTTAGTTGTTGAAACTTAGTACGATCTAGGGGGGGTTTTGTGGCTCTCCATTTATCCCAGGCTTGGTCACGGAGTTTAATTTTGGTTTTTGTTTCTCTAGTAAGCCAAGGAGCTATACGTGCTTTGGATCTAATTTGTCTATGTGGGGCATGAGAGTCAAGTATCTTAAGGAATGTGTTGTTAAAGTAGGACACACTATCCTGGAGGGGTAGGGTTCTTAATATGGTCCAGTTACAGGATTTTAGTTCAGCAAGAAATTGTTGTGGGATAAATTTCTTTTTGTTTCTGATTAGTCTATATACGGAAGGGTTGGGAGAAGGGCATTTATGTTTAATAATATAAGTTATAAGGTGGTCACTGAGGTCACTGGGAAGGGTGCCTGTAGTATAGTTGTTTGAGTCTCTATTGGTAAGGATCCAGTCTATGGTACTTTCTTTTTGGAGAGAATTGCCTATTCTGGTAGGGGATAGGATATGTTGGGAAAAACCATATAGGTTAATGGGTTGTGGGGTTGAATGGGTAGAGCAGAGAGACCAGTCAATATTAACGTCCCCAAGTACTATGGTTTCTTGTGGGTAGTTGGTGGCTAACCAGCACAGGGTTTGCTCTAAGTTTTCTGTGTTCTTCCCTGGTGGGATATAGGTAACTATGAGGTTGAGGCATTTTTGAGTGTTTAGGCATATTTTTAGGGCAATTAGTTCTAAGTTGGAGATAATAGGGGGTTGTACTGGATTCCTATGGATATTCAGGGTATTTCTAAACATAACAGCTATTCCACCCCCTTTTTTCTTTGCAAGATCAGCCCTGAAGATATTATACCCGGGTGGAAGAATCTCTTCCTGTAATTCCTGTATAATACAGGGACTCTCTATATTTGATTAAAATCATGTGTATGTTTTGTTATTTTTATTTACCTGTACATCTGTCATTTTGTCATTGCCTTCTGTTAGCCCTAACTTATGACCCTAAATTTTGACAGTTACCCTTTCCCTTAAAACAGGATGAGGCACAATGGCACAGCAGGCAGCATTCACTCTCCAGTTTGATTTTCAGCTAGGGTGACCTCCATACACAGCCTCCATGTCCTTCCTGTGTTCGAGTAGGATTTCTTAGGGCCCTCCAGTTTCCACCCACATTCTAAAGACGCACATTAGGTAGTCTGGATACTCTAAACTGGCTTTAGGTGCATGATGTGGGAAAACAGAGTTCTATATATGCTCAGCAACATTTCTACCCTGCAGCACCTAAGACATTTTCTGCCGTGACTGCTATAACTAGTAAGACAGTTCAGTTTCCATATCATTCTGCACCCATGTCATACCTACTTATTACTCACTGTGTCTGTCTATTTTGGCATACTATTCATCTATATTTATTGCACTGATACATATTCAAAGCAGAAGATTAAGATAACTTCTCCGATCATAACCAACTTATGTGTTCAAGAAACTGATGCCAAAAAATTTACTCGAGTGAAGCTTGAAATGTGAATATTGTCATCCATGTTAAAGAACCCATGTTAAAGGATTATGACTGGGGAGACATGACCATAATTCTTTATAGTGTATGTACTGTAGCTTTATCTGCTCTATGTATTAGTAGTTACAGGGGAAAATGGTGTAATGAGCATGAAAAATTTTACCAGCTTTCAAAGCATTAGGAAGCTGGTAAAACACTTTAGTGTTGCTAAATGGATGACAGGCAGAATCAGAGTGTCCCTCAGAAGAACAAACAGCTTAAAAGATCTTTGTTTTGCCATACTTTTTCTTTAATATCATGTTTCTCAGCTGTCTCGGATTTACGGGGACATCCCTAATTTCTGACTCAAATTTTAGCCATGTCCTTCTTAATCCCTTCTAAACCTGGCGACTTTTGGAGAAAAAATGGTGCATTACACTTAATAAATAATGACAATAATTAATGTTACATGCTTCTTTTACTTCAGAAAATGTATATTAATTCACATTCTCTTATTCTGTCAGTGTTTCATATTAATACTACTAATATTTTAAAAGTGTCCCTGATTGTCCCAGATTATTTCTGGATTTGTGTTGATTCTGTTGAGATTTGCATTTATTACTATTAGTTATTTCTCCCCAGGACTATACTAAAAGCAGGCATTTCAACTTGGACATTCCCAGTCAACAAACAGAAAAAAATTTAAATAAAATGATAACTAATAAAAAAACAAATAATATGACAATAAAATAGCAACTACTTTCCACACTTGATACAAATGACACAAATCTACTGCTGAAAACCCACGATATATAGCAGTACCTAATAGGCAGAAACAGGTGGCTATTGGGGGAGGCAGTCATGGGACAACATGAATGACAGGGTTCTATTTTCTCTTTTATCACATGTCTTGTGCTGGCAGTACTTTGTGTAAGATATGGGAGTGTCCACATCCTGCTGTTACATCCAGGGCACCGCTCTTTTAGTCAGTAGGTGTTCGCACTGCCAGAAATCCACTGGTAATCAAAGGCAGAGATAAGGTGTCATATAACAAAGGAGGATCTCAGATTCTTTGGGAATCTTCAACTTCTGTGGCAAAAATGACTCACAACTCCCAAACGCATTCTCTGACTTAAGCTACTAAAATTGCTGTAGGTACGCTATAAACTTACTGAAGTAAAGAATGTGAATTTGTAAAAACTTAATGAAGCAGATTTTAACAGATAGGCTGGTATCCTAAAACCTTGAAGGTACTGAGCATTAGACATAACTAAACAACTGTATACCAACAACGGCAGTGATATAAAGTACCTGAGCTGTTACACCACTAATCTTGGAGTTGTGTATTACATCTTAGACATTTATGTTAATACGGCTGCTTTCTGTCCTGCTAATACTGTATCTCTGCATTACATTAGTTCCTAAGCCACGTGCCTTTAATGCTGAAATGGCTACACTTTGCATTAATCCAAGCCACATCTAGACAATACTTTTTGCCTAGAAGAGGCACTAAGGAATGCTGAAGGACACTTGTTAGAATCCATCACGGCCCTGCTTCCACTACTCATTCTAACATTCCCAGAATATTTTTGCTCTGACCTGAGCCATTGCAAGGAATCATGTACCATGATTTATCTACTCTCAGTACTTTGTACTCTGATGCATGTAAGTCCTGCTCTGTGGGGAAAAAAACATGGTCTGCAGCAGAATTAATTGATAACTGGAAAAGTAACAATGAAGTGTGTACACATGGGTTCCCAGCCTTTTTGCCTGCATAATCAGTTTATTGCTGAGTTCTGCCCCTTTGATGACATGGCTTATTTATCCATTGAAGGTGCCTGCACATGAATCAGGCTCATTACATAAGCTCTCTGTAGGACACTGTGTACTCTGTGGGACTAGGTGTGGCAGTGTTTCTTCACATCCACATTCCACAGTAACTAAACCCAGAGGTGGAGAGCTTGCACAGAGGGAAAAATGTGTTATCTTGTTTGAAAAGAAGAAATAGAGCAAGACAGTAAGAGAAAGGGAGAAATTCATGTGCGCGTGCACACACACACACACACACACACACACACACACACACACACACACACACACACACACACACACACACACACACACACACACACACGCACACAACATTACAGTAATGAGAGGGCCGATAAAACTTAGGTCTATATACTGATGTGGGAAAGAAACTGAAAGCAGAATTGGGCATAAAGTATAATTCATTTTACCACCAACATAGTAAAAATATAACCACACATCTTATTACTTATAGGAGTACTTCATAAATACTTTGAATTCATAGTCTGGAAATTACTGCAAGTCTTTATATTCCAGCAAAGTTATTTTGAGTCTGACACAGAAAGGCAATGGAGAGCAAAAACTCATTTTAACTGAGTGTCATGTTTCCAGTCTCACCACTTCTGTTGCTATTTGATGTGGAAACCAGAAGGCAATCTGTTGTTCAGTAGTGGCTCCTCCCTGTTACGAAGGCCTGGAAACACACTGTAAACCTAGTTGCTGTAGAAACAGAGGCCAAACATCCAAATAATCATACATTTGAGTGTTGTGTAGAGCATTTAGATACAAGCACTATGTATCATAACAGGCATTGTTTTGTTTATGGGAAAATACCAGTAGTGATATTTAGACCATGAAAGCTGCACAGTAGTCATTTTCCACATTCTGAGGTAACAAAGTATGTTAAACCTTCATTTCAGTAAAAGTGAAACTGGCACCTATTCAGTTTTTTCCAGTAAACTTCTGGTAACTGGGCAATTACAACTAAGAAACCTGTTTTAGACAGAACAGAAAGGCGAACACAGAAGAGAAACAAAGGAATTATACAAAGTGTCTTTCAGAAATACAGGATCTGATTATATGAAAGCAAGGATTAAAGAACTGCTTCTACTTTTTACGTATGCTGGTATTTTGAGCAAACCCTCTTACTTCTAAATCATGGTAAAAGTATACAGCAAATTGCAAGCACTGAACAAAGTATTTCTACCTAAAGTGGCCACAAATACTACTACTAGAGACCAGAATGTAAATTTTTTATCGTTAATCAACTGCAGAAGTTAAACTGGACCAGGATTTTCTGGAAATGAGTTCCATTTTATCACACCCCTAGTCCACTGATGCTATAGTAGTGGATGATGTTCTATTCCCATACATGAATTTCAACTTCTGCACTACGTATAATACAGCTCCACCCCTAACTATTTACATTTTAACCTTTGCTTGTCAAGTTTATTAAGGCTTCTGTAAGATTCCTAGTGCAGTGCAGTGAAACTGCACCATATAAACTGATGATCTGGGAATAATAAGATTATTTCCCCAAATAGTCACTAAGGAACATCAAACTGCAAATGATATTCAGTATTACTTCATATAATTTACTTAAAAATGCCTTACAGTGAATTCATAAAGAGCAAAAAATTATGTTGTTTTCTGCACCAAAACTAAATAAAAATACTTCTATAGAAATAATAAGATACCTCTGGTACTCCATTAATCATACTGAAATCCTAATAAAAGTATACTAAATGAACTCAAAGTATCCCAGAAAGTTCTACAAAAGTATAAGGTCCCAGGGTCATTGCTCTGTGCCATACACTCCTTGTGCTTGCAGATCCAGAATTGTGTGCACTTTCTTGTCCTCAAGCAGAACACAAGGGGGTATAGTAGTCTATCAAGGGTGTAGTTTATCTACCCCCCCCTTCATGTTTTTTTATGAACAGGGTATCAAGATGTAGCCAAGATTAATGTGGGGTGTCTCGCTGTTTGCAAAATGAGGCCATCATCTTGGCCTTTGGTAACTATGATCCCCAACATGCAACGGAGCAATTTACTGCAGTGTGAAACAGATGTGATGAATGAAAATTAGCACTGCAAAACAAACAGTCATGTTCTGTCTGAGAAAAGAGTAGATTCCTGTGTGCAAGAGATAGAAAGTAGTTATCTTGTGGGGATGGGCAGTATCTTGGGGTATTGTTCACAAGAGAGGATAGAGATGCTTGGGGTCGACCAGCAAATGAGTATAGTGGCACCACTTCTGCCAGCACTATACAAGACTGCAGTGGTCTGTAGTACCGAAGATGGGGCTGACTCACACAGTGAAACTCAAATTACAGGTTACTTTAGGTTGATGTCCCTAATCCGGACCAGTAATATAGGAGACTGAATCCTCACCACTGACACTGGAGAGGGACGTTCACTTGGAATACAAATGGATGCACTCAGTATTTCCAGATGCAGACCTCTCTGCATCAAGTGCAATTTCCCTTAAGAGTACTCAAGGAACACGCTCAGTCCAAGGGCTAATTCCTCACACACACACACATGCTCACGTGCACATGTGCACACACACACACACACACACACACACACACACACACACACACACACACACACACACACACGCACACCTGGGAAAGGCTGGCACAGATCTACTTGCTGTGCCCCCTTCTGCCCAGAATATAAGGTAGTTAAACAACAAACTGCAGAAAATGTAAAACTGCTAATCCACACCAAAGAATCCTGAGTAGACCTGTATCACACACCACTTGAGTCCAACTATATCCACAAAAGCAGTATTTATTAAGCTCAAAAATCGTAAGACACTTTTCGTTAATCCACAATAGTTTAACTTCATCAGATACACTCTTCCTTAGAAGCAAAAGTTTAAATAACCCACTTGTCACACCATATTTTAGTGTAACAGTAACATGGTTGCTTGCTCGTTTGAAAAACAGTACTTGTTTTAAGTATTTTATTGGTATTTTAAATATGTGTTGTTTATTTCTGTATTTTTTAACTTCAGTGTGTTGCATTCAGTGAATATTTCACTTGTATGCATTTACATGCATACATTGACACATTTTATCAAATTGGATGTTTTGTTTTGTGTTATAAAAACAGGTTTTGTGCTTCAGAGGGAAGGGCTCCTTTTAGGAGTGTTAGCTGCCACACCCAACAACCTTTGGTTGTAGACCATGTGGTGTGACAAGTGGATTATTTAAACTCTTGCTTCTAAGGAAGTGTGTATCTGATGAAGTTAAACTATTGTGGATTAAGGAAAAGTGTCTTAGCATTTTTGAGCTTAATAAATACTGCTTTTGTGGATCTAGTTGGACTCAACTGGAGTGTGATACAGGTCTACTCAGGATTCTTTGGTATGGATTATAAGGTAGTTAACCCCTGTCAGCTACTTTAAGGATCTTACAATGGTACTCAAATATACTAAGTTAAATTAATATTAATACAAATGGTAATGCTGACCAAACAGCAAGGCATTCAGGAGTGGCCACAGTAATTACCAAATAAATACATGCAAATACTCTCAAACATTAAATATTTTCTAAAAATGACCAGCCACAATGAAATGTTTAAATATATTTAATAATAAATAAAAGAACAACAAAATACTAAATATCTATTTACAGTAAACACCAGAATTTCAGCCACAGCAGATATTAAACATAACACCAATTGAAAGTTTCACAGAATTATAGAAAAACAGTATTTCTAATATCACTATATTTTCTTTCTTGAATAATCTAAAATAATTACTGTTGCCTAGTAAAGTTACTTACTACAGCAAGGCAAGATAATGTGGGTGAGTGGTCCTTGTTGTCAGACCCAAGGCAGAATACAGAATGCGGAGAGCACTTTCCTACTAATATCTAAATATTTTTTTCAGAGTTGATTAAACAATGGCATCACATCTGGTCATCTGACTCTGTTTCCCACACTCACCAACACTAGGAGCTGCTAGGGTTTTAGCACCTATGTGTTACCATATGCACAGAGCTTTGCTCAGATGTGGTGCAGCTGCTGGAAGTCATAAAACCATAAAACCATTCCACTCTTCCTACAGGAGCTACAAACTATTCTCTAGCACAGATATTGCATCTCTGGCTCCATTCAAAACTATGAGATAACATCTTAATGGCTTAACCCGTAAAGTAATTTAATTTCAGATATATTTTGAAGTTTATGATTAACCTATTCACTTCCAGTTCTCTGGTAAAACATATACATTTAATTCAGTTACAATAATACATGTACATTTCTTTTCCTTCCAGCAAGGCACTCTGTTGATATATTTTAACACAAGCAAACCTCACAGATACATTTTCAGCACAAGCATCTGTACAAATCAGTTTGATATCCAAATGAAATATATTTATTTACAAAATTCCAGCTAGCTGTGCTGGCACATGTACACACATCCACTGCACTACCTCTCTTGACATGGCTGGCAGTACCTCCTATCATCCCATCTCTCCCCCCTTTGAAGATTCAAGCTAGTTTTTCATTACCCTTGAGAAACATCACTTGAGAGAAATAAGCCTATCTGGGAATATATTACCCTAATATATTTTAACACAAGGAAACCTCACAGATACAGTTTCAGCACAAGCACATGTACAAATCAGTTTGATATACAAATGGTATATAATTATTTAAAACATTCCAGTTACCTGCGCTGGTACATGTCACACATCTACTGCCCTACTTCTCCTGGCACCAACACTAGAAGCTGCTGGAGTTTTAGCACCTATGTGTTACCATACACACAGATAGAGTGTTGTTCAGATGTGGGGCAGCTGCTGGATGTTATAAAAACATAAAATCATTCCACTCTTCCTACAGGAGCTACAAGCTATTCTCTAGCACAGACACTGCATCTCTGGCTTCATTCAAAACTGTGGGATAATATCTTTATGGCTTAAACCATTACGTAATTTAATTTCTGATATATTTTGAAGTTTAAGATTAACCTCTTCATTTCCAGTCCTTGTTAAAACATATACATTTAATTCAGTTACAGTAATACATGTACACTTCTTTTCCTTCCAGCAGGGCACACTGCTGATATATTTTAACACAAGCAAACCTCACAGATACACTTTCAGCACAAGCATCTGTACAAATCAGTTTGATATCCAAATGAAATATATTCATTTACAAAATTCCAACTAGTTGTGCTGTCACATGTCACACATCCACTGCACTACCTCTCTTGGCATGGCTGGCAGTAACTCCTATCATCACCCCCCTCCCCTTTGAAGACTCAAGCTAATTTTTCAAGTTACCCTTAAGAAACATTGCTTGAGAGGAATAAGCCTATCTGGGAATACTTTACCATGTCTTGAGATTTCTGTCTGCTTTGGCATTGCTAACCCCACTACAGTGCTGCACTGTCATATCATATGCTTGCATCCCTTGGCTCCACCATAGTAACTTTGATTTTTCTGGCTATATCCCTATAGCCATAGATTTCAAACTTCTCCTGCCTGCCTCCTACTGCAAATACTTAACACCAGGACCTCCCTAGCATGGTAAGGTTTCATCACGTTTACATGGTACAATTTGTGCCCCTGCCTCCTGCCTAGCAGTTCTACCATGAAGTTAACATCACTGACCTTCCTTATCACTTTTAAGGGTCCCTCCCAAGCTGCTTGCAGCTTATTGTGTCTGACAGGAATGAGAACCATAACCTGCTGCCCCACAGCATACCCTCTGGCTTGAGAATTCCTTTCATACCAGACCTTTTTCTGTTGTTGGGCTTCTGCCAGGTTCTCCTGGGCCAAGCCCATGGCCTCCATGAGCCTTGCCCTGAGGTTTAGGACATATGCTACAACAAGACTCCTTGTGAAATTCACACTCGCCCTCTCACTCATCACAAATCATATCTAAAGGTCCCCTCACCCTATGCCCATATGGCAACTCAAACAATGAAAAACCTGTAGATTCCTGAGGCACCTCTCTGAATTCAAACAGCAGATGGGGCAACCATTTATCCCACTCTCTCTTAAACTAGTCTGCAAATGCCCATAGCATGGTCTTTAGCATAGAGTTTAACTTCTCCACAAGACCATTAGTCTGAGGATGGTTGGGCGAAGTCTTAAGTGCTTCACCCCACAGTGCTTCCACACAGGTCTGATATGAAATTGGTACCTCTTTCAATCACTATTTCTCTCAGGAAAACTACCCTGCTGAAAATCTATAACAAAGCATTTGTCACCTTCTCGGTCTTAATGGAGGACAGGGCCACTGCCAAAGGGGATCTAGTAGTATAATCAACTAACACCAGGATATGTTATTTCCCTGTGGAACCTGGAGTACTCAGAGGCCCCACAATATCCAGAGCTACCCTCTGAAATGGCTACTCAATTGCAGGCAAAAGCATCAAAGGAGCTTTGACCTTGTCTCCTCCCTTGCCTACTTCTTGGCACTGCTCACAGGTCCTGCAGTACTCTGTTGCATCTCTTGCAATCCCAGCCCAATAAAAGTTCTGCATAATATGTCTCCTTGTATGCTTTATGCCCATATGATCTGCAAAGGGAATGTCATGGGCTATGGCTTGAAGTGTCAGATGGTAGGCTCTCAGCACTACCAACTGCTGCATTCTCTCACCCTCTAGCCCTCCCTCAGGGGTCCACTCTCTATACAGTAACCCTTTGTCCCAATATACAGATTCCTCTTTTCCTTGACAATCAAGTGCCTCACTGGCTACCTCCCTCAAGCCTTGTAATGTAGGGTATGAGAACTGAGCCTGTCTCAATTTCTCTTGGTAAACCTTCCCAGCTCCCCTTCTGCAGGAAATCTGGTATCCTCTGATAGCGGTGTCTTACTGTCAACCTGGGTACTACTACTCACCTCTGCCCTTGCAGTCACTCTGTCCAACGGAACATCGGTACCCCCAAGCAGCTGTGGCTCACCTTCAGTCTCACTGCTACAGGGCAACTCCCCCCTGAAGTAACCACCACACCAGTCCTGGCTTCAAGTCTGTGGTCTGTTTGTGTCTCCCACAGGCTACCAGACCCACATGCTTGTATCCAAGCCTGACTGTGTGTCACTGCATGCGCACAAGGTACTGTATTATCAAAATCAATCCCTATCAGGACATCTGTAGGGACATTCTCAAACACACCTACTTGCTGGATTCCTTTTCCACCCTCCCAGTCAAGGTGAACCCTAGCCAAAGGTATTTGGAATAGGGTCCCTCCTAAAGCTCTGACTGGAGTAAACTGCCCAAGCAAGTAGTGCTTCTTTTTAACCATTGCAGGCTTCACAATGCTTAGGCCAGAGGCTGTGTCTCTCTTAGCAGTGGCCTGTTTTCCATTTACTAAGACAGGCTATAACCTGATGTTGTAGTTTGCTGCCCTTGTTGTCTCCAGACAACTTACTGCTGGCATTCTGTCATTCCCAATTATTGGCTCTCCCTCCTTTTGTTCCCTACCTTGCCTTTGTGAACATCTATACAGTAACTGCCCCTGCTGATTGCATTTAAACCATTTAACCCTTGGTCCTGGACATGTACCTGGACTAGTGGCTTCCCCATACTTCTGGCAGACCCTGTTGGGGTGGTTTAGGCTGCCCACCATGGGATCCCTTAGACCCATGAGCAGCACTGGGTATCCCTTTCCTGTGCAGCGATGCCCTGCTTGCTAGGTATAGGTCTCCCTTCTTCCCCAACACATCTGCAGTATTGCATTCCCTAACTGCTAACTAGATTCTCATGTCCTCAGGCAATGTTCTAAGGGCTTGTTCCCTTACCAAAAGGTCTGCCAGCCCTTCAAAAGTGGTGACTTGACACCCACTCACCCACCTAAGAAAATAAGTTCTTAACTCGGCAATATATTTGCACACACTTTCATCTGCCTTGTGTCTATGCTCACAAAACTTTTTTTTCTATAAGCTTCAGGTGTTAACTTAAAACAGTCTAACAAATAATTTTTAACAGTATTATAATTTAAGCAATCAGTATCAGACAATTTAGAAATAGCAGTTACAGCTTTGCCATGGAGTAAGGGGGTCAGGAACAGTACCCAGAGCCCTTGATCAGCATTATACTGTTTACATACCCTTCCAAACATATGAATAAAACTATCAAACTTATCACCCTCTGTAAATTGTGGAAGAAATTTACTGACCTTTGTGGCTTCTGGGGTTCAGTTATTTTCTTCTCCATTACCTCCATGAGTCTGAACAGTCAGCATCTCCTTCTCATGTTGCCTCTGCCTCTCATTCTCTTCTGCCTACAGATGTCTCAGTCTCTCTGCTGATTCTAGTGCCATCTCTTTCTACTTTTCTTCAGCCCCCAAATGCCACAGGCTCTCTGCTGATTCTTCTTCTAACCGTTTGGCCTTCAGTTCAAGTATCTTTAACTCCAGATGGATTTTTAAGTCCTCTGTAGAAAGGTTGAACTGTCCATTTTCTGAGAGTTCTACATCCCCAAGGCCAGTATGGTTGTCCTCCTGGTTGCTGATCTGTGATGCAGCTGTGACCAAGGCTGTATTCTTTTCTGCTTTAGTCAGGTTGGCATGCACAAGTCCTTTGGCTTAGCACATCTCAGCCAACTGGCTCCTTGTCAGCTTGACATACTCCTCTCTTGACATCCTTGCTTGTTTTCCCTGACTGACTATGCTAAAAAAATAAATAAAACTATAGTGATGTGAAACTCTGAATGTTCACTGTGTGGCTGATTGAGAGTACAAACACCTTCCTTAGTGAACACTGTTTACAGGCTACAGGAATTCAGTATCTACGCCACTGAATCCTAATATGTGGATATCCCATCACTGCCAACCAATTAATATGTGACACCCCACCACTGGCTCAGTAATCAAGGAGCCTCAGTCCTCACCACTGGCAACAGTGGAGCAGATACACACTGGGAGGATAAGTACACACACACAGTAAAGGGCAGTTTCCTTTAAGAGCACACAGAGGCCATAGTCAGTCTGGGGCTGGTTTCTCCTTCTTTCTCCAGATCTCCAATAAAACTCCCCACTGGCACAGCTATAGAGCTGAGATCTCATCTGAGTGGCCAAGCCACGACCTCCAGCATCCTTTCTATCCAACCAGTGCTTTATGTCCCTGCCCAAGTAGCTGACACACACATTATTTGAGATTTGATTATACATACACATGCTCATTCTAGAAACACACACACACACACACACACACACACACACACACACACACACACACACACCTGAGAAAGGCTGGCTCAGGTTTACTAGATATGCCCCCTTCTGCCCAGACTATAAGGTAGTTTTGACTGCCACCAGCTACTCTATGGTCCTTAACAAAGGGTGTCTAATCTTACTGTGTAATGTTACTATTAATCCAAATGGTAGTTTGACCAAGCACAAGGCTATTAGGAGTGACCCACAGTGTCACCAAATAAGTATGCAAGTACTCTCAGAACTTAAATATGTCTCACAAATATCATCCACAATGAAAGGTTTAAATATATTTAATAATAAATAATAAAAGAACAAGAAAATACTCAGTAAACTGTCACAGTTACATTAAAGTTCAAAATCACAGGAAATATGTAAATTAACATTGCAGGACAGTTTTAAATAAATAAGCAAAACATCTAAGCTATACTTCACTATATTCTTGTCTGAATCTAAGAGAATTAATAATCCCTAGCTAACTTACTTACAGAGCAAGGCAAGTGTGGTGAATGGATCTTCTTGTCAGGTCTAAGACAAAATACAAAATGCTGAGTCTCTCTCTCTCTCTCTCTCTCTCTCTCTCTCTCTGTCTCTCTCAGAGAGTTCTTAAATTAATATCCTAAATATTACTGCTGGAATACTTGCAGAATTACATCATTTCTTGTCATCTGACTTCAGTTCCCAGGCTCAAAAACAACAGCCTCATTGGAAGCACTCTTCTTAGATCTAAAGCAGATCCTGGAAGTCATAAAACAATAAAACACTTTATATCTCAACCCTAGTAATTAGTTCTCTTTCAAGATAACCTAGAGAATGCCCTAGTATAGACATCCTGTCTCTGTCATAAAGTAATTTAAATTTTCAGCTATTTGTCTGAAATTAACTTCCTGTGTTCCAGTTCCCATTGTTAAAATATATACATCTAAATAGTTACAATAGTGTATATACATTTCTGTTCTTGTCCAGCAGGGTACACTGTGGATACATCTTTAAGCTCAGTACTGAACAAACCCTGTTCAACACATACTTTTGTACCAGCAGTTTGATATACGCATAACCCACAGTTTTAATACATTTGTGACACAAGCATATGAATCATGTTGATATTCACAAATGACACCTAATTATTTACAAAATTCCAGATATCTGGTCTGGCAGTACATCCTTTTGTCACAATCAATGAGGATAAAAGCCAGATGAAGAAGATTGAATAAGGTAAGGCGATCTACCAACGTGCCCCATGGAGGAAGTGTACCAGACATGGTCTCACTATTTTACTTTTTAACTAACATTATTCCATGGGTCTCCACTGCAAGAGGTTTAATGTTTCACACAGTGAAAACCTATAGTCTGGCTGGGTTTTTCTTGCAGTTTTTTACTGAATGGTGTGTCTGTGTGTCCTTTTTACCCTTTGGTTTGGATGTTAGCTGGGATGTTTTGCAGTCACCTTAATCTTTATGGGTATCAGCTGGGTTTAATGACCCTGTGTTTGTGAAGTATAGACAAACTATCCATGTATGCTGTGTTGATTAGGTCAATAAAAAGGCCAAACATGCATGTCCACAGCTAGTGGGATTTGGCTTTATTGGCCTGAATGTAATCATAAAGACTTAAAAAGTAAAAAAGTCATGGACATTCAGAAGCCATGTAGCTGAAACACTTGAGTTCTTCAGGGGTCATTGGCATATATCCCACGGGCTTCCACTACAGGAGGATTATGGTATCACACAATTAAAATTCTAGCTTAGCTGGGTTTTTCTTGCAGTTTATATATATATATATATATATATATATATATATATATATATATATAGGTTTACACTGAAAACCTTGAAACTGCATTTGCCGATCGGCATATGCTCGTCTTGCAGTTTTCAAGTCGGTGGAATGTCAACCCAAATTGATCAACTACACTACAGCGAATGGGTAGTGTAATTTGAGCATTTGGGTTTGACATTGTGCAGGGGGATTGTAGTTTAGTGAGGAACAGGAAATTAGTCCATTTCCTCAATGAAGTGCGCTCTTGGAGTTCGTATATTTAATCTGCAGGGGGTGTGGGGGCCCAGCCCCACACATGGGGGTGTAGGATGGCATAGCCCCCCTGCAAAACAGTAGAATTAACAAACCATTGACTGTACAGTTTAACAGTATGTTAATGTGCATAGCAGGAGGTGAGTGACGTCACCTCCTGCTATGTCGAATACATCGAACCACAGTTGTCGATGTATTCATTTTCGGTTTGGTTTATTGTTTCATTCCAAATTCCACATTTAGAGTCAACATTTTAAATGGTCGACCGAAGCGCACCTTTTTTAACTTTTTTATACATATTCATACAAACATACATATGTGAGTATGTGTGAATATATTATATGTGTGTGTGTGTGTGTGTGTGTGTGTGTGTGTGTGTGTGTGTGTGTGTGTGTGTGTGTGTGTGTGTGTGTGTGTGGATATATATATATATATATATATATATATATATATATATATATATATATATATATATATATATGGGTCTACTACGGTTGATTGAAAACTCAGTTGACTGAAAATGAAATTACTAGGACCACTTCACTTTAAGCTCACTTCACTGAAAACTCATTTCTTTGAAACTCATTTAGTTGAAAGTCATAAATGGCCTTTTCCCTACTGCAGTGCGACCCTGGAGTTAGTATATAAAGTAAGGGGGGTGGGGGGCACAGCCCCATATTATAAACATTTTAAACTATACACAGTGATACTTACAAGTGCAATAAATGTTTCCAAAAGAGAATATATAACCAAGATATGTGGGGGGCTTCACCCCACACCCCCCAATGTGGAGGGCTGTGGCCCCCAGACCCCCCTTACTTTATATACTAACTCAAGGGTTGCACTACAGTGGGGAAAAGGCCATTTATGACTTTCAATGAAATGAGTTTCAGTGAAGTGAGCTTTCGGTGAAGTGGTCCTAGTAATTTAATTTTCAATCAAGTGAGTTTTCAATCAACCATAGTAGACCCATATACATATATATATATATATATATATATATATATATATATATATATATATATATATATATATATATATATATATATATATATATATATATATATATATATGTGTGTGTGTGTGTGTGTGTGTGTGTGCACAGTGAGAGAGAGACAGAGAAAGAGAGAGCTTGACCCTCTACAAGCCCTATAAATAGTCAAAAAAGCTGAAACAGACCAACAAAGAATTCAGAGACTACTGTAAAAACTTTCTTCCTAAATTTATCAAATAAAAGGATTCGTAAGCGGTATCAGTGTCAGCATTATAGTCCCAGATAAAGCTAGTGACTTTAAGTCTGGGAAAGCAGGTTCATGGAATAGTTTTTCCAGGGATTTTTAATTTATTCTTAATGCTAAGTTTTCCTTTCTTCTACTCGTATTTCTGGAGTTACCCACAACAGCAAGATTTATGCCTAGTAGATATATTTAAACCATGCTGTGCATTGCAAGCACATTCCTGGCTAACACACAGATGCAGAGACAATACTCTAAATATGCTTTTCTGCAAGAAATTGTGCTGTGATGTTGCCATAACTAAAGATCTTAGCAACAGTCTAGCATACTTTATAAAGCTTTATACCTCACTAAAGTATTTAGCAGATTCTGGATAAAAGAACATGGAAATGGTCAGACATAGGTCTTACCAGTTCTTTCCAGGAATGCAAGCCTCATTGGAAGCACTCTCAGATGGACACATTCAGTGACTTATCTACTATTTCTTTTAGAGATCCAGCTCTATTCACATATTAATTTACAGTGTAGCTTCATGCCTGGTTTGTTTTTGTAGGCGTGCAAGTATAATGAACAGACTTACTGCAGTGGTTTCTTTCAGTACTTGCATTTCTCTGCCCATTTGTGTCAAGCATATCGTATTTCAGCAGAAAATCATAATGCCTGCCAGGCGACAACTAAGTGGCCTGAGTGACCACGTACTAATATCTATTGAATGTACAATGAGAGATAGTGGTATGCTGATTTACCACTGCACTGTAAAAGGTAGGCAAGCTACTATTTATCCCCAGTTCTTACATATCTTAAGCTATTAACCATAGAGAATGTTCAGAATTTTCTTCTAACCCCACTAATGTCAAACCTAATCTACTTCCGGTGTATCTAAAATGAAGCTAGAAGTCTACTAAAGAATCACAGACTTGCTCTAGCCAAATTATTTCTTTATGCATTATTAGCAGCCTAACAAAAAGTACACCATTTGAAAGGTGTAACATAGATAAATATTGATAAGGAAGGATAGTGTTCTGCTTTACAACAACTTTGGTTATTACAACAAAGAAAACCACCTCAACACAGCTAATAAGAGATTACAAATTGTTTAACATGTAACCGAAATATTTTTGGCAATTCTAGCAGGGAAAAACAAACCAATATTTAAGCTTTACAAGAAGTATGAGCAACTGAGAGTATTAGATTTTACAAAATGAGAGATCAACAGAAGAATTATCAATCTAAAACCCTGAAATGGTCAAATCACTAGTGTAGCCTGACTTCAGAAGACATTAAGTCGACATATGAATGTGGGTAGGTACTGCTTATGACTAGTGTGGTATTATCTTTATTACCTACTGAAAGAAGTGAAAGTGGCATTGCAATAGTTCCATTACACAGAGAAAGATAACGAATGCTTCATTTAAAAGCACATTACAGTCTCAAGACAGTCCGTTAAAACACAACACTCCTTGCTTTAAAATAGCATTCCTAAAGAAGAAAGTAATAAAGCATCAACAAAATTAAGAAAATGGCAAGTTTTTTTCCCCCAAAGAGAACTTATCTGCCCTACAAAGCAAAGCACAAGCCGACCATCGATCCTCAAAAGACTAAGAGGAGCATATTCTTTGGCAGCACTAAAGCTCTGAAGGGTTTCATACCCAAACTTGTCTTTTAATCAGCTCAACTTGAGCTGCTTGACAGTTTGGCCTCATGGAAGGTACCCTGAAGCTTTGCGAAGCTGGCTGGCTGTTAATATCCTTGGCAGGATATAACCCATATAGCTAAGGATACTGTAGCAGTGTTATATGATGAACATTTGTCTTTGCATTAAGGCAGTCCCAGGCCAGTTAACTCAAAGCTAAGGGTCTAAGAATTCCAAATTTGATGGTTGCTTTGACTCTTTAAATGACATAAAGAAACAAAAATGTGTTTTCATTTTGTGATCTGATTTTAAATTCATTTTTACAATCTGTATCTGCTTTAGCTAAGGTCTTTAAGCCTATATTAGTAATTCTAGTTTACAGTTGCACTGCATCTTTGCTGTTTAAGTGGTTTATCTCTTGTTATTAAACCCTAGTTTTATTCTTATGTACTGAGTATATGTCATGCTCATTAAGGATAGCACAGCTGTGTAAGTTGAACTTACCATAACAGTAGGTGTTCGAATGATTACTGTTGCAATAGCCTTAGTTATATGGGTTATACCCCTCCAAGGATATAACAGCCCATCAGCTTCCAAACCTTCAGGGCACCCTCCACACTTCCAAACTGTCAAGTAGCTCAATCCGAGCTGTTTAAAAGCCATGTTTGGACACAAAGCCCTTCAGATCTTTCTTGCCAACAGAGAGAGGGTGGCTGAGTCCTTAAAGGACACTGCTTGGAACAACAAAAAACAAATGTCTGCACCCTGGCATAACAAACACACCCAGAAACAAGGGGGATGGAGGGAGGGAGTGGCTATTGCAGCAGTGATCATTTAAACATCTACTGTTATGGTAAGTTCAACTTATACAACTGTACTATGCTCATCATATTAATCACTGCTGCAGTACCCTTACCCATATGGGTAGATTACCATAGCTAACTACATTTGTGAGGTGGAAGAAGAAGAGTCCAACAACCTGGAAAATGGTCCAGTCAAAGCTTGATTTGGACCTAAAGAAGGACTCAAGCTGATAGTGTTTTGTAAAAGTATGTACAGAGGTCTAATTAGCAGCTTCTAGAATACTTCTAGAATCCAACCCTTTCCAAAAAGCCTTAGATGAAGCCAAGGCCCTGGTAGAGTGGGAGAGTTTGTTTATGGTGGGTAGTTGGTATAATGGTTAAGGTGGTTACTTTACACACACAAGGTGCAGGGTTTGATTCTCACATGGTAATTGGTTATGCTTGAAATGGCTCACAAGAGCAGTTAGCCTTGTACTAACCTATGAACCTATGGTGAGTATAACAAAAGGTAATAGCCTCAGACAACCATTTGGAAATAGTCTGTTTTGACACAGGTTGTTCCTTCTTCTTACCTTCACAAGAAATGAACACTTGATCTGAATATCTGAAAGATTTAGTTCTATCAAGATAGTACCTGAGTTTTCTGTGAAAATCTGAGATATGGCTCATCCTTTCTCCCTCATTTTTAGGTTCCGAAAAGAAAATGGGAGAGATTGATAGTTTGGCTTATAGAAAACTCAGATACCACTTTAGGCATAAAAGGATTAATTCATAAAGAACCCGTCCACATGAAAATTGAGGAAGGACTGACTCACCATAAGAGCTTATAACTCAGATACCCTTCTTGCAGAGGTCAGAGTAATCAGAAAAACTGTATTTAATGTTAAGAAACTCATATCAGCCAAATTACCTGGTTCAAGTGGAGCAAGTGTTAGCTTCTGTAACACAAAATTAAGATCCCTAGGAGGGGTGTGATATCCTGCTCTTGACCAGTAATCAAGGAGTCTCAATCTTCACCACAACAATGGTGAGGGATGCTCACTTAGAACAAAAATAGATACACACAGTATTTCAAGATGCAAAAAAAAAAAAAAAAGCAAAATTTCCCTTAACAGCACACAGGGAGCACACTCAGTCCATGGTCTGGGTTTCGCTGTCTTTATCCAGACTCTATTAAGACTCCCCACTGCAACAGCTACAGAGTTGAGTCCTCAGCCGTGTGCCCCAAGCTAAGTCCTCCACTACCCTGTCTGTGAAACCAGTGCTGTGTGTCCCTGCTCCAAGAAGCTGACACACAAACTCTTTGAGATTTGATTACCACATGCGCGCACATGGGCAGACACACACACACACACACACACACACACACACACACACACACACACACACACACAAACACACGCACACCTGGGAAAGGCTGGCACAGATCTACTTGCTGTGTCCACTTCTATCCAGATTATAAGGTAGTTAACCCCTGCCAGCTACTTTAAGGATCTTACAAGGGTACTCAAATATACTGAGTGAAATTAATATTAATACAAATTGTAATGCTGACCAAACAGCAAGGCTTTCAGGAGTGGCCACAGTAATCACCAAATAAATACATGCAAATACTCTCAAAATTTAAATATTTTCTAAAAATGACCAGCCACAATGAAAAGTTTAAATATATTTAATAATAAATAATAAAATAACAAGAAAATACTAAATATCTATTTACAGTAAACACCAGAATTTCAGCCTCAACAGATATTAAAAATAACACCAATGGAAAGTTTCACAGAATTATAGAAAAATAGTATTTCTAATATCACTATATTTTCTTTCCTGAATAATCTAAAAGAATTACTGTTGCCTAGTAAAGTTGCTTACTACAGCAAGACAAGATAATGTGGATGAGTGGTCCTTGTTGTCAAACCCAAGACTTAATACAGAATGCTGAGAGCACTTTCCTACTAATATCTAAATATTATTTCAGAGTTGATTAAACAATGGCATCACATCTGGTCATCTGACTCTGTTTCCCACACTCACCAACACAAGGAGCTGCAGCGTTTTAGCACCTATGTCTTACCATATGCACAGAGCTTTGCTCAGATGTGGTGCAGCTGCTGGAAACCATTCCACCCTTCCTACAGGAGCTACAAACTATTCTCTAGCACAGATATTGCATTGCTGGCTCCATTCAAAACTATGAGATAACATCTTAATGGCTTAACCCATAAAGTTTGATATCCAAATGGAATATATTTATTTACAAATTTCCAGCTAGCTGTGCTGGCACGTCACACATCCACTGCACTACCTCTCTTGGCATGGCTGGCAGCACCTCCTATCATCACAACCCCCCCCTTTGAAGATTCAAGCCAGTTTTTCATTACCCTTGAGAAACATTGCTTGAGAGGAATAAGCCTATCTGGGAATACATTACCCTGATATATTTTAACACAAGCAAACCTCACAGATACAGTTTCAGCACAAGCATATGTACAAATCAGTTTGATATACAAATTACATATAATTATTTAAAACATTCCAGTTACCTGTGCTGGTACATGTCACACATCTAATGCCCTACTTCTCTTGGCACCAACACTAGAAGCTGCTGGAGTTTTAGCACCTATGTGTTACCATACACACAGATAGAGCTTTGTTCAGATGTGTGGCAGCTTCTGGATGTTATAAAAACGTAAAACCATTCCACTCTTCCTACAGGAGCTACAAGCTATTCTCTAGCACAGACGCTGCATCTCTGGCTGTGGGATAATATCTTTATGGCTTAAACAATAAAGTAATTTGATTTCAGATATATTTTGAAATTTAAGATTAACCTCTTCACTTCCAGTCCTTGTTAAAACATATACATTTAATTCAGTTACAATAATACATGTACACTTCTTTTCCTTCCAGCAGGGCACACTGTTGATATATTTTAACACAAGCAAACCTCACAGATACATTTTCAGCACAATCATCTGTACAAATCAGTTTGATATCCAAATGAAATATATTTATTTACAAAATTCCAGCTAGTTGTGCTGGCACATGTCACACATCCACTGCACTACCTCTCTTGGCATGGCTGGCAGTACATCCTATCATCATATCTCTCCCCGCTTTGAAGACTCAAGCTAGTTTTTCAAGTTACCCTTGAGAAACATTGCTTGAGAGGAAAAAGCCTATCTGGGAATACATTACCCTGTCTTGAGATTTCCATCTGCCTTGGCATTGCTGACCCCACTACAGTGCTGCACTGTCATATCATATGTTCTTATCCCTAGGCTCCACCATAGTAACTTTGACTTTGCTGGCTGTCTCCCTATAGCCATAGATTTCAAACTCCTCCTGCCTGCCTCCTACTGCAAATACTTAACACCAGGGCCTCCCTAGCATGGTAAGGTTTCATCACGTTTACATGGTACAGTTTGTGCTCCTGCCTCCTGCCTAGCAGTTCTACCATGAAATTAACATCACTGACCTTCCTTACCACTTTTAAGGGTCCCTCCCAAGCTGCTTGCAGCTTATTGTGTCTGACAGGCATAAGAACCATAACCTGCTGCCCCACAGCATACCCTCTGGCTTGAGAATTCCTGTCATACCAGACCATTTTCTGTTGTTGGGCTTCTGCCAGGTTCTTCTGGGCCAAGCCCATGACCTCCCTGAGCTTTTTCCTGAGGTTTAGGACATATGCTACAACAAGACTCCTTGTGGGATTTACACTCGCCCTCCCACTCATCACAAATCGCATCTAAAGGCCCCTTCACCCTATGCCCATATAGCAACTCAAACATTGAAAAACCTATGGATTCCTGAGGGACCTTTCTGGATTCAAACAGCATATGGGGCAACCATTTGTCCCACTCTCTCTTATACTAGTCTACAAATGCCCATAGCATGGTCTATAACGTAGAGTTTAACTTCTCCACAAGACCATTAGTCTGAGGATGGTTAGGCGAAGTCTTAAGTGCTTCATCCCACAGTGCTTCCACACAGGTCTGATATGAAATTGGTACCTCTGTCTATCACTATTTCTCTCAGGAAAACTACCCTGCTGAAAATCTATAATAAAGCATTTGTCACCTTCTCAGTCTCAATGGAGGACAGGGCCAATGCCTCGGGATATTTAGTAGTATAATCAACTAACACCAGGATATGTTATTTCCCTAAGGAACTTGGAGTACTCAGAGGCCCCACAATATCCAGAGCTACCCTCTGAAATGGCTACTCAATTTCAGGCAAAAGCATCAAAACAGCTTTGATCTTGTCTCCTGCCTTGCCTACTTCTTGGCACTGCTCACAGGTCCTGCAGTACTCTGTTGCATCTCTTGCAATCCCAGCCCAATAAAAGTTCTGCATAATACATCTCCTTGTATGCTTTATGCCCATATGATCTGCAAAGGGGATGTCATGGGCTATGATTTGAAGTGCCAGATGGTAGACTCTCGGCACTACCAACTGCTGCATTCTCTCACCCTCTAGCCCTCCCTCAGGGGTCCACCCTCTATACAGTAACTCTTTGTTCCAGTATACAGATTCCCCTTTTCATTGACAATCAGGTGCCTCACTGGCTACCTCCTTCAGGGCATTATATTGAAGGGTCTGAGAGGTGAGCCTGTCTCAACTCTAACTCATATAAGCCGAATTTTCTGGTTCAAGTGGAGCAAGTGTTAGCTTCTGTAACACAAAATTAAGATCCCAAGGAAGGGTGTGATATTCTGCTCTTGACCAGGGATCAATGAGTCTCAATCTTCACCAGAGACAATGGTGAGGGATGCTCACTTAGAAGAAAAATAGATACACACAGTATTTCAAGATGCAAAAAAAAAAAGCAGAATTTCCCTTAGCACACAGGGAGCACACTCAGTCCAGTGTCTGGGTTTCCCTGTCTTTATCCAGGCCCTAATAAGACTCCCCACTGCAACAGCTGTAGAGTTGAGTCCTCAGCCGGGTGTCCCAAGCTAAGTCCTCCACCACCCTGTCTGTGAAACCAGTGCTCTGTGTCCCTGCTCCAAGTAGCTGACACACAAACTCTTTGAAATTTGATTTCCACATGCGCACACGGGAATGGGCAGACACACACACACACACACACACACACACACACACACACACACACACACACACACACACACACACACACACCTAGAAAAGGCTGGCACAGATTTACCAGCTATGTCCCTTTGCCTAGACTAAAGGAGGATACTGCCACCAGGACATTCCAGAGCCAGCTACGCTAAGACTCTTACAAAGGTACTCAATTATACAGAGTGAAATTAATACCAATACAAATGGTAGTGGTTGACCAATGCAGCAAGGCTTTCAGGAGTGTCCACTGTGTCACCAAATAAATATAAGTACTCTCAAAGGTTAAAATATTTTGTAAAAGACCAGCCACAATGAAAAGTTTAAATATATATATTAATAAACAGTAAAAGAACATGAAAATACTACATATCTATTTACAATAAACATGAGTTTCAATCACAGAAATAAGAAAAAACAGTAGCTAATCTTACTATATTTTCCTGATCTATAGAATTACTATTCCCTGGTTACTTACTAAAGCAAGGCAAGATGAAGCGGGTGAGGGGTCCTTCTTTGTCAGGTTTCACAAACAGACTGCTCTGAGACTTCATATTATCTAGTATTAAAACATTTCAATGCTAGATTACAGATTGACATCACATACATCTGGTCATCTGACTCCGGTTTCTGCATTTCCTCATTTGCTAGAAACTGAACCAGAATTTAGCACATATGTGTTACCATACACACAGATAGAGCTTTACTGAGATGTGTTATAGGATCTGGAAGTTAGAAAATCATTTCAAAACGTCCACCCTTCCAAGGTAGCAATTAGTTCTCCCACAAGGACAATACAGTAGGATTCCTAGTCCTGGTTATCACAGACATTTTGTCTCTGGCTGCAGTCAGAACTGTAAGATACAATCTTTATGGCGTAAACCAGATAATTTAAGTTCAGACTATTTTTCAAGGTTAGCCGGACTGAGATGAACTTCTTCTCTTTCATTATCCTCTGTTACAATGTATTCATTTCAACAGTTACAATACAATCTGACATACAGGTGTATTTATTTTTTGTCCAGCAGGACCCACTGTTGGTACATTTTTAACACAAGCAGCTTTACAAATACATTTTCAACACAAACACAATCAGTTTGATATAAAAATGACATATAATTCTTTGCAAAACTCCAGCTAGCTATGCTGGCATATGCTACACATTCACTGCCCTACTTCTCCTGGCATAGCTGGCAATACCTTATGCTATCACAAGGGGCCACTGATTTTCTTGAAGGCCTCTTACGCAAAATCCTTTTCAAGAACATTCTGACATAAGATTGCATTAAAAGAGGAAGACTCATGGGCAGAAATACTGAAATGGCCGAAAAATGAACCTTAGTAGAGGAATAAGAAAGGCTACAGGCTAACTCACACAAATATGGTAAAATCAGACTAGACCTGAATGGATCTTTGTTATTTATTTGTTTTATTTTTATTTTATTTATTTAAATTTGTTGACCGGGTGTGTCCGACTGGATGTAGGTCCATTTTCAGCGGAGGCCCAGGGAGAAAAGCTCCACAGTAAAATAAACAGACAGTAGTTACATTGGATTACATAGCGATTAACAATTTAACATAGCAATTACTTACAACATATTTACAGATGAAGAACATAGTACATCAGTAGACAACTAGAATTTTTATCTGTGAAGTACATAACAGACATTAACAAATGTTACAATGAGAAGCTCCTGCTGTATAATAAGTACTAGGCTTATGAGCATCTGAGCTTGCTATAATCAAGGTAGTTAGTGGAGTGGAAAGAAAGGTAGTGGTTGGATGGGGTGGATGATATTAGAGTGGGAGTTGCAAGAGCATAGTCAGCATGTTTTTAGGTGCACTTTTAGTAAAGTTTTGAAGTGGGTGCATGATGGTACAGAGGTAATTGTGGGTGGGAGTGAGTTCCATAATTTGGCTATGGCGCAAGAGAATAGTTCTTCACCAGCAGAGTTATTGGCTTTAGTGATCTGCAAGTGATTTTTGTTGCTGGATCTTGGTGGTCTGGTGGTGCGATAGGGTTGGAATAGATTCTGGAGGGATGGGACATTTAGTGGATGGTTTACTAGTTTGTGGGTGAGTGAGAGTTGATACCACTGAAGGAGGTGAGGGAGTTCAAGCCAGCCCAGTTCAGCAAGTGAGAGACAGTGGTGACTACGGTAGGATGCCCCTGTGGCGAATTTGGTGATTTTGTTGTAGCAGGTCTCTAGCTTGTTTAGATCACATTGCCTTAGGTTGGTATATATTGGAGAGGCATAAAGTAGGGTGGAGATAAGGTGGGAATTTTGCTATTGAAATCTTTGCTGCTTTGGTGAGAAATTGCTTATTTCTGTATAAAGTTCCTAGTTTTTTGTGGACTTTTTTATGGTCATGGATATGTGTATGTCAAATTTTAGTTTATTGTCTATTTCCACTCCTAGCAATTTGGTGTGTTCAGTTGGGTATATAGTGGTGTTGTCTTTTGCTGTGATGTTAAAGTGAGAGTTGTTTTGAGTATGTTTGGTGGGTTGGAAGATGAGTGGTTTAGTTTTGTTTGGGTTGAGTATTAATTTGGCAACGGATAACCATGTTTCAACCATGTTTGACACCAACTAGAAAACCCTTTCCATTTGCTAATAAATTAATTTCTAGTATCAGGCTTTCTTGACTCCATTAGTACTTGTTGCACATCCTCAATAAATAAGTGCCTAAAAGTAATTAAGACCCTAATATTCATGCAGTCACTTGAAGACAATTGATATCAGGGTGTATCAAATACCCCTGTTCTTGTGTGAGTAGATCCAGTCTGTGATGAGGCTTGTGCTGATTGCCCCTAGCCATTTCCAAAAGAAGGAAGAACCATGATTGCATAGGTCAGAAGGGAGCTACTGCAATGCTCTTGGGGGAGTCCTTTTGCAATTTCAGAAGTACCCTGGATATTAGTGGAAAGGGTGGAAAAGGATACAGTAACATGCCTATCCAAGGAAAAGAAAAGGTATCTAACTTCCAGGCTTTCTTGCAGGTAGTCCTGGAACAGAATCTTGCCAGTTGATTGTTCAGAGATGAGGCAAAGAAGTCTACTTGTGGAACTCCCCAAAGATTGAACAAATCTTAGAAGACCCCCAATCTTGTTTCCATTCATGAGGATCTGCCCTGGTCCTGCTTAGCTTGTCTGCCAGACAGTTTTGCTCTGACAGAATGTATGCTGCCTGTAGAATAAGACTGAGCTGTGAAGCTATATCCCAACCTAACATGGCTAGTCTGCTGAAGGGTTATGACCTGGATCCCCCTTGCTTGGTCATGTACCACATGACTGTGGTATTGTCTGTAATCACTTGAAGAGGTCCAGAAGACTAATGATGGTTCAGAGAGTTGAGTGCCTTGACCAGAGTAAGCATCTCCATGATATTTATGTGCTTACATCTGTCCTTGGTGTCCAATACCCATGCACTTTTATCCCCTTTGAAACCACTCCTTAAGCAAAGTCCAAAACATCTGCAGTGACTGACTGCTTTAGAACAGGGAGAGAAAAGGGGAAACTTTGATTTAAGGATATCTGTTGTTTCCCCAAAAGGTTTTGTCTTCTGACAAGTCCCACCACTGGTATTTGAAAAAAAAGGTGTTGATGCTGGGACCAAAGCAATTTCAGATACCACTGTAACTTTCTCATATGAAGTGCCAGGGGTGTCATAAAAATCATAGATGCCATGAGACCAAAAATCCTGAGGTATTCCCTCAAAGTGACTGAAGTCTGAGTGGTAAACCATAGAAACAGATCTAAACAAAGATCTGTTTTTTTTTTTTTTCCTGTGGAAGAAAACCTCTTTGAATGGAGTTATCTAGTTGTCATCCGAGGAGCACAATCCTGAGTGAAGGAGTCAAGAAAGACTTTTGAATGTTCCCTTGGAATCCCAGCTTGTGTAAGAGATCTCTCTTTCAAGAGAGGGATTCCTGACACCTTGACAAAGTATTTGCAAAGATAAGCAAGTCATCTACATAAGGTAAATGCGGATATCCTGTAACCTGCAATGAGTTATAACTGGAGCTAGACACCTTGTGAGCAGCCTTAGTGCATGGGGATTTTCCAAAGGGTAAGGCAGGAACTAATAATGTGATCCAGACATACAAAACCTTAAGAAACATCTGAAGACTCATTGAATAGGAATGTAACGATAAGCATCTTTTAAGTCTAGTGTTACCAGGAAACTTGAAAGAGGAAGAAAAAATAACAGGTTGTGAAGTGATATCATTTTGAATTTGGGCAGTATCACAGACAGCTTTAGGAAAGGAAGATCCAGAACTGGTCTCCAAGTGTTTTCTTTCTTTGGCACTAAGAACATCCTTGAATAAAAACCCCTACCCATCTGAGAAGAAGGAACTGATTCTATCACTCCATGTGACAGCATGTGATGAAGAACAGGTGGAAACAAAAACAAATTCTAATCTGGGGGATGAGGAATGACATTCAGGAAAGGAGGAATTTCCTCCACTGCTAAGTGTAACCCCGATGAATGATTTTCAGAATCCATTTGTCTGAAACAAGCTGTTGCAAAAGAGAAAACTGAGATTCAGATTTTCTGGTAAAAAAGGGGATCAGGGTGGGAGGGGGTCACAAGGTCTCTTGAATAGTCATTCAAAATTGTTAGACTCTACTCGATTTTGGGAGGTTCAAGAATTATTTTTGGAAGCATATTGCCATTTCTTCTTAAACATTTGTTTACCTGAATTTTGTTGAGATAAAATATGCTGTGTTTTGCCAAAACTGGATGAAGAAATAAAAAAAATTAGACAATTTGGAAAAGGAGGTCTGAAAATCTTAGAGCTTCCTTAGATCAGCTTACCCCTTTCATCACACTTTGTGATCACTTCTGCATCAGAAGGGCCAAACACTAAATCTCCATCTGAGGGAGAATTTAAAATCTAATTTTTAATATCATCTAGGAGGTTCTGAGCATGCAGCCATGCAAACCATCTCAAAATAGTACCAGTGGTCAAAGATCCGGAAGAAGTATCAACAGAGTCATACACACACACTGCAAACAATGAGTAGTAATTCATCCATTTGGAGAAACTGAGTTATTTAAAGTAGATTTTTCCTCACAAGAAGAAATTGCAGATAAAACGTTCCTCATACGTCTACAATTTGTCAGAGCAATCTATAACATATGAGCCTGACAGGTCTACTTTGTTTCATTGACTCTCATTTCACTGAATTTCATTTCACCTCGACCACATCGCTGAAAACACAAATTACTGAAAACTCATTTCAATGAATCTCATTTCACTGAAGTGCATTTAGTATATATGGCACTGCGTAGAGTACTGTAAGGCAAGTAAAAGGGATATGTCCTTTTCCCCGCTGTAGTGCGATCCTGGAGTTAGTATATATAGTTAGGGTGGTGTGGGGGGAGCACAGCCCCCCACACTGGGGTGCATTTGGGGCATAGCCCCTTCCTTGTTGGTTTTATATTGTATTTTACCAAAAACTTCAAAACAATACATTTTGAACAACAGACATGCATAGTTGTGACACCAATGACTAACTCTCTCCAGAAGACAATATGTACTCAAACTAAGTGGAGGGCTACACCCCCGACACACACACACCCAACTATATATACACTAACTCCAGGATCACACTACAGTGGGGCAAAGGGCATATACCTTTTACTTGCCTTACAGTACTCTACACAGTGTCATATATATTAACTGCAGTTCAGTGAAATGAGTTTTCAGTAATCTGAGTTTTCAGCAAACTGGTCGGGGTAAAATGAAATTCAGTGAACTGAGATTCAATGAAACAAAGTAGACCTGAGTCTGACAATTCAAAGTTGCAGAAGTATATACTTTTTTCCATACGTATTATTTATTTTCCCATCCTTATCAGAAAGAGTAGGACTGGAAATAACTAACTGCTTAGGAGAAGGGGGATCAACTAAAGCTATAGCTGCTGGATCAGGTTTGGGAATAGTGTATAAACATTTAAAAGAATGAGGAACTTTATATAGCCTATCTGCCTTTTTAGGGGCAACTAGTTGACTATCAGGAAAGTAGCCATCAGTAACACACACACATCCTCTAAAGCAGAAAGAACAGGAGGAATGGGTGTTATGTTCTGGAAAATCCTTCTGTAACAACATATAGTATTTTAACCTCAGTGCTCTTCCACTGAAAACACAGACACACTCTAGCAATAGTATCAGAGAAAGAGAACCCTCCACAGGTAGAATCAGAAACCGAGTCTAAATCAGAAATCTGAGGAAGAAACCTTGTGTCAGTCCCTGCATCTTCCTATTTAGATTCAGAATCTCGATTCTCTTCAGGAAAAGGGGAGCCCTTATTTGTTTAGCAGAAACTACCTTAAAAGAAGGATCAATAGCCTAATTAAACCCTAAGCCACACACAGTAAACTACTCCTATCTAAAGAAATTTGAGGAGGAAGAGATACAGGCTTGGTTTTCTGTTTCTTTTTGACAGAAACAATTGGGGCCAACCATGTTACTAATGGCAGCATCTGCTTCCCCAGGGATGGGCACAGAATTCTAACACAACAGGTAAACCTTTCCTGTTCTATCTCCCAGGACCGACAATAGTGTCTCTCCCTTGTGCACTGAGGAGACCTCAACAGCCACAGAGGATGTGTCCAAACCCAGTACCTAGTGGCTGTAGATGCTACACCAGAAGGATCTGGAAAAAAGATGAGTGGTCTGAGGTACAACAAATGGCCACACCAGAGTCACCCACCTGTGTCTGAGGCAAATTGCTAGCGTGAAGATGTGGCAAAGGCTGTTTGCTTAACTCTTTCTTTTTGTGGCAGGAAGAATGACCGCCTGTGGGATCGGCAGTCTGGTCCATGGTCAAGCCAAAAATGGTGCCTCTTTCCCAGTGAGTTCAAGCAGCAATTTCTGGTAAGCAATACCACTCTATAAAAGTTATGGTTTTGACAGAAAAAGAACTCAATAAAAAGCACTTTAAAACACGATGCCAGCCCCACAAAAGAAAAATAAACACAATTTCTCTCAGAACAAAAATGTTTTCAGTTACTTTTCACTACTTGTAAACTGATAGAAAAAATGAGTGCTCCATTTAAAAGTATGTTACAGTCTCAAGACTGCCTGATAAAGCACAGTAGACCTAACTTTAAAATAACTTTCCTGAAGAAGAAAAAAATAAAACATCAACAAAATTAAGAAAATGTAAGTTATTTTTCCCCAAAGGGAACTCATCTACCCAGCAAAGAAAAGCAAAAGCTGACTGCTGATCCTCAAAAGCCTCAGAGGAACATACTCTTTGGCAGCAGTAAAGCTCTGAAGGGCTTCACACCCAGACTTGTCTTGTAGCATAGCTCGAGCTGCTTGACAGTTTGTGTGCCTGGAAACTGCCCTGATGCTTTGGAAGCTGACTGACTGCGAAATCCTTGGCTGGATAGTTATTATTTTTTATTTATTTGATATTTGTTAACCAAGTTAGTCCGACTGGGTGAGGCCCTTTTTCAGCAGAGACTCGAGGAGAAAAGCTCCAAAAGTACAGTACAATAAACATTATATAACAGACAACTGATTATAAGAGAAACACTAGTATATGAGAACTAACAGTAAATAACTAGGTCAGTTGTTTCAGGTGAACAAAATATATATAAAAGAAAAGAAAAGAAACACAATTCCACATATTTCTCTGGAATAGACTGTCCATACATGTCAAGCAGAGTGCCTCTTTGGCCCTCTTCAAAAGGAACCTTGACGATTGGATGGGAGAAAGGAAATTCACCCCGGGGATCACGTCAGTCACCCTGCTAAACAGGGGTCCAGGGAAGTAAATAGTGTGGGAAGAAATAGCCAAGGAATTGTTATGGCTAGGCTTGTATGAACCTATATATACATAAGCTATCAAAGGGTAAAGACAGACATAGAAGATAAGTATTTGGAGTATATACAGGTGGAGAACCCCAGGTAGGAAGTCATTTGAGAGAACTGCTGTAGTAAAAGCAAAGAGGACTGCAGTCAGTTAGTAGAGGAAGATATGTTATGTTAGGTCATTACAAAAACATGAGCATGATTTACGGAGGTAATTTTTTATTGATGTTTTAAAGGTGTTAGGGTTAGTGATGCACCTGACATTATGAGGTAGTTTATTCCAAGCATTTGCTATGGAATAGCTGTAGAGTATTTTGTCAACATTTTTATTGGGCTTATAGACTTGCAGTAGGTTCTGCTGAAAGCTGCAGAGAGAGCAATTGGGAGTATAAGGCTGGATGAGAGTACAGACAGAGGGACAAGAAGATGGTTCGTGTAAGACTGAATGAGCAATTAGAAGCTGGCGTAATAGGATTTTGTGATGAAATTCTAGCCATTGCAGATATTTTAGGGCTAAGCAGTGATAAGTGCAGTATGGTTGGTTTGAAGCAAATAAAGCAATTTTATTGTAGGTAAGTTCAAGTTTATTAAGAAGATTAGATTGGATGTATGTGAGAATAGGGGCTGCATAGAGCAGTGTGGGGAGTTAGAAGGCTCAGAGCTAATAGTCTAACTTGCAAATTTGATGTTTGCTGTATTTTTTTAAAATTACATAGAGAAAGATAGATGTGTTTTCATTTCATGATCTGATTTTAAATACATTTTAACAGTCTGTAACTGCTTTAGCTAAGGTTTTTAAACCCATATTTATAATTCCAGTACATAGTTGTACTACATTTTTTCTGTTTAAGTGATCTGACTATTGATATTAAACCCTAATTTCATTCTTGTGTACTGAGTGTATGTCAGGCTGGTTCAGGGCTTGTCTTTGCAGTGAGGCACTTCCAAGCCAATCATCTCAGAGCTAAGAGAATAATTGTTTTTCCCCCTCTACCTACCTTGTTTAGTTGTGTTCTTAAACCCAGTGTATCTGTTGTTGCCTACCCCTTATGATATTTTTTTCAACATAATTCTCTCCCTGTTTATTGGCTGTTGACAATAAGCACAGACATATCATTTTGCAAAGTCTCTCCTCTTCAACTACTCCGCAGGCTAAAGGATGTTTGATAAAATTGGTTAATATTGTGTGTACTGATACTGCTTGCACTGATTTTAGTATCAAATTAGTGAAGTTTCTGTTACTCTAATTAGTTTACTAGTTGTTGCTGGTGGCAGAAGAAGGCTTCCAGATTAGTTGTTTTGTTTTGAAATTTAAATATTCAGTAGCAAGTCCTCCCAAACATTATTCTAAAACTGAACTCCAAGCAGTTATTGTTACCCCTGCCCCAACAGTCATTCCTGTTGGTATCATGGACCAGCACTTCCCCACAACTTCTCTAACCACACTGACTGAGATGAATATCTTGAGACAGTACAAAAATTGTCTCATGCTATCTGATGATCATCTAGCATAGCACAGTGTGTGAGAGATGTACATATATAATATTCTAGGAGGCAAAAATCTCACACAAAGTAAACTCAGACACCAAAATCATCAGCAGTACACCACATATCACACCTCTTAAGGCCATCACAATACATATAATCCATCATATGCTAAGGTTTTAAAGATTAGTTTGATTAAACCTTAAAGACCTCCAAAACGCAACACAAGCAAGCATAAAGCACACTCAGCAAATTAAGCATACTTCCTCACATAGCACAAGAAGTCCCACAGTCAGGGGAGTTGAGCCTGTAAGGCAGGCATCAACCTAACCAAGCATTCTTGTTATAGGTGACCCCATTGTAAGACATACAGGTGTGTCTTCTACCAGGCTGAGGAAGGAAAGACTAATGGTTAGTTGCATGTCTGGTGCCAGGCTCCATCAGATTACACATGCACTCAAGTCCTTGAACAATAAATACCAGTATGACTCTGTCATAGTTAATGACTTGAGGTGTACCTCCTTTAACTATATGAAGACAGACTATGTGTAAAAGGCAGGTATGAGCCTAGCACTGAGCAACATTCTGCCCTCTCCAAGGATAATGCCACAATATGAGTGAAAAAATAATTGACTTCAATAATTGGCTTAGTTTTTGGTGTCATACAAAGGGGGTTCAATATTTGTCAGCCTGGAAGGATATAATCAACAGACCATGCTGCTTCACCAGGGATGGTCTGCATCTGTTCTCTCTAGGGTCTTTATTATTGGCAAAGACACTGTCCATCCCCATAACACCTAAAGGAAAATATGAAGGTGTAGAAAAACTGTCAAAACCACAAAAAGGCTTGCAGTAGAAAAATTGACAAGACGTTCACGTACAGAAACAAGTTTAATGGTAACCATTAAACTTGTTTCTTTATGTGAACTTGTTTCTGTACGTGGATGTCTTGCCTGTTTTTCTACTGCCAGCCTTTTTGTGAAAATATGTAGGTGTTACTGATCAATGCTAGGAGTTGAAACAAGAAACTCCACTCCCTACAACCTTTCACATTCTAGAGGACATTGACTTTGTAGTAACTTAAACATTATTTAAAATAGCAGAGAGCACTTTGGCTGTGTAGGGCTATAATGCCTTCCACATGTTTAGACCAGCTACTACACAGGAGGGGAAAAAGGTGGAGGTGTCTACGTCTACATCCAGAAGAGGCTCACATCAAGGCTGGTAAAACAGCATGATGCACTAGAGCTTCTTCTGTCCAAATAACCATCAGAAAGGTCCCACACCATATATTAGCGAGCTATAGAACTCCCTCTATGAAAACAGAAAGCCACAAAGCCTGTCTACAGGAACTAGAATCACTCAATATTAAACCCAACAACATTTTCCCAGGTGGTCTAAACTATCCAGCTATAGATGAGGAAACCTACACCATCACTAGTGCACGAACATAGAGATTTATGAACTTTGTCAATACAAATACCCTGGAACAGTTAGGTAGAGTACCCACCTGGGGAATAACATCTCGGATATTGCCCTTAATAATATGGGAGCATCTTGCACCATCCTTTGCGTATCTTCATCACTTGTTAGGCCTGATCATAAAGCAATCTCCTTTAATATAAAAGTGAAACTAGATACCCCTTCCACCCAAGGTACCTTTAGAAAGTTCTTTAAGGCAAACTACCTAGTCCTAAGTGATACACTGATAACCTTCATATCCTCAGCAAACCCAGTTAATGCCTCTGAATATGCAAAAATGTACACCACTACACTATACCAGCATGTAAACAGCTGCACAGATGCAGCTGTACCCCTTAGGAATAAGTGCAATTAAAACCCCAGAAACAAACCCACATGGTAGAAACATAATATCTACAAGCTTTATAATAAAAGGAAAATAATTTTTACCAAAAGTAAGAAAAGTACTTCCCAGAATGTTAGAGCCCTTGTCACTGAAATAAACAAACAGCTCAGAAGGTTAATAAAATCCAGCAGATCCAAGTTTGAGGATAAAATAGCTACAAGGCATTTTTTATGTTCATTATCTCAAAAACACAATGCAGCAGTGTGCTGAGATGTTTGTGAATTATGTTATCTACACCGAGTCTGAAAATATAGCTAACCTACTGGACAATAAATTTAGCTCTAATTTTACTCCTCTCTCTCCATCTGTCCCTGAGGATATACCTGAAACTGGCATGCCTCCAGCTGTTACACAAGATCAAGTCCTAAAAGTGGCACCAAAACCTAAAAATACTGCAATGCTGGCACCTGAAAATACCCTTGGATGCATCTTAAATAGCATGAAGCATGATTTAGCCACACCCCTAACACTGTTCTGCAATGATGAAGCCTGACAATACCCTTGGATTTATCTTAAATGGCATGAAGCACAATTTAGCCACACCCCTAACAACACTGTTCAATCTTAGCCTTCATGCAGGTGTTGTACCAAGCAAATGAAGGCAGCTTCAGTCATTCCCCTGCATAAGGGAGGGCCTTCAACAGACCCAAGTAATTACAGACCCATAAATCTGGCCAGCCTCATATGCAAGTCATGGAAAGACTTATCATGGAATTAATTAATCATGACTTAAGGAACCTCCAAACATTGGACCCATCTGAGTTTGGAGTCATCAAGGGCAGGTCATGCTTATTTAACCTGGTGAATTTTTTGAAAAGGTCACCAAAGCAGTGGATGAAGGCAAAACAGTACCTACCACATACCTTGACCTGGCCAAAGCTTTTAACACAAGTCACCAATCAGGCATAGTGGCACAGCTACATAAACTAGGAATAAACCCCTATGTCACCCACTTGATTGCCAACAGATAAGATGAAGATAATCAAAATAAGAGATGTTACCTCCAGAAAGAGATCAGCCTCTAGTGGAGTCCCCCATGGTTCTATGCTGAAACCTCTCCTGTTTGGATTCTACTTTTCTGAAGTAAAAGCCTATATGAAAGGGCCCTGGCTGACTAAGTTTACAGATGACAGCAAGTTTGGAGCAGCCACTGAAACCCCAAATAAATTAGCCATCCTGCAGGAAGGATTCTCCCAAATAAATGACTGTTGCCAAAATCATGGACTGAAACTAAATGCCAAAAATGCATTATTGTATCTTTTGGGAAACATCTACCCCAGGAAACTACTAAATAGACAATATGCCCCTAAGAGCTGACCCAGTTGTTTAGGATTTGGGAACTTATGTGGACAATGACTTAACTTTTGACCAACATGTGTCCATTGTTGTAAGAAATCCCTTCTATATTGCACAGTTTATAAACAAAGGGATTGTGTCTACATCTGTGGATGTCATTGTCCCCTTTACTCAGCCCTCATTAGCCCAGGCATTGAATATAATGCCCCCTTTGGCATGTGTCTGTCTAGACAAATGCAACAATTGGAACACATGCAGTGATACCTAACTAAAATGATACAAGGCCTAAACAACGTGTATTATATGGACAGACTCAAAGGTCTGCACTATACTCTGTATCTACAGACTGCTAAGAGGTGACTTGTGTCTGGCATACAAGGCATCCCTCAACCCATTAATGATTGATTTTACTGCAATCAGCAGGTCAATTGGCATCAAAAATACTTGGTCAAGGGATCTATTCCTCTTCTGCAACATCAACAAAATGGTTTGGAGCGACAAGTATATCTCACAGAGGATACCATTGCTGTGGAACAGACTCCCATGCACATAAAACAAAGTTCATCCCTGTCCATATTCAAGTGAGCCTTAGCTCTATAGATGAGAAAGAGAATATTTACCCCTGTACTGCCTCATGTACTGCTGATTGTCAGAAGAAGCTTCTAAATTCTTTATACCATGTGTGGGTCCCCTCAAGAGATAAATCTATGGTATGAGACCAATTATACTCATTAGGGGTAATGTATAATTGTCAACTATGGGATGGGTAAGGTTAATCTATAACAAAATGGGCTGGGATATTTTGAAACAAAAAGGTAAATTGACTAAGCTTAAAATGGCCCACTAGGACAGCTAGCCTAGTACTTACCTATGAATCTATAAAAGTGACTGTGTTAGTCTCTAATATTTCACTTAAACTGTAAGCATCAACCTGTCTGATACTGTGCAGTGTTATCATGAGCAGGCTTGGATAGCAAAGGACATTTGCTTTGGCAGTCCAGTAGAGGGTCTCTTAGTGACTTTTCTTAACTTGAAGGGAAGGTCCAGTTCAGGACAGCCTTGTAAAGTATTGCCAGAGTGATAGAAATTGTACACATAACACAATATTGCTAAGTGGTCACTGTTAAACAAAATCCTTGTTTACCTCATTAACACTAGTACACTGCTGTTGGGTTTACAACACGCTGTGTACCAGGACTATGGAGCCTAAAAACAAACCCTATATAAAAATCTACCTGCTCATTTCTGCATATCAGAAAAAATATAATTTACAAATCACTATAATCTAAACCTAGCCCAGCCTACTACATATTTCACCGTAAGCAGACAAAATAAGTAACATCTTCATAGCTCACAGCTACCCAACTGTATACTCCCTTATTCTCCTTCAGTTCCTCATACCCTCTTCATACATAACCTCCAGATTCTCTGTACCTCTTTAAATAGCTCTGCTTTTCACCCCAATCCTTCCATCCATCCTTCCCATTCTACTCACTTTCCCCTTTCTTCTCCAACTATCTCTTGCCTATTTTCCTCTACTATAACCTAATATGCTTTATTTTCTCTAATTACTTCTTTCCACTTCTAAACTGTACAAGAGTTGTGCATAATGCAAATAATGTAAGTTTTAAACGTGTGTAATTGTAGCATACTGTCTTCTAAGTTCTGCTGTAAAGGTAAATAGATAATATGTATAAAGAAGCAAATATAAAATATGTGTTTTTGCTACCAGTACTTGATAATCACTGAGTATCTATTTTCCTTGTAGCAATGCAATTATCATTCTGTTAATCCCTGCATTTTTGTTTACTTTCCTGGATTGTCTGAAAATGGTCCACTGGGATTGGAGCCATTTACAATTTCAAAAGCCAGAAATGTTAACCTTCAGAATATCGATCTCAAAATGTTGAATACTCAGAAGGTCAAAAAATGCTGGTAGCTCATTTTTGAAATTGTAGTACAGCTTGGAGTGGGGTTTTGCCCTCTCCTTGCTGTAGTACAATCTCAGAACTGGTATATATAATGTGCAGGGTGGCTTGCCAACAATGTTTTATGTTTTTTAGTTTGGCATTGATATTCTAAAAGTCCACTGTTGTGGAGTTTGATGTTTTGAATGTCAACAAAAATATGGAGGGGTGACCTCCCCTTTTTTGCAAAGTGTGCACAGTTTTATGTGTATGCCTTGAGTTAAAAGAAATTAGTGGTGTTGAAAATGTTTTAGTTTCTTGTTTCTTGAGTATTGTTATAGAAGCAAAAAGTCTAGGAAAGTATAACATAGATTCAAACATTGATGCGAATCAGCAACTGCATACAGTTTCAGCCTAACAAGCATTAATTTGTGCATGTAACCTGCAAGGTGAAAATATATATTAAAACAAAAATGTCATGAAGAATATATGAAAATAATAATTTCTTATTATAATGACTGCCTTATCAATTTTATCATGGAATGTCAATGTTATTGAAGGAATGATCTAGAACACAAAGAGTATATATTATATTAAGAAGTGTAAGTTACAGCTGGCACATCTAGATAGCAATAAGCATGTGAATTTGTCAAAGAGAGGGCTTCAGACTGGATTTTCAAAAGAATATCAGGAACAAAGGCAAAGGATGGTTATAATACTGATTGTGAGAGGGAATGCAACAGTGATTGAAGAGAGAAAAAGACAACAATGGTAGATTTGTGTTAATAAGGGGTTGATGGCAGGGAAAGGAGTTACATTGGCAAGTATTTATATTCTACCTAATACTACTATTATGGAGCTTAAGAGAATTTTGGGAGAATAATTAGCTTTCAGAAGGCAATTTTATTTATGAGTGGAGACTGAAACCTAATTTGTAATAGTGGGTATGTACCAAGATACCTAGAAGGAAATTGTAACAAAAAAGGGTAGACTTCTGAAGGAATATATATAATTATTTGGAATTTAAGATGTGACTTTACTAATGGGAGCTCAGCCAGAATAATGATATTATTCCCCAAGGTACAGTTACTGGGCAGGACTGGATAGACATTACACTTCAAAGCAGCATAGGTATTTTATTGAAAGTTTTAAAACACATTAAATAAGTATTTCACATCATACACCAATTAACACTAAGATAAAGATACATGACAATACAGTAGCAATGAGACACTGGTGTTTTCCTACTGATTTTTAAAGAGAGAGGAATTTAAGGAATGGGTAGTAGAAATGATTTGAGAATTGTTAGGGAAGTTAAACATTTTTAGAAGGGTTAGCCGGGGAGTAGGATAAAAATAGAGTTTAAAATATGGTAAAAGTAAGAGAGAATCAGATATGAGAAAGAAGTAATAGGAATTATTTAGAGAGTTTGTGAAAGGTTAAATTCTTGCAGAATAAGTAGAATCTCACAGAACAAGTCGAGGGGCCACTGCTGAGTGCTGAAGGGGAAATAAGGGATTATTTGGATAATATGCATGAGTAAAAATGACTGCTAATTCAACAAGCATTTTTGATAACAACTCCAGAGCAGAAAAATTCTTAGCACCAATGACGTAGACAACAGAAAGTATGCAGGCTGTTACTAAACTTCAGGAACCTATGACAAGAAAATTAACCAGAGATCCTATAGAGATATTAAAGGTATTTTGGAAATTCTATGGGAATCTGTATAAGGCAGTATAATGGGGAAACCAAGCAAAGAAACAAATGGAAATATTTATAGAAGACTTAACTATGTTAACATTAGAAGATGATGCTCAAGAATTAACAGCTAAGACAGGAAGGGATGCCCTAGGGCAGATAGCCTAGTACGTACCTATGAACCTATGAACCTATAAAAATGATGATGTATAATCAATAAACAGGGAAGTTGCTGGGAACAGATAGTATTCCTGTGGAAGTCTGGAAGTTAGACGAGAAGAAAATGATAAAGATCTGTAGGTGCTGTTTAACATTTTATTAAATAAGGGACAGTACCAGCATCTTGAGAGAAAGTGGTGGCTGTAATATGCAAACAGGGTACATGCCCTTTAGTCCCAGCTTCATATAGACCAATTTCAATTTTGAATCATGATTATAAACTATTTATACCTACACTAGCTAACAGAATGGCTAAGTTGTTGCCAAAATGATAGATTTGATCAATGTGGTTTTGTGGATGGGAGCAAACATTTGACAATATTAATAGAACAATGATTATCTATAGGCAATCAGAATGTAAGAAGGCACCACTATTGTCAATGGGTCTTGTTACAGAGGAGGCATTCTAAAACGTCAGTTGGGACTCTATGCATAGAGTACTGGTACCATTTGCATTTTGTTATAGAACAGTGATGTTAATTGGGACGATACATGAAGTATCAAAGGTAAGAGTAAAGGCTTCTCTCTAACAAGTTATGTCTGAACAGGGGGAACTAGGCAGGGGAGCCCCTTTTCCATTGGTAAATAAAATAAGAGACTTGCATATTCAAAGATATAATTGGCATGGTGATCACAAAACTTACCTTTAGTCATAGATGATATAGTTATGTTTTGTTTGTGATAAAGCCAGAAAATGACATTTCTGTGTTGTGGAACATTTTGATTGTGTCATTTTTTTCAGTATATATAATAAATGAAGATGGCTGTATCAGTAAACTATGTACCCACATATAAATATTGGTTCAGCAATATCCATATCTATGAGGTCATGATAACATGAAGATTCTGTTATGGCATCTAAGAATATATGGAAGAGACTAAACAAAAGATAATATAACATTGAAAAGTTGGAAGCTCCTCATTGCAGCTATGAATTGTAAGATACAAGCTGCTAGTCCCTTTAATTTTATATACAGGCCAGGTGTATTTTATCAACCAGAGGAGAAGTTGTTGACCTTAATTAATAAACAGTTGAAGAAATGTATATGGGAGGGAAGAAGGGAAGAGTTAAGTCTGATAAGATGTTTCTCACTTTAGAACAGGATGGTTTATGAATACCTGATTTGTAGGGATATTTTAGAGTTACACAGTTAAGACTAGCATTGCCACCTATCTTTTTTTCTGGACTATCCAGAAATCAAACTGATTGTCCAGTAATCCAGAAAACACTGTACAAACTTCAGTATTCTGTTTCAAAAAAGTAACTATCAGAGTTTATGAAATCTGCAAATTTACCATGCTTTTTTTTTTTACAAAAGATGTGTTCTCCCTCAGCTGAAATGATGATAATGTCACAAAATGGGCGGGGAGTGGGTTGGGTGTGGGTGGGGCTATGGGAGGTCCATGGGTAAGTCCAGTTTTAGCCGCAGTGAAAAGTGACAGCCCTAGTTAAAGCTCATAACAGAACACAAGCAGAAAGTTGCAAATCAAATTGGTAAGGCATAATGATAATGAAATGGAGAAGGGGGTATCAAAAATAAGAAGAGAGAGTAGGTTTTTGGATACAGGACCCTAGGACAATAACAAAAAACATACAGAAACTTATATTTACAATGTAGTAGAAGGTATTGTGAGAACTAAGCCAACACAAGAATGGAAAAAGGCAATTTTAAAAACAGGGATGGATGCCAGGAGAGGCATATAAAATAGGCAGGATGGGTCTGGAATTTATCGGAAAAAATCAGCAAAAAAAACAGAGTATTGGGAGCAAATGATTAGGGAAAAGTATTAGAGTGGAATGAGGATAAGTAAAAGTTTGGACTTCAGGTTAGAGTCTGACTTCCCTACCAGAGACTGAAAGCAGAATACAGAAAAAGAGAAAGGGATAGGAAAATGCTAAATAAAAAAGGGATAATTAGTAGGACATATAAAATATTGCATGATAACTACAAGTATCAATCAGAAGTGGTTAGAAATGTTTGGGAAGAGAGAAGCAATATACAAAGGAGCAATAGAAAGACATCTCAAAGATGAACTCAATGAGGAACTAAACCCACACATAAGGCTGCTGTTTAATCTTAGCCTTACCACAGGATACGTACCCAAAGAGTGGCATACAGCAACTGTGGTCCCACTCCACAAAGGCGATGCTTCTACGGACCCTGGTAATTACCACCCCATAAGCTTAACAAGCCTGGTCTGCAAAGCTATGGAGAGGATCATAGTGGAACTCATAAATAAAGACATAGGGGACCTACAGACATTGGATCCTACCCAATTCAGCTTTGTCAAGGGCAGATCATGCCTCTTAAACTTGGTCGACTTTTTTGAAACAGTCACCAAGGCCATTGATGAGGGTAAGGCAGTTCACACAGCCTACCTTGACCTTGCAAAAGCTTTCGACACAATACCCCACTCGGGTATCATAGAAAAGCTGACCAGCTTAAATGTAAACCCATATGTCACAAGATGGGTTGCAAACTGGCTCAAGGACAGAACCCACAGGGTTAGAGCTGCTGGTGCCATGTCAGACTCCAAGTCGGTCACAAGCGGTGTCCCACAGGGCTCAGTCCTGGGCCCCCTCTTGTTCGGCATCTACTTTTCAGAAGTGCAGGCAAACATAGGAGGATTGTGGCTGACAAAGTCTGCAGATGACTGCAAACTGTGCGCCATAGTTGAAAATCCATCAGACACAGATATCCTTCAGAGAGGTCTCATTGAAATAGATAACTGGTACCAGAGCCATGGCCTTAAGCTAAACTCTAAAAAATGTATAGTCATACCCTTTGGTAAAAACAAGATAACACCAAGTTACCACATAGGTGGCAATCCATTAAGCACAGAAGAGGTTATCAGGGATCTGGGGACTCAAGTTGACAGTAACCTTTCTTTTGACACTCACATTGCCAAAGTGGTTAGGAGGACCTTCTACATTGCCCACCTGATTATGAAGGGATTCACATCCAGATCAAGGGAGGTCATTGTTCCCCTGTACTCTTCACTTATCAGACCAATGATTGAGTACAATGCCCCATTCGGAATGTATCTTACCCGACACCTGCAGCAATTGGAAAGACCCCAAAAGTTCCTCACCAAAAGGATAAAGGGGCTCAAAAATATGCCATATACTGCCCAACTGAAGAAACTCCAGCTCTATTCAGTCACATACCGTCTGCTCAGAGGTGACCTGTGCCTGACATACAAGGCCATGTCCAACCCGGAATTAATGGACATGCTCCACCTCAAAAAATCCAAATCCACCAGAGCCACAAGAGCAAGAGACTTAAACCTCAACACGGATATAAATAGGACATGCTGGAGGGACAGATTCATCACCCAGAGACTCCCTATGCTGTGGAACAGAATCCCGGTCCATGTGAGACAGAGCACCTCGCTGGCTCTGTTCAAGAGGAATCTTGACCAGTGGATGGGAGATCATAGGTTTACCCCGGGGATCATCTCTGTATCACTGCTGGACAGAGGCATGGCAAACTAATGGGTATAGTATTCTTCAACCTAAGGGGTGGTGAAAGCCACACAACTCTGGCTAGGCTTATAAATGCCCTAGGGCAGATAGCCTAGTATGAACCTATGAACCTATAATCTGTAAGGCTCATGAATATTCAACAAAGTACAAAAGGTTTAGGATTTTTTCATGGAAGTGTTTGCATGGGCATTTCTATACCTCAAGCAACTTCAGAGAAATTTTACTCAGGTAGATGAAGGAACTGCTTAGAGGTGTGATGGAAAAGGGAGATATAATTTGGAACATGCGTTTCCGGAATACGATCAGCTTGCAAATTTAAGAAAAGAATCGCTACAGAGCATTTTGCCAGAAGTGTTGGCAGAATACATTAGTGTAACAAAGACCATTATTCTTTTGAGTCAGGATATAAGATCTGATTTGCCTAGACATAGATAGGTCTTGCTAAGTTTAGTACTATTGGCTGCAAAAAAAATCAATTACTAGAAAATGGAAAACAAAATCTAAACCAAAGGTAACTGAAGTACTGAATATTGTAAAATATATAAAATAATTGGTGGTGAGACATTCGGAAAGGAGAAGGAGCAAATAACATTGAAATAAACAGAATTTGTGTGAACAATATACTCAGATTAATGTTCAGGAAGAGGAGTGAAATTTAAAGGAAGGCAGGACTTGACCATAATGTCAGAATAAATAATAATTGTTAAATATATATATATATATATATATATATATATATATATATATATATGGGTCTATATGACTTGGTCGACAGTTCATATGATCGACTGTTTATTTGGTCGACAGTTCATTTGATTGACAAGCATTTTAGGTGGGGGGCTATATATATCAACTCCAGGGTCACACAACATTGGGGAAGGGGGCAAATGCTTGTCGATCAAATGAACTGTCAACCAAATAAACAGTCGATCATATGAACTGTCGACCAAGTCATATAGACCCATATATATATATATATATATATATATATATATATATATATATATATATATATATATATATGTGTGTAAATGCATCAAGGTAATTAAAAAATGCTTACAATGATTTGCCTTATCGTTAACTGTATTGATATCCATGTGATTACTGAAAATACGTGAAGTTAATAAAGGTGTTAAAATAGATAAATAAAAATCTTCACACAGAAAAACAGACTTGTTACAGGTGTAAGAGGCTCTTGAATACCATCACACATGTATGATGGCATTACTTAATGTTGCAGAAAAGTACATCTACATAGACTGTTGGATGGAGGGAGATGGTATTCTGTGGTATAGGATAAGTAAGAGTGATTACTGTCATTATTATTATTACAATGTAACACGTTGGTTTTATAATCTTTGACATTTTTTAAAAGGTCTGCTCTCACATTTTAACATGTGCTTTTCCATTGTTTGATATATTCCACCCTAAAATGATGGAGGTTGTGGAGTGCAGACAGAAAAATACTGTAAAATGTTACCATTAAAAATTAGATGTGACAATTGGAGGATTTAAACCACTAATGTATTATGTGTTGAGTCATGGATAATCAATACTCAACCCAGCAAAATAAAAAAATAGGAGAATGTGACCTCCTCCCCACCCACCGAGTGGACCCATGGTAAATCTATTCTGGAATATCAGCAGAGTGAAGGAATTAAAAATGCTGGACTTGACTCTTACACCCCTGCAGAAATTATTTAAAACAGTTTTGCTGGGTTGAGAAACAGTGCATTTGATCCATGTACTGTTGGCTGATGAAAAGTTGATCCAATATCTGTCTAGCAATATAAATATACATAGATATAGAGGTATATAGAGGCACACAACATACATACACATGCAAACACTCACACCAACAAAATAAAGCAAAAACCTGAATCAGTAATAGTGTAAGGGACCAGCCTGATATACACATATACATGCAAGTATAGACAGATAAGTGAATGATTGCACACACATATGTGTGTGTGTGTGTGTGTGTGTGTGTGTGTGTGTGTGTGTGTGTGTGTGTGTGTGTGTGTGTGTGTGTGTAAGGGGGTTGTTTATGTATAGGGGAGGTGTATGAGGAGTGTGGGGGTGTTTATGTAATTCAGATGAAGCAAAATTTCTTGATTCTACGTTCTTCAGCTGTGTGGAGTGTGGAGAGCAGGACTCGCTACTGAATGAAGGTGCTTCCTGAGGTTTATTGATTTCTTACTTGTTAGATTGTGATCAACAGGCTTTGAGGTGACAGTATATCTCAAAAAGAACTCAAAGAATCATACACACACACACACACACACACACACACACACACACACACACACACACACACACACACACACACACACCATGGTTTAAGACTTTAAGATTTCAAAATATATACGTGTATAACATCTGTGGTTTAAAATTTAAGAATCACCTTTCAAATCTACATGAACTTTCTGTGATTTTGATGTGGAAAGTGAAACTAGGGTCTGAAAATTAAAAGAAACTGTGAAAGTGCCTTGAGGAGTAAATATCCATTTGTATCCTTTTCATTTTTCATCTCATTCCAGAGGCTGTGCTGGGTACCAGTGAATGCTGATCTGGATTCTTACTGAGTTACTCTGCTGAAACTTTGGTGCCTTATTATATGTAACTGGCATTATTACAGGAGCATTATAGAACTTGTAATAGGCACACAGTTTGTGAATTTTTATGTCATTCTGAGTAGTTAAAACTATCAAACTCCCAGATATTCATTCTGTCCCATATAGCCCTATGCTAAAGTGAGTGTTGCATGCCTGCCTTTCAGAACCCCCTCTCTATCCCCTGAGGGTACATTATCTGTCCTGTAAGTACTATACCAAGTTTCTGTGATTTTCAGAATACAAGTGTCTCGATGTTGCCCAAAACTCTCATAACTACAAGAATACATTACACTACTTTGCAGCAATGTGTTATTCCATATGGTTATTTCCTTCTTTATTTATAGACATTTGTTTACAGGGAAATTCCAATTGGTCAATAACTTATTTTCAGCGGAGGCCCATGGAGAAAAAAATCCAACACATTATATGAAATTAGAACACCAGAATATAACAGACATAAACATTTGATATGGATTATGATTTTTACAAGTACAATATAAGATAAGATAAGTTTATCATTTTTACAAGTAGAACACAATACAATTTATGTATGTATGTATATATGTATGTATGTATGTATGTATGTATGTATGTATTTATTTATTTATTTATTTATAGCATTTGTTAACTGGGTGATGTCCGACTGGGTTAGGAGCCCGTTTTCAGCGGAGACCTGGGGAGAAAACCTTCAACAAGTAATATTAGGCATAGTGATATATATATAAGACACAATACAGATGATACAGGATTAGAAATAAGAAGCTCTAATAGAAACACAATACTAAGTAAGATAATAACATGAGAGATTCCAGAATACAGAAAAATAACACTTCAAATACAGTCACAATAGTAAACATGAAAATAACACTGAGAGGATTTCCATAATACAGAAGTACAGTTCAAATAACAGTGAAACAAAATATATGAAAATCTATATACAGTGAGGTATTAGCCAAGAGACACACAGTAGTAATTGGATGGTGAGATGAACAAAGGTTCAAATGCACCCATGTCCAGCAGAGTAGCAACAAGTAGCAGAATGGGAATAAAGTTTGGGAGGGAGTTGAATGTAGTAAGGGATCCTGGAAGAAATAGCCTGGAGAATGGCAGGAGCAGAATCAGTGACTGGCTAGGTGGAGTTTTAAGAGTTTTTTGAATTCTTGATAGTTAGGGTTTTTTACGATGGGCTGAGTAAGTGTGTTCCATAATTTGTCAATTTTGTAAGAATAGAAGAGTCACCATGATGGTTGTGGGAGTAGTTCATCTGATGATCTGAGGCACCTAAGATTGAAACTAGGTTGGACTAGGCTGGAAAGAGCAGGGAGATTGTTGGGTTGGTGGACTATTTTGTGGGCCAAGGTGAGTTGATTGAGGGATAGCAGGTTAGGGAGTTTGAGCCAGTTAAGCTTGAGAAAGAGCAGTGCAATGGTGGGTCCCATATGGGTGATTGGTGGCAAATTTTACAATTTTGTTGTAACAGGATTCTAGGTTATTGAGGTCAGACTTGCAGAGATTTGTGAATATCTGAGAGCCGTAAAAGAGTGTAGAAAGCAGATGTGACTGAGCAGTGGCCAGCCTACCACTGTGGGTTGGGAAAGGTTTTGCTGTATAGAGGGTGCCAAGTTTGATATGGACTTTTTTGATTGTCCGAGAAATATGTTTGTCGAATTTTAGATTTTCATCTTTTGTGACACCTAGAAGTTTAGTTTGGTTATTAGGGTCTATCTTGGTATCATTTGAGGAGAGAACTGAGAGAGGGGACCGGCTTGGAATGGATTTCTTGTTACTGAAGACTATTACCTTAGTTTTGTTTGGGTTTAGAATGAGTTGTTATTCAGAGAGGTGTTTTTTCTGTCTTGAAAGCAAGACTGCATTTTTACTTGAAGTTCTTGGGGTGAGGGGGCTGGGCAGATGAGTGTATCATCATCTGCATATTGAACAATGGAGGCTAGCTTAGTTGCAGAGATGAGGTTATTTGTAAATATGCTAAAGAGGAGAGGGCCAAGTATGGAACCTTGGGGTATGCCAACAGAGATGGAGAACAGGGGGGATAGGTTGGCTTCCCATTTAGTAGTTTGCTGATGATTGGAAAGATAGCTATGGAACCAAGACAGGGATAAGGAACTGAGGCCATAGGATGAGAGCTTGTTAAGTAGCAGCTGGTGAAAAACAGTGTCAAAAGCTTTGTACATATTGAGAAAGATAGAGGAGACAAGTTGGCCTTCATTTAAGAGCTGATGAATGGTGTTGGTGAAAGACAGTAGGACAGTGCTGGTACTATGCTTAGGTCTAAAGCCATGTTGGGAACTGGATAATAGGTTGTGAGTAAGGAAGTGTTTGAGGAGTTGATTATGGATGCATTTTTCTAGGATTTTTGCAAGGTGGAAAGGGTGGCTATGGGACACTAGTTTGTGAGTTCTCTGGATGGACCACCTTTGTGAAGGGGAATGATGTGGGATATTTTCCATAGAGCTGGGATGTATTGTTCTGAAATGGATCTATTAATCAGAATTGATATGGGGTAGACAATGGAAGGAGTGGCAATTTTTAGAAATTCATTTGGAAGTAGGTCAGCTGTGAGACAGCAGGATTTTAGCTTGGATAGGAGTGTTTTTATGCAACTGGTTTTGATGGGAATGAAAGTGAAGGGGTAGGGATTATCAGGAGTAGGAGTTTGGGAGGATAAGAGGTTTGTTAGGTTGGTCATTTGGCATTGTGGTTATAGTATGGACAAAATGAGACTTGAATTGAGTAGCAATAGGGTCAGTATTATTTGGGGTGACTGGGGCAGGGGTTAAGGAGTGATCATGGCTTAGGAAATAATTAATGCTTTGCCAGAATTTTTGGGGGTTGTTTAGGTGTGTCTGTTGATAGTTCAGGAAATAAGCTTGTTTATCTTTCCTGATTTATTTTTTTTTAGCTTGATTTCTTAGCTGTTGATATGTAGACATGTTTGCTTTGTCCCTGGTAGTGTGATAGTCTGCCCAGGCTCTGTATCTGCATTTTAGTAGCAGTTTGGTGTCTTTTGTTAGCCAAGGTAGGTATTTGGCTTTTGGGTGAATTTTTTTGGTGGGAGCGAGATTATTAAATATACTAAGGAATGTATTGTTGAAGTACTAAATGGCTAGGTCTAGTTGGAGGTTTTTTAGCAGTACCCAATTGCATTGCTGAAGTAACTGATTAAATGAGGATGGGAGAAGTTTTTTTTGCTACAGATGTATTTGTAAGTAATGCTGCTTTGAGAATGGACACATTTTCTGTATAGGAAGGTTGGAGTATGGTCACTGAGGGAGTCTGGTAGACAACCTGCTAGGTAACCAAGGTCAGTTTTATTAGTCAGTATCCAGTCGAGTGTTGACTGTCGTTTGGTACGTTTGTCTATGCAGGTTGGACAGGTTATGGTTTGGGTGAAGTTGAATAGGTTTAGGAAGTTAGTGGGGTTGTTGAATGAGCAGAAGTGCCAATCTAGGCTGAAGTGACCAAGAATAATAGTTTCTTGGTTGAAGTTGCTAGATGTCCAAGAAAGTAGACTTTCAATGGTTTGGAGGTTATTGCCAGGAGGGAGGTAGGTGGCTATGATAAGTGATATGATACAAAGTAACCAAATAAATAGTAAAATAACCTAGTGAGAGAACTAAGCTTAATTTGTTTAAATTACAACAGGTAAAGAGAGAGAAAGAGAGAGACGGAAGCCAAGGCGACATAGGTAGGGAAAATACATTAATTCACAAGAGGGAAGGAGAAACAGTGATTAGTTGTGAAAATTATTATTAATAAGTTGACCAAGATTCTCAGAGATGACAGAGAGCAAAAATGTTTTAGTAAAGTATGGAATATGTGTAAACAAGAGAAGAGAAAGTATGGATATAATGTTTATAGAAAAAAAGATATTTACAAATTACAGATATGTATTTGAAGGATATGTACTTTAGTAGCTATTGGATATAAAGTTTATAGAGAAAGAGATATTTACAAATTACATATATGTATTTGAAGGATATGTACTTTAGTAGCATAGCAAGTGAGTAAGATTCTGAGTAGTGGAACAGGTTATGGTTTGGGTGAAGTTGAATAGGTTTAGGAAGTTAGTGGGGTTGTTGAATGAGCAGAAGTGCCAATCTAGGCTGAAGTGACCAAAAATAATAGTTTCTTGGTTGAAGTTGCTAGATGTCCAAGAAAGTAGACTTTCAATGGTTTGGAGGTTATTGCCAGGAGGGAGGTAGGTGGCTATGATAAGTGATATGATACAAAGATATTTACAAAGGAAAAGGAGATGGTAATAAAATAGGGGAAAGGGAGAGTGGGTAAAAAATGACAAGTTATTATGTCTTGAGAAAATTAATGGAGAAGATGGCTGTAAGACAGGGGGGTGAGAGAGAAAACCGTGGTTAGAAGATAAAGATGGGCTGAAAGTGAAAATGGATTATAGGATGGGACTAACCTGGTGTGGGAGTAAAACAGAGCAAAGAATTAGACAGAAATGTTTTTTTTTTTTTAAGTTTTGAACATATGGAGGTTGGGTGATAACCTGGTTGTAGAAGGGAAGAGAGTTCCAGGTTTTTGCTACAGTGTTAGAATACAGGGAGTACCTTGCAGGTTTGTTTGGTTTTTGTATGAGAAGGAGTTTATCATTTGATATTAAGGGATGTTGTGGGGTGTAATTTTCGAGAATTGTGCTACAAGCTAGGCAGGCTGAAGGACTGTTTATTGGTTTTTGTGTGATGTGATTAATCAGGTGTAGAAAGAACTGAAACTAAACTAAATAAAATAAAAAACTCCTGAAGGGCTCAGTACAGAGTAGACCAAACTGTATAAATGAAGTGTTTTTTGTTTATTTAAGTAAATAAACTTCCTCAGATAAAATCTCATAGTTACAAAATATTTTAAATAGCACACAAAGAAATAATGTGATAGTGTAAATCCAGTCAAATTGTCTAATATTATTACGTAGTCAATTATAAAAACCTCACTTAAAGAAGACTTGTCATTAATACTGTTACTATAAAAAATCAATACAAGCTTATAAACAATGACATTAGTGAACCAAAAAAACTAATAATCAATCAATGAAAATAAATAACTGAATAGCTGATTATCCTGCTATCAGGAAACATTTGTAAATGTATATTTATAAAAATATGTATAAAATGTACAACACAAATGGGGTTAAAAATACCTGATAAATATGATTAATTTACAAGCACTGTAAGCAGCTAATCACCTTTTTAAACTTTTCAGTCTCAAAAGGCAAGTGATATTACACATATCATTCAATCCAGGGTAGTGGTGGGCATTTAGTAACAATTGCCAATATAGTTCCTGCTCTTCCAGTCTCACTGAGACTGGTCCATCTCTATTGTCTGACTTAATTTGATCTATTACTGTAAATTTAAAAGTATGTCCTCCTGACAATGAACAATGTTTGGCCAAAGAATTGTCTAACTTAAGTCTGTTGATTGCATACAAATGCTCGTAGATACGTTCATGGAGACGGCACTCCATTTTACCTGTATAAATGCCAGACAGTCCTGCATTTAGCAAGATAGACTACAAACTTTGAATTGCAATTAAATTTGTTCCTTAAAAAATAAATGTCCCTAACTATAAAGTATTTCCCTGTGCCTATGTGTTTACAGTATTTACATAGGCCACATTTGGCCATGCCAGGGTATGGTGATGTAATTATATTGCTAGTTTCTAGCAGGTTTTTGAGATTACTACGTCTATGGTAAACTATCTTTGGAAAGTTGCCTATTTTATTGATAAGAAAACTATCCCCATGTAATAGGTCCCAGATTTTATAAATGATATGGGACACATATTTACTTCTCACATTATAGGTAGTTACTAAACAAGTACTAAAAGTTTCAATTTCCTTCACTACTCCAGCATGACTTGTTTGAGAATGAACTGCAGAAAGTACTACAACCCTAGAAGGATTAATAATCATATTATTACTTTGGGGTTCTTGTACTTTTAGTATGGGTAAATAGACACGGTTCAATCTTTTAATTCTCACCTCTTCCACTAGGGATTCTACCAAGTTCTTAGGATAATCCTGACTAAAGAACAAACTGCTAAGATTTTCACATTCTTGATAGAAGTCTTCCTCTAATGTCACCATTCTAGCTGCCCTAATTAACTGTCCCTTTAGCATCAATTTTTTTTTTGGTGGTAAGGGTGGCAGCTGGAAAAGTGCAAGAAAGAATTTGAATAGGTGGTTTTCCTAAATATTTTAAAGACATACCTGCCAGTGTTAAAATGCTTACTTAGCTTAATGTCTAAATAGTCAATCATAGTTTTGCTAAAATTAGAAGTAAACCTGAGAAAATCAGTGGAAATATTAAGGTTATGTATTAATACGTTGGCATTTTTGTGCATTTGATAGCACAGCATGGCACTCACTGACAACTACATGACTTTTTGAAAAAAAGAAAACAGTGAACATGAAATGGATATTAGCATTTCATTGACTTGGCAAAATTTTAAGTGACAAGTAATAAGAAAATTTAGCTGACATTGTGTTGTTACCATCCATTGTTGTCTTCATGTATAAGGTCTATGCGATATGCAATGACTGCTTTTACGATATTTTATATTAACTACATGGGGTGATGCACAACCCTAATGCTATAGATATTCATTAATTTATTCTCTGACTATCTGCTTAAGGCACTTGAGGGACATGGAGCAGCTGACCTATCCTGGTAGCCAGTATGGAAAAGGCAGAGAAACTAAACCATCATGTTCACACACAAACATGTAAATGCACACATATATACACACAGACACATACACAGAGACATTCAGAATAAAAACATAGACACACACACACACACACACACACACACACACACACACACACACACACACACACACACACACACACACACACACAGTGTAACCACCTACAGGCAATGTAGAAGTACACCAATCTCCATATCTTTGGGATAAGGGATGGAAGAGATACACCCAGAAAAACCCTGTACAGAGAGTGAGGACATGCAGATGTCACACAGAAAAGTACCTAGCTGAGAAAGGATTTGGAGAACCAAGTGGTGTCAGGTAGCAGTGATAACCCATGCGTCATTGTGCCACCCTGTAAGAATAACTCAAGTTCTAAATTCTAACTCAAGCCCCAGCACCTAGTCCCCAGATTTAACCTTTAGAAATAACTCATCAGTCTGATTTTAACCCTATTATTATGCACCAAAGGAAAGAAATACCCTGCAGAGCTTCACATATTGGAGTTATTTAGAGAAAAAGGGCTATTTTCTACATTACATATAGTGGCACTTTGGAGGCTTTAGCATTACTCAGATTTCAATGGCTGAATTTAGTAAACTACAGATTCTCATCTCAACCCCTTGTTGAAATGCTACATACTCAGTAATAATCCATGAACAGTGCATATGCAAAGTGAGTACAAAAACAATATTGTTTGTCCTTCGGCTTTTTCCGGTTAGGGGTTGCCAAAGCGGAACACCGGTCTGCTAATGATTGGCAGTAGATTTTCACGAATGCCGAGGTGCCAGCTCAACGTCCAACCTTCAGTGAAGGCATACCCATTTACGCATGTCTTTTGAATACCCACCCAACCGCGGGGAGGACATGCAGACTCCACACAGAAGGCACTCCCCGCACTCCAGCCGAGAATCGAACGGGAGAACCTCTTGCTGTGAGGCAACAATGCTACCGCTGCACCACCACGGATGTTCTAGTACAAAAACAACACTATCTGCCTAATCAACACTATCTGCCTAATATGTTTTTTCAGCTAACCAAAGAAGTGGGGTGACTTTAAAATGAAAGAAGCTACCCACAAGTCTGTCCATTGCATCATTGCATCTAGACATTATTTTCCAACAATATAGCGCATCATGATCTAATGGTGCTAAATGTGCTAGGACTCTCACATCACTGCTTAATTTATATTTAACAAACAAAACTTATATAATTTGAGTCAGGGTTTTTCATGCTACAATGCCATTTGTAAAGTGTTCTTGATTTCAAGCTCTTTTGCCATTGTAGAACTTTTTGGTTCTGAAAGTAGCCATTTTACAAAATAACCCATTCCCTGAGGTCTTGGAGGTTATTGATTATGCCAATTTTACCATCAGGACCCTACTTGCTCATATTTTGTACATCAACTGAAGAGACCTACTGTAATTGCCAGATAATATGCAATGCACAGTTTATTACATACAATATGTCTGTGTGCCACTTAGGCAGTTCCCATGATTTTCACATCTGACACATGTGCAACTCCTACCAGTGTTTCATGTGGCATGACTTCCCACAGGATCATCTAGTTGGTGGGGGTGCCCACATTACCCTGGTACATAGGCCAGGATACAAGGTTTTCATTTAAACTGGCAGCAGGTCTCTTGTAATGGTGCCTACCGTTATGTGCTATAGGCGATGCTTGGTAAGTCTTGGAGTTGTGGATGATGACTCCCATACAAAGCCCTCAGACCATGACCTACATGACAAATACCTCACATTCACATAAACCGAATACTGTCAAATGTACTCTTGGACTCCTAAAGGGGTGCTTCCACTATTTGGCTATATCTGATTGTGTTTTGTAATATGTCCCTGAGACCTGAAGTTGGTTAACTTTTCCTTTACAGCTGGTAATACCTTCTTTCTAAATACCTCTGTATTTAGGAATTTTTTGAAAGCAAACCTCATTCATTTATTGGATGACCTAAATAAATTCCACTATACTCTTCCTGTGATGCACCCCATTGCTGAAGCCATGTCCATTTATATGACTTCTACTCCCACTTAAATAGTTGTATTGGTAAAGCAGTCATTAGCTGGACCAAATGCAATGGGAAATGTAAGCAATTATGGTGGAATAGTCATATAAATGTATGTAGATATTTATTTATTTGTTTATTTATTGCCATTTGTTAACCGGCTTAGTCCAACTGAGCCAGGGGCCCAATTTCAGTGGAAACCCGAGGAGAAAAGCTCCAAATACAAGCAGCGATATTACAGAAGTATTCCAAAAATAGTTATATTTACAATTATATAGTTTCAAGTAGTTATACATTGAAGAATTGGAACCACTTTTTTATACAGTTTTGTACAAGATGCAGAAAAATCAGATGCATAACATCAAATAAATTCAATATGCCAAAATATATACAGGTAACAGCTAGAAATGCCATGTTCAGCAGTATTTACAAGAAACAGGAAGTAGGGTAAAGAAAGGAAAGGAAGTATTAGAGAGACAAGCAGAAAAAATAAGATACGTGGTTAGAGTGAGGAAGAAGAAATTAGGAAGAAGGCAGTATAATATCAGGTAGGGGGTTGACATGAACAGAACCAGGTGTTTGGTAGTTTTTAAGCTCATGTTTAAATTGGGCTTTATGAGGGATACTTCTTATATTAAGGGGAAGGGAATTCCAGGACTGGGTGACAGAACATTTATAGAGGGACTTGCCTAGCCTATATTTTTAGCAGGTTTGTAGATGTCTAGAAGATATTTGTCAGATGTGCGAAGCTGACGTGTGGAGTTATAGGATGATACGATGTTGGAGATGGAGGGACAGGAAGTGAGGTTATAGAGTACAGAGTGTGTAATGTGTAGTTGTGTAAGAATAAGTTGTTTGTGAAATTCAGGCCATAATAAAGACTTAAGAGGGAGATAGTGGTGGGATTTATATGGTAGATTGGAGACAAATCTAGCTATTTTGTGGTAAGTTTGTTCTAATTTAGAGAGGAGAGATGACTGAAGGTTTGTAAGGACTAGGGCTGCATACAGAAGACAGGCTACGAGAAGAGATGTAGCAAGGGAGGCTTTAGTGGAGGGAGAGAGTAGTTTATGATTATGGTACAGAAGTCCAATTCTTTGATTAGTTTCTTTTATGCACTGGTTGATGTGAATATCAAATTTTAGTTCGTCATCAGTAGTTACCCCAAGTAATAGTATAGGGTTCAGGTGTGATGATAGTATTGCTAAGTGAGGTAATTGAGAAGGACAGTTTAAGATGTACCATTGTTTTAGGCAGGAAAAGTAAAAGCTTTTTTTTTTTTTTGGATTTAATATTAGTTGGTTTATAGTGAGCCAGGTTTCGACAAAGGTGAAGGTGTTTTTGGGTATGGGCAAGGAGTTCTGAAAAGTTGTAGGTGGTGGTGATAAGGGTTGAATCATTGGCGCATTGTAAGAGTGTAGATAGCTTGATAGCAGAGTGTAGTCTGTTTGCAAAGATATTGAACAAGAGAGGGCCCAAGACAGAGCCTTGGGGAACTCCTGTGTTAACAGGTAGAAATGAGGAGGGGATAGATTGCCAGCGTATAGATTGTTGTCTGTTAGATAAGTAACTAGAGAACCAATTTAATGCGGTGGTAGAGAGATGGAGATCAGAAAATTTAGGTATCATTTTGGTGTGAGAGACTGTATTAAAGGCCTTGGAGAGATCAAGGAATAGGCAGGAAACTAGATGGCTATTATCACAGGCTTCTGCTACAGTTTGGGTTAATGAGAGTAGTGCAGTAGATGTGTTGTGGTGGGGTCTAAATCCATGCTGGGTGGGAGTAAGAAAATTGTTGTCCAGCAAGTGTTTAAGTAGTTGGGTGTGGACACATTTTTCAAGAATTTTGAAAAGTGGGGAGAGTATTCAATGGGACGGTTGTTGGATAGGTCGGTGGAGTTACCACTTTTGTGGAGAGGGATTGTGAAGAAGGCTTTCCAAATGTCTGGGACAAAGGCTTCTGTAATAGATTTATAAGGATAGAGACTGGTAAGCACTGGATTTAGCAGTGATTTTAAGGAAGTGGGAGGGTAATTTATCGACAGAGGGACAGACATAAGTGGTCACATTCTCCCCACATTACGAGTGCACTAAAAGATACTAGCATAAGGCTTAAGCTTAACATTACAAAGACTGGAGATTAATATGAACTTAAAATATCTATTAAAACCTAAACAGCTACAAATCTTTCTTTAGGTATGTCAGGAAGTTACAAAATAGCATTCAGCAATGTCCAAAGTTTGTTCATAGGTTCATAGGTAAGTACTAGGCTAGCTACCCATGTGGGCCATTTAAAGCCTAACCAGTTTCCCTTTCTGTTCTCATGTTAACCTATCCCATTTGGTTAGACATTGGCCTTACTCTTCCCATGGTCAATAATTTTACATATATTTATACGGATCCCCTTCACTACACCGACACGCCACAACGCCGACACACAAATCACCGACACCAAAAGACCGACAACACACAATACCGACAATACACACAACCATACATGCACTAACCTTAACCCAAACCCTAACCCTAAGATCCGACATAACCGCACACTTACCCTACCCACACCCTAACCCTAACTCACTTAACCCACCCCTAAACCTACAGTCCATCACTATCGCACACACACCCTACCTGCACCCTAACCCTAACTCACTTAACCCACCCTTAAACATATAGTTCGTCACTATCGCACACTTACCCTACCCGCACCCTAACCCTAACTCACTTAACCCGCCCCTAAAACTACAGTCCCTCACTATCGCACACTTACCTGTCTGCTCCCTAACACTAAATCCCTCACTCTATCGCACACTTACCGAGTCCGTCGGGTTCTCACCTTGTCGGTCATCTGAGTCGTTGGTCTTCTCGTCGCCTTCTGTAGGGTGTCAGTCTTCTAGCGTTTCAGTGAAGTGAAGGGGATCCATTTATACACCAAGACGACAGCACCAAAAATCCACTTAAACAAACATGTACATCTGTGACAAAAAACTACAGGTAAGTAACCATTTGGCTGCACCACAACAAAACACAAAAACTGAACCACATGAAACCCACCCATGTGGCGGGCTTCACCCCCTACACCCCTCTATGTGAAGGGCTGTGCCCCACACACCACACCCCCTAACTAAATATACTAATTCTGAGATCACACTACAGTGGGAAGGGGCAAAGTTCACCATGGTGGGCAAGTGATTACTTACCTGGAGTTTTTTAATGTTTTGTCGGTGATGTACGTGTTCGTTTAAGTGGATTTTTGGTGCTGTCATCTTGGCGTTTTCAGAGTCGAGTAAGTGGCGTTTAAATTATCTAAAGTATATATATATATATATATATATATATATATATATATATATATATATATAAAAATGTACCTGGCTTCAATTTTTCACACCTTCAAGCCAACACTACTGATCCATGGTTACTTAAGTCTACAGACAAATGTAAAATGAGTATTGTTATTTTTTTCCTCCACTGACTTGCAACTGCTCTGTTATGGGGTAGACTACATTAACAATCATTGCAAGGACAATGATCTCAAAATAACCATAGGCTTTAGAAAAAATATTGCCGTAGAGATATTAGGTATTGGTTGGTTATGGGTGGCCATGGTGGTGCAGCAGTTAGTGTTGCCACCTCACAGCAAGAGGTTTTCTGGTTCAATCCTCAGCTGGGGTGCCTTCTGTGTGGAGTCAACATGTCCTCCCTGTGGTTGTTTGGGTTTCCTCCAGGTACTCCGGTTTTCTCCCACATCCCAAAGACATGCTGTAAGTGGATTTGACACTCTAAATTGGCCCTTGGTGTGTGTGTGTGTGTGTGTGTGTGTGTGTGTGTGTGTGTGTGTGTGTGTGTGTGTGTGTGTGTGTGTGTGTGTGTGTGTGTGTGTGTGTGTGTGTGTGTGTGTGTGTGTGTGTGTGTGTGTGTAAGGTTGGTCACCGGGCTGGCAACTCGACACCGTAAATCTCCACTGCCAATCATGAGCAGACAGGTTATCTGTTGTGGTGACCCCTAACCAGGAAAAAGCCGAAAGAAGAAGAAGAAGATTAGGTATTGGATGGTTGGGGAGCCCTAACAGACCTATGATGATGATGATAAAATTCATTTCAGGCACAGGAAAGAGATGCATTGAGAAAATGTTCAATAGAAGCTCATTAGTGTCTCAGTATTAAACACTAAAAATTTATAAGTAACTGCACTAGTGTTCCTCCAACCAACACATGGCTGCGCAGGCACCTAGAAACATGCACACAAAAACACACACACACATACACATGCACGTGCGCGCACACACACACACACACACACACACACACACACACACACACACACACACACATATACGCATTCAGGCTTATAGCACTTATTTGCTGCAGTGTTAAAAGCCCTACTCCTCCCATCAATATAATGGGGATAAATCTTTAGAAGATGATGCACGTTATCACTTTGCTCATTAAATGTCACAGTAGAACCTTTTTGAATCAGTATATTGTGCTATTCCAATCCCAGTGAAAATTCCAGGGAAGTATGCATGACTAACTTACAGTAGCTGTGTCCCTAACCTTCCACATTTGCAGATGCTTTCTACTGCACAATCACTATAGCATTACAACTGGAATCTTCTTTCCAAGGTAGAGCTACAGTCATCTTTTAACCACTTCTTCATAACACCAGGCAATCCTGTTATTAACACATAGACACAGTTCGTTATGTGTTTCTGAATTTTGGCCTAAATGTGAATAAAATGTAGCATTTTTCATCTTGGTAAACAAAAATTTCCACATAATGCCATACAGGCAACATAACCCACCAATCAGGCACTGTTAGGTGGGATCTAGGCACCTCTTACTATCTTTTGACCATAATTTCTCTATGGTAGTTTGGAAATTCTTTTAATCCAGTTCAAACTATTTTGAAAGGACTATCCAATATATCCAAAGAAGTCTTAATTCCACTTTACCTATCGACTAATAAATGCATTATCAAATATAATGCCTTTTTTGGCACGTATCTGTTGAAACATTTCATTCAATTTAGGAGACCTGAGACATTCCTGGTTAAAAAGATCATTAACCCCAAGGACCTCAGTTATCTGGACAGAGTGGTAGTCCAATCTATGTGCTTGTTCTCTTATAAACTCCTCTGTGGCAACCTGTGCCTAATTTATTGAGCTATGAAGGACACGACCTTCACTAAACTCCTGTTTCTTCACAAAACAAATGGATCTTTAAACTCCTGTTTATTAAGCAATCTAAATCTTCAACAGCAGAAAAAGAAGACATGTTGGCATGATAGACTCATATCTCAACATATCTTTCACCTCCAGAACAAACTTGCACTACATGTCAAGTTGAGCAGTACCCCTGACACCTTTGAGACATATCTAGATAATTAGATGAATATCGTGAAATTCTTCTCAGTCAGTCGTGTGTTGCCCTCCTTGATGCTGGAAGGAACATTTTAATATGGTTTATTGGCCACATTTGTAATGGTCTATAATTTGATTGTCTAGCACTTAGCTATGAAACCAAAGTATTTAAAGAAGAAAAACTCCACTATCAGCATATGACTGGCTGGCATGACCTAAAGAAGTCACCAGATAAGTAAAGGCTGTGCTGAAGATGCCCAAGTCTAAAATTATTTCACAGCTGTAATACTAGCTCATGCTGGTGAAATTGTGAATTATTTTCATAGATTTTTACTTTTTTGTTATGTTGCCTTACCCAGACTGAATACATTATTACAGAGCAAGCCAGTATGACAATGAAAAGACAGCTCCATACGGGCTTTCAGGCTGACAAACATCAGATCATATCATATGACTCACAGTTACATTTTAATCTGGGTATGCTAAGTTGTTGGTATGTAATGCTACAGTTTATGCAATCAGCTATGTTTAATCATACATTCACTAGCTTTTAAGGGCAGGCCCACTGCTTTTGAGTCATATTCCTTAATGAAAGTTATAAGATATTATACCCAGATTAACCAAGAAGCCCCTAATCTGCCATGTATAAAATATAATTATCACCAGTACTGGCATGGAAGAAGGTTTACACTGTTAACAGATTACTAGCCAGTTGTTTAATTTTTTTCATTCTCAGGAAAGAAACTTCAAAAAATAACAGGTGGGAGGCAGTATGACTGGTCCCTCTTTCTGTGAAGGCATTTGTATGACAATAAACAACAATAATCATGATAATACATTTAGATTACCGTGTGAAAATGCACAAGAGTCCAGACTTGAAGATCTGTTAGATAGAATTTACACATACTTCAAGCAGTAATTGCCAACACAAACAGTGGGAGAGAGACCTAGAATGATCTTGTGTTCTTGAAGTCATATGAGCTGATAGTAAATGAATGGACAAGGAGTGGTAATAGGTTTTACTGAGACTTTACAGAATGAAAGGAGAAGCTGTCTGTGTGCCAGTGTACACTGCTGTGTGCATTGAGGATGGTTATTCCTAAAAACATGCAGTTCAGAGTGCCAAACACAATCCTTTATGCTTACCTGTGCACAGTGGAAATAACATTTCTAGCAAGAAAACACAGGCAGTGGTCTGACACAAACAAAAATGAAGTAACTTACTCATCAAAGTGTTGGACATCTGACAATAGGAAATTCACCAGTGATAGCATCACAGAACCTGCTAGAGTGGCCAACAACATCACAGCAGCACGCACAGATAAACTGTGCAGCACTTTGATGGATGTTTCTTATTGTAGTGACTGCTCATTAAAAGTGGCCTGAAGAGGTTTAAAATAATTCATATCAGAGGAAACCACTGCAAGTCTAAGAACAATATTCACAAGAAATAAGCTGTCTGAAAAAAATCAGGAACACTTTAATATTCACAAATAGTTGCCAGCCTGAACAAATCAGGGACACTTTGCATTAGGTGAGTTTGACAGCTTCACAAAACAGAATGGTAGGATACATTCAGTTTTGTACCATGTCATCATACCTCTCAGCTGTACAGATTTTTGCCAAATGTCCAGATTTTTGCCTCATATTTTTGGCCTGTCCCTCATAAAAGTTGTGGCTTTCTGGCAAACCACTGATGAATGCAGCCACTAAATAATGGACTACATCTGATTTTCATTATTTCATATTTTTCAGAAAATATATAACACAAAAAGTATAATTTTGGCAACTTTCTAAGTTTTTTAAGAGCAGTATTTAAAATCTGCCCCTATTTTTGGGTCTTTGTCTCCCAGTTATTTAAGGCTTTCTCCAGATTTCTTGAGCTAAGAGGTTGAGAGGTGTCCACATCATGCAACCATTCATGCAGAATTTTAAATAGACATTTGTATAAACTTTTAAAAACTCAGTGAAAACTAGAGCCCATACACAAAGCTACAATACAAAAATGGGACATTTGTTATTAAAATATATAATATATAAAAAATGTAACAATTCTTTTTTTCTTTTTTAAGACATGCCACTTGGCATTTTTTTACTTTTTGTTTTGGTTTTTATTCTTCATGCCATTTCAGTGGGACATGCTGTATTTTTTAGATATGCTAAGAATGACACAACAAATAAGATACTCCCATATTATTTCTGAAAATAAACTTGAGGTTGTACTTAAACTTAACTGAAGCCTGATATTTGTAGATAAATCACTGTCAAGTGCTTCCAGAGTTAGCAAAACCCATTGTAAAGTTCTGACACAAGTCAGGATGATTTGACAACAGACTATCAAAATGATAACTGACACATGATATATTCTATAAATACTTAAGCCTTTAATTTATAAAGTATACACTGGACAAAGCATTTTTTGAAAAAGCATGTGAACAACATGCATCATATGAATTAACCTAAGCGCCTGGAACCAATATCTGGGCAGATGGACTTTGATAATCATCAACTTAGTGCAGATTACCCAGATGATCCATACTCTGAATATAGTAAGGCAGATGTTCTGCACCAAGAAAATGGATGGAAGGATGTTCTACATTTTGATAGAGAAGAATAGATGGCTTAGTCCATAACCCAGGGCAGAAGAAAGTCCTGGACCAGACATAAAATATATACTAAATCAGGGAAATCTACCCAGAATGATGAAAATCTGAAATTATGACCTCTAATGGATAACAAGCCAAGCCGAGGTTCTAGCCAGAAGAGACCATAATGTCATGCTGCATCAACAAACTACTGTAGCACGAGGAACAGCAGTGCCATGCATGGAGTTCTGCTAAAGAGCTGGCCATGATTACAGAATAAAGTATGCATCATCAAGGTCCTGTACCATGGGACAGCTACAGTGCCATGCATGGAGATCTGCTAAAGAGCCAGCCATGATTACAGAATAAAGTATGCATCATCAAGGTCCTGTACCATGGGGCAGCTACAGTGCCATGCATGGAGTTCTGCTAAAGAGCCAGCCATGATTACAGAATAAAGTATGCACCATCAAGGTCCTGTACTATGGGAAAGCTACAGTACCATGCATGGAGTGCTGCTAAAGGGCTGACCTTGATTATAGAATAAAGTATGCAACATCAAGGTCCTGTACCATGGGGCAGCTACAGTGCCATGCATGGAGTTCTGCTAAAGAGCCGTCCATGATTACAGAATAAAGTATGCATCATCAAGATCCTGTACCATGGGACAGCTACAGTGCCATGCATGGAGTTCTGCTAAAGAGCCGGCCATGATTACATAATAAAGTATGCATCATCAAGGTCCTGTACCATGGGACAGCTACAGTGCCATGCATGGAGTTCTGCTAAAGAGCTGGCCATGATTACAGAATAAAGTATGCATCATCAAGGTCCTGTACCATGGGACAGCTACAGTGCCATGCATGGAGTTCTGCTAAAGAGCCAACTATGATTAAAGAATAAAGTATGCATCATCAAGGTCCTGTACCATGGGACAGCTACAGTGCCATGCATGGAGTGCTGCTAAAGGGCTGACCTTGATTATAGAATAAAGTATGCATCATCAAGGTCCTGTACTATGGGCCAGCTACAGTGCCATGCATGGAGTTCTGCTAAAGAGCTGGCCATGATTACAGAATAAAGTATGCATCATCAAGGTCCTGTGGCATGGGACAGCTACAGTGCCATGCATGGAGTGCTGCTAAAGGGCTGACCTTGATTATAGAATAAAGTATGCATCATCAAGGTCCTGTACTATGGGCCAGCTACAGTGCCATGCATGGAGTTCTGCTAAAGAGCCGGCCATGATTACAGAATAAAGTATGCATCATCAAGGTCCTGTACCATGGGACAGCTACAGTGCCATGCATGGAGTTCTGTTAAAGAGCCGGCCATGATTACCATGATTACAGAATAAAGTATGCATCATCAAGATCCTTTGGCATGGGACAGCCACAGTGCCATGCACGGAGTTCTGCTAAAGGGCTGACCTTGATTATAGAATAAAGTATGCATCATCAAGGTCCTTTACCATGGGGCAGCTACAGTGCCATGCATGGAGTTCTGCTTAAAAGATGACCTTGATTATAAAATAAAGTCTAAATCATCAAGATCCTTTAGCATGGGGCAGCTACAGTTCCATGTATGGATGTCTGCAAATGAGCCCGGCATAATTACAGAATAAAGTATGCATTATCAAGATCCTGTGGCATGGGACAGCTACAGTGCCATGCATGGAGTTCTGCTAAAGAACTGACCTTGATTATAGAATAAAGTGTGCATCATCAAGATCCTGTACCATAGGGAAGCTACAGTAGCATGCATGGAGTTCTGCTAAAGAGCCCGGCATAATTACAGAATAAAGTATGCATCATCAAGATCCTGTGGCATGGGACAACTACAGTGCCATGCATGTAGTTCTGCTAAAGGGCCGGCCATGATTACAGAATAAAGTATGCATCATCAAGATCTTTTAGCATGGGGTAGCTACAGTGACATGCATGGAGTTCTGCTAAAGAGCCGGCCATGATTACAGAATAAAGTATGCATTATTAAGATCCTGTGGCATGGGACAGCTACAGTGCCATGCATGGAGTTCTGCTAAAGAGCTGACCTTGATTGTAGAATAAGGTATGCATCATCAAGATCCTTTAGCATGGGGCACCTATAGTGCATGCATGGAGTTCTGCTAAAGAGCCGGGCATGATCATAGAATAAAGTATGCACCATCATGGTCCTGTAGCATGGGCCTGCTGCAATGCCATGCATGGAGTTCTGCTAACATGCATGGAGTTCTGCTAAAGAGCCTGTCATGATTACGGAATAAAATATCAGTCAGACTTATGGTGTGAGGGGCATCTGCAATCCCATACAGGGGATACAGCTAACCAGCTAAACAAGATTTAGAATAAAGTATGTATCAGACTCATGTAATGTGGGCAGCAGTAATGCTATGCAAAGGGTTTTTAATAAAGACCCCAGCATGAATATAAAAAAATGTCTGGAGAAACTACACTAACTATATTCTTAGAGCACCACAATGATGTTGATAGTTCAACAGGATACTATCTTGATCCCCACAAAGGCACTCATGAGTTACAGAGACAACCCCCAACAGTGACTATGTCTGTGGGAGTGGGGACCGTGTGTTCTAATTTTCAAATTTAAGCATATCTGTGAATGTTATACGTGAGGATTGCATTGACATGCACACCTGCTTTACATTCTACTGCTGATGTTTTTCCTTTCATACTCTTAGAAATAATTAATCACATTGCATCTTGAGTCACAATAACTAAACCTAATGCCTATTGACAGTTTATCTTTCCCTTGGACTGAAAGTTAAGTCAAGAGGAAATGTTAAGTGTTTGCCTAAAACAAGTGTGTATTGTCTACATGCATTCATGTGCTCACAGCTTTGTAAATGACGAAACAGCAAATAAAGGCAAATGCATCCAGCTCCTGGCTCTACGTATTTAGCAAAAGATATGTTATGCTACTTGGGGCAAATGTGCAAATTATTCAGTAAAGGTGAAAAAGGAAGAAAAAAATTACACTGATGTGAGTTGAATTTCTGAGCTTGCACCCTTGTTTTAACCATGTTAATAAATATCAAGGCTTCTCTTCATTCTACTTGTAAGTCTAATCCATAAACCCAGCTGTCACCATTTAAAATATGCTAGGATAAGCCAATGTAGCATCCAAATAGCCTCACTAAAATATTGCTTATGCCTGCCTAACTCTTGGGGACAAGCTTGGGACAAGTTTAAAAATGAACTGGCCAGTAGATTCAAGAATCATGTAAGACCATCTGGTAAATGTCCAAGATAAATAAATCAGAAAAAAAGTCATGCTTGCAGAATTCACAGGCAAGTTATTACAGAAAACAACAGCAAATGAGTAAGAGAGAGACAGAGAAGGAGAGAGACACAAATTTTACTAAAGGCAAAAATTAAGGATGTTTTGGTCAGGCTCTTGAAATTCTTGAGAGAGGGAGTAAAACATTTGTAATTGAATAATTTTCTCAAGTTTCAAAAGTCTCTTGCGATTAGATTTAGAGTATCAGGAGTTTGGTGCTGTTTATGGCTGACACAAAATCAGGTAAAAAGGTCAGTATAAAATAATTATTGTAGCAATAGTCCATAGGTATTATCAGAGTCTAGCTAAGGCAGGTCCTTGGAGTGGCTACCAGAGATATAAAGCCATTGAATTTTGGCCCTTGAAATCATTACTTTGACACAAGGTCAAGCAAATAACCTGACTGGGATTGGGATGGTGATCACAGAAGAAATAAAAGAGGTATTCTAAAGGTAGGCATGAGGTTAAACCTCATGTTTAGATGGCCTTCCATTAAATTTCTGGATTCTAGGCAGAGGAAGGACTTTTAGAAATTAGATGAAACTTTTTAACTCAGTATTAACAATTTGTAATGTACCGCCCTCCTCCAGGGAGTAGAGTACCATGTTGTTTCCTAAAGCAGGTATTGATCCTGGGTTGTTATCCTCCTACAGACCCATTACTATTCTGAATCTTGAATCATGAGTATAAGATTTTTATCGCTCTACTTGCTTCCTTGATGGGAAAACGTATTCCATATTTAATACATTTGGATTAATATAAGGTGGTGAGAGGGTGGCAAGCTTTTGGCAGTATTATAAAAAACAGGCACTGATGCAGATGGTCCATGCAGAGAGGTCCTGTATGCTGCTAGGTAGCCTTGATTCTGGAAAGGCATTTGTCCGGGCAGATTGGCCTTATTTTAAAAAGGTCTCACTGCAATTTAGTTTCCCTGGAAACTAGTTGATCTCGTTTTCATTTTTTTATCAGGGATCTACCGGCTTTTATATGGGATTTGACTTTCTCAGCGTACTTATCATGAATGGCGCCTTTCCCCTTTATTGCTTGACTGTACCTTCAGACATTGGCCCAACATATGCATCATTTGGTAATTAAGAGACTAATGATGAGGCAGGCAAAGGTTAAAATGTTTCTATATGAAGATGGCATACTTCTTTATCTATCTGACTCTTAAAGGGACATAGTTATTATGTTCTTGTAACTGCTAAAGTTGTTTATCTTGCAATAGTATAATCGTATTCTCTGATGAATATTGTGTTCTAATGATGTTTAAAAGGAGCTGTTTTGTCTTATCTATAACTTATGTGTTTTCCTTTTTAAGCAGTTTGTTAGTTGTCTTTTTGGTTGAATGCATCAGATTTTATGCACAATAAAGAATCCTTAAAACAAACAAATAACCAAACAAAAATGCTTACAAATGCACTTTATGTGGAGCACCAAATTATATGAATTTCTTTTTGCAATCCGTGATTGAAAATTTTATATATTTGCTTGTTTCTTTTGCTTTTGTGTACTATTTGCACTTTTGCACATGCTTTATTTTCTGCAATGTGTGTGTACAAATGTGAAATAGTGTAGCCAGGATTTGATTGTTGGTGGTAACATTAACACTGCATGGCACTGACCTAAAAATAGAGAGTATAATTTTGAAAAACAGAGATTATAACTACTCTTAGCTGGGTGTGGCAAATATTGCTCATATCCCAAAGCAGCAGTATACATTTGCATAGACTAGTAAGGTTGTCCTTGCCAGCAACAATAATTTAATGTTCTGTAGTTATTATGCACTAGATTGCATCTAATAATAACAATGTTTTTAATGCCTGATCTAGTGGGATTACCACCTGTCCCTCTTTGCGAGGGACAGTCCCTCTTTGGGCAATTGTGTTCTGCAAAAAAAAAAAATCTACAAAATGGCAAGTGTCCTGAGATTTTAGAACAAAACATATTTCCTAAGTTTTCTTTAATAGTTGCATAAAACAGTTATTTTGTTTCTGAAACACCTATATGTTATGTGAAACAGCATAAGCAACTCAAATGCTATAAGAATGAGCTTGTATTTGTACAAAAAAAAGTGAAGTTCTGTACTTTTCACTGGCCGTGGATATGTTTTGTCCTGCAAAATCTCACATGCCCATCCTGATATTCGTATATGTTATCTTGATTCTGTTTCTATCTCAGTAAATGTCAAGTCTCGAATTTTCACTGCCATTAAGTCTTTTACTTCAGTAGCAAATACTATATAGAATGATGCTATCACTAACAATGGGTGATTATTCACTGGAGCTAAATGTCTATCTGCTGTGAAAAGTGTTAACTCTCTTTTTAAAAAGAGACTGATAAGGTCTTGTGTTCTTTAAGTGTATGACTAAAAAGCATAAAAAGGACCAGGAAATGACTAGATCTCCAGTTTTAGTCTGTTTTCTACATCTGTACATTTTTTTGCCTTTATCACTTTCAAAAGTGCTGTAGGTTACTGAACAGACCTTCCTCCTATTGTACAGGCCTAAACTCATTCTGTCCATGGGAGGAAGGTGTAGCTATCTAACATAGTCACTGTAAACTAACAGTAAGGCTTTTAACCTGATGAATTTAAATGAATATAATACCCAACCATATATACTATACATTGCTTTGAAACCCGTTTTTAATGTTGTCCCAATTTTAAATTATCTGATGCATTTATGGTTATTGTTATCACATACACAACTAAGGCATATTATAAAGCTGAGTATGACATTGCTGGTATCTGCTGAAAAGAAAATAAGTCCATGTTTTGCTGAATGCACTTGGTTATGCAAAATGCTAGTAGTCATATCAGAAAGTCTGAAGAAAGGCAAACAGTCAGAAGACCAGGTCTGGAACAGACAAAACACATTCCACTGCACAGCCCTCTTTCCCTTTGGAAATGAGTATTCTGTTCTCACTGTTTTTTTTTTGTCATCCAAAACAGACTGGACAGAGGTACGAGCTATGGGTGATCTGAGGTGGTGGAGGTTAAATATGATACAGCTGAATATTTGCATACTTTCAAAATATGTGGACAGTATGTGGAGAAAAAAAGAAGGTAAACACTTTAGAGCAGTCACATGCTGCTATTACTGCTGATCATGAGGCAATATGGGTGTCTAACCCTACATGTAAAAGCTATGCTTCCATAGTGGTGACTTCACAAGCCAGCTAAACTACAAATGGATAATACAAGCTGATTTATGTTTGGTTGAAAACGTTGGGGAGATTAGGCAAAAGCAAATTATTCAGATGAAAATGGGCTAAATTCAGTTAACCATTATAAAGAGACTGTCTAAGACATATTTCTGTGGTAGTTTTATGATATGCCATCTTACTGATGCTACTGTAGAAAAGAATCATTGTTCCCAGACATGCCTATGGGGTATGTCATAATTCTGTTCCTATGAATCACAGTCAGATGTCTCACAGATGACTAGGGTGTTAAAATCATAAGATTATGATGTTTAGTGTACACAAAAAGCAACCACAGAGGAATTCCCAGGGTGAGGATATTGTTTCCATGTTTCCAAAGTAACACATAAGGGAATGATAAAAGCAAAAATACATACAAAGAATCCTTGTATTTTGCTTGGTTACTAATTAAAAAGAAACACAGGAAGAAACACTGAACAAACAAATTTTTATGCTACAGTCTTTCTGTAACAATAGACATTAAAGGATGGAAGTACTATTTTTATAGAAGACATTTTCAAACTCAAGGAGAGATGTTTAATTTTAAGCATACACCTGGAGCTTACTTAGCTGAAAATCTGACCAAATGCATAACTGTGTTACATATTCAGTATTTAGTAGTTTGACTATAAGGAGTTAAACCTCCTGCAAATGAAACCGAACAGCAGCATATTTAAATCACACAACAGAGGACATTTCACCTGCACAAGTCTGAATTTAGTTTAGTAGTACACATTTGAATTCAGTTCATCCATTCCTTGACCCATGCATATTATTTTCATCACTCACAGTTTTATCAGTTTCTTCTCACATCCTAGAAGCATGCAGTTAGGTGAATGAAGTTGCCTGTAGGTGTGCATGCCATGTGTGAGAATGTATGCACATTTTGTTTAAGACTGACGTCCTGACTAGGAATGGTTTCTCTACCTTGCACTAACTGCTTTCAGGATTGGCTCTGGCTGCCTTTACGAGCCTGAATTTGTAAAGCAGGTATCAGAAAAAGTGTGAATGAATGAAAGAATGTGCAGTGCTTTGTTTTTGCTTGTTTATCTATTTGTAAGTTCATTTGGTGATTTGATTTGTATCTCTTATCTGATTTTGTATTCTTATTATTCTCTGTGTGTTTTTTTTTATTTTGGTATTTTTGTTTCATTTGTTATTAATCTTACATTGCTAATATTATCTGACTTTTTTGCCTCTGGTACTGCCTGTGACTAGTAAGGATTCATGTTTGGATTAGTTGACTCATCTGGTTAATAAGCATTTTCTCTGTGTGGTAAATAGACGATCCTTCTTTTTTTTTCACCTTTAACATCATATTGACAGGCTTCTTAGCATCTCATGTCCATGCTGGGTTTACTAGCTAACTTCTATCCCCAGACTTACTTACTCTGGTATTGTTGGATCCAAGGATGTCCTGGGGACTCCGCCATCTTTTCATTAATCTGCTATATATATATATATATATATATATATATATATATATATACATACAATCTAATCACTTCTTTACCTCCCATGTTTCCCAACTATGTTTGAGGGCAACTCCTCTCTTTGGTCCATTCTCCCAACCTTAAACAGTATCATTTAGACCTCTGTTTCAGAGACACTCTGATTACTGATTGGTCCAGTTGGCATAGTGCTGACTCCATGGCTCCTTTCTGAGTGTGTCTTAAGAACAAAACAAACAGTTCCCTCTCCATCTCTGCCCTCATACATGATGAACTCTCACAGGGATGCATTTTGATGGGCTGCATCTTTTCTTCCATTTATTAATTGACTGACTTTGGATTTATATGCCATGAAGCTCGTTGTTTATGCAGATGACCCGAGTGCTACTCAATACATCCCATGACTAAAGGCAACTTAAGATGAAACTTTGTGAGGATTCTAAAGCACTCTGTGCACCCTGTGTCTGGTTTAGGTCATGCTACTTTCAAGAGAGACTAATTCAATTCAAAGCAATACTGACTGAAATTACAGGTAGCTGTACCAGCATCCCACAGGAATGAACAAATAATATCTAAGAGAACTGTTTCTCAGATAGACACTAGCTCTTAAGTCACTATTTTTTTCTACCTGAAGGCATGCCTTGATCTTTTCCTCAGTTTTAGTCATCACTTCAGCTTTTATGTGAATTGATATGTAACTTTGCCTGTGTCTTTAGATTTCCTGACCCTTGAATGTAAAGCTGCAAGTGTTAAGAAGTAATGCACAGCTAGAATATGACCTTCCTCTTACAAACTCACCCAAGAACAGTGTTCTTCTATGGATACTGATGAACGTGCAGGCTTACACTACTTCCTAGATGACCGACTGACTTAATAAACAGAATGATGTCCCATCATTGAGCAGATAGACCTAGCCCAATGGGATTTTGTGTTCTGACCCCTGCAAGTGAATTAATGAGCTCTTTTTACTGACAGTTTTAACTCGTGAACAACCCTATGGGCTGCATTCCAGTGCAAATGGTAAACTGACTTGGGTAAGACTGAAACTAACCCAAAATTATGATGTCAAGCATTTTCTGCCTTTGTCCATGCTACTCATAGCTGGTTTTAGGCACCAGCAAACTCTGCAGTTGATCCTGGGGGCCCCCAATCACAGCAAGCTTTCTCATTTTGATATTTTGTTACATGATTGTAAAACCAATAAAGGTTAGTACAACAATTTTGTACTTAATAAACCATGTAGGTAATAATAACTCTCAAGACAAAGAATTCTAAGGACTGGCACCACTTCTTTAAAATTCAAAGATATCTCTGGTTGCAGTAACAGTGTTTTATCAAATAGCAGGATTAATACGTTCATTAAATGTTTTACCTCTGACAAAGTGCCCTTGAATGACTTAATTCCTACTGTTAGGCACTCTCTGCACTACAACTATCAAAGCCAACATTAGGCATCCATAATACCTGTGGATGTGGGGGCCCCTAAACACCTTTGATTGTGTGGGGCCTCTGAAATAGCAGATACTTTCTAGGGAACAATGAGGAGAAAAAGAAATGATCATTTGCTCCCCAGTTATGTTCTTTATCCGAAATAATGTTGTGATATGATCCTGTCAGATTAAAGAAGGTGATCAGAGAATTAACATGAACACAGTAAGCACTAGAGCTCAGCAGCCCAGAGAGGCTAATCTCAGTGTTACCTAGCAGTTTAAGAAGAACTGATGCACCTGATCTTCAAGGATGGTTTTCTCATTTAGGACATTTTATAAATACTGGCAGGACACGGTACATTTCTCAAGAAATCTGAGCAAAGCCAAAAATAATGGCAGAATAATAGCTCAAAATCAGTAGCACAGTTTGAATATTACTTTATTTCATTTAAAAAGTTAATAGAAAAACACATTTTGCATCAACATGCATTTTTTTGAACAGTAACAACAGTAAAAAGTATTAAGCTCTGTGTGACATTACTGACTGACTGTAATCCTGAATGCTTTACCAGCAAATCAAAAATTTTATAAGGGTTAGGACTAAAATAAGAAGCAAAATTAGGAACATTCAGTGAAGTCAGGGAGAGTGACCAGTATGCATTACTCCTGATGACTGCTCAGCAACAGTCATTGATCTGATGGGACAGTACTTGCATCACACAGTGCATTGCAATTTGCTGAAATCAGTGTAAAACGAGTAATGCTATGGCCTTTGCTTGTGTGTGTGTGTGTGTGGGGGGGGTGGGAGTTACAGTGTAAGAGTAATAAGCTGGCTATAATTTCTTTCACTTGCTATCACAGCAGCCGGTTTATATCATGAACTCAAAAGACTAAAACATTGAATGACAAAACATTGAACCTGAAACATTGAAGACTGAGATTATCGAAGCCACGGAACATTGAATTCTTACCCAAGGAAAGAATTTGGTGGGTTGTTTCCTCAGCTTCACTATTATCTCCATTGTGGTGCAATCTCGGAGTTGGTATATTTAAGTAGGGGGGTGTGGGGGGCACAGCCCTCCACATAAGAAATAGTTTGTAGTGTTTGTGTTTTCCATGTTTTGTACTAGAAGAATCATTGGGTGCTGCATTGCTGCTTTTGCGTTTACGATTTACTTTCAGTTGTGCTCAATAGACTAGTTCAAATAAATGTTTGAAGCTTAGTGTTATTTGGTGAATGGATGGCATTGTGGCGATTACAGAGGTGTGGTTGTGTTTGTTAGGGTTACGTTTCAGGTTGCACGGGTGAGCAGATGGCCAACCATTGGTATTTGGAGGTTCCGTTTTCGAAGTTTTCAGCTTTCGCAGTTATCAGCTTTCAACATTTGCAGTTCAATGTTATGTCATTCGATATTTTAGTCCTTTGAGGTTATGATATAAACCCACAGCATCAAAGACACTGCCATTATACTTGAATGTGTCTGTTTGTGTGTGTGTGGGGGGTAGAGTCACATTCTTTGTATGCGTAACAATTTGAATGCAATTTTGTTTACTTTCCATGAGAAACATAGACGTTACACATGATAGTTGGCTATCTTTGGTGGTCTGGCAGGAAGAAGATGCATGTAAAAGCAAATGCTCATTGCCCCATTAGTGCAGTGAATAACATTACCACTTCACATTGCTTTTTTCTGGTTGAGTTCTTGACTGGGTGCTTTTTCTTTGTGTAGTCTACATGCCCTCTCTGTCTCTCTGCATGTCAGTCAATGTGTTCTGGTTTCCTCCAACACCTCAAAAACTCTGCAGCATGAGCTGAAAGGTTTCCTAGAAGCAGTGGCATTGGTGGGGTGATACTTAGACTGGAAGTCTCTAGGAGTTCTGCACTTGAAACTTGCTGAGGGCCCCAAAATGCTCACTGGCTCTGATGCTACTTAGGATGGCTTTTTCTCTAAAGTGAAGTGAAGTGAAAAATGTTGACTAATTTGCTGATTCCTGTACAAAATTTTTGATATTGTCATGAAAACAGCCACATGATAGGTCACTCAATTATTTTCTAATTTACAAAAATTTGGGGGGGGGGGGGTATTTCCACACATAGCTCTCAACTTTCTATCCCAAAATGTGGAACACTACCTCTCTCAATGTGGGACAAATAAGCAAAATGTAGAACACTTGCTAACATTATGTAGTAGGAAACTCACAGCATGGCTATTAAATGTTCCTTTACACTTAAAAGTAGTTTGTATGATAAATTAACATGATTGAGTATTATTCAGCATTATTTACCATGGATATTTGTTAAAAAATTTTAACAAAGAACGTGAGTCAAACCCTATCAATGTGGAATAGAATGGAATGCACAATTTTTAAGACTCACAATGAGGAGTATTCCTCATAATGAAGTACAGTTAAGAGTAATGTTTCCACATGCTGCTTTATGGATAAGAATAACTTCAATTCATGACTAACGGCTGACTTTTGCTCATTATGAACCATTCATTATACTCCATAATTTACATGGGATAAAGTATTCTTAAAAATAATTTGCCTCTCTGACTCTGTGTTTATTTTATTCTTATTTATGTTTTGTGAACCAGGTTGTCCATCTGGGTTAAGGCTTCATTTCAGTGGAGGCTGAGCTCCAGGCAATAGTGATGGTATGTAGTATGAAAGAGATACAAATAATTATAGGCAAATACAATGAGTGAGAGACAGTCAAGTATTTATAGGTAGACAAATAGATGGACAGAGAGATAGGCAAACAGGAAGATAGACTGATGTAAGTATAGACACACACGTACACACGTGCGCGCACACACACACACACACACACACACACACACACACACACACACACACACACACACACACACACACACACACACACACACACACACACACACACACACACACACACACACACACACACACACACCATATTTATGTATAAATATATACAGACAGGTAAATATAATGTTAAAGATTTACACTTACAATAGCTATCCCAAAGTGTAGGTAATAGTTTAAAGTGACTTGTTCTGTACTACACTATCTTACTAAATGCACGTCTAAAGCCTGCATGCAGTGGTGCAGCAGTAGCATTGTTGCCTCCCAGAAAGAGGTTCTCCAGTTCAATTCCCGACTGGAGTGCCTTCTGTGCAGAATCTGCATGTCCTCCCTGTGTTTGTATGGGTTTTCTCTGGGTCCTCCAGTTTCCTCCTATCTTACAAAGACATGCATTTGGAGCATTTCTCTCCAAACCTCTGCTAAAAATCAGCTTTGTTCCAAGTTGGGCTTTCCCAGTTAAATAAATAAAAAACATATATCCATTCTGTTACATTTTTGTTCCTTTTGGCATAGGTGTTGACTTTATATTAGCCTGCCTAAACTGCAAGTAAATAAATAAAATGTAAATGTAGAGCATGTAAAAGGGCTTCTGTCTCAATACATTAGCTGTGTATGATTTTACTGCTGGTATTTACTGTAAGTATATTCACAGAGGCTGTTGTCAGAATTCTTTAAACTGTGATTCCTCCTATATATTTGATTACCTAGTATAATGGCATTATGATGATATCTTTTGATGCATGACTAGGGTTGTGTGATGCCCACTGTCATAAATATATATGTGAACACTGCTGAAGAGATGTACTTTTGACTCAGAGACATGATTATATGGAATTGAGGGGGAAAACTTGGGTTCTGATTTGAGGTGCAATGCTTAGTCTAAGGGAAGATGTTAAGTAATTAACCATAATTTTTTATTGTCCTTCTTACTATGCTAAGATATGAACCACATCAATATTAAATGATATTATTACAATACATAATGCAAGTTTGGTTATACACAAGGCACATGCTTATTATATTCCCTTACCAATCATTTACCAATTGAAGCCGTTAATTCCTTTCAGCTATGGTTATGACTAGGTCTATCTCTGAAAGGAAAGAAGACAAAGTACTTTTTAACCTTAGTAATACTGACTGATTTCCCATTTATAACTCAATTGACCCCCAGAGAAGCTCTGCACTTACTTTACTCACAGGCCCTTAACATACTTAGCAATCACATCCTCCTAACCCAAAAAAGGGTAAGGGGACATCACTGTACCTTGATCTTATTTTCCATCAAATAGCTCTAAAAAGTAGGAACAATGCCTGGAAAATATAAAGGCCACCAATAATCCTGAACACTGAAACACCTTTATTTCTGTTAGACAAAGCAATTAAAGAAACAAACTCCACCTACCTATGCATCAAACTATATGCCATGGCTCACCAAACAAAAAACACTTTTGGAGGCTCATAAAGGATATTGCATATATTGAAAATAACTCTAATGAAACACATCCAACCATAAACTGCAATACACTACCTGACTTCAAAAATCTTATAAACTCCCCCCCCACCACACCCACACACACACACACACACACACACACACACACACACACACACACACACACACACACACACACACACACACACACACACACGCACACACGCACACACGCACACACACACACACACACACATCCAGATAATAGTTATGCAACTAATCCCTTCATCCCCAGCTCCCAACTACAACTGTGTACTTTACTTGCTCCTGCCCTTGCCTCCCTCCCTTTCTATTTTAAAGACATTTCCTTACAATAGTTAGGGAAATTCAGAAAACACTAGGTACTACCAAATTAATGCAAACTTTATTGTCATTCAACCATACAGAGTACAGCTGAATGAAATTACATTCCTCCAGGCTCATGCACAATAACATATCACAACACAACCACATGTAACAGTAAACAGTAAATGGCAATAACATAATAATAGTCAAAGAGCCAACCAAAGATCAACATTATCTAAATAGTCTTTTTTCCATCAGTGCAACCACCACTGCCTGCAGTCAACCACTGCTGCAGTCCTGACCATCCATAGCAAGTTCTAGTCCATAAATCCTCCTTCCGACCCTCTCTGACCACAGTCTATCAATCACCTCTACCTGCAGGCCCAACTGGCCTTACTGACCACACCATCACCAGCAACCACCAAGTCTTCCTCTCTGCTGACACCACAAACCAACATCCAAACCATCTCCTTCTCCATATTCCATCACTCTAACCACTGTCACATTCAAGGAGTCCATTTTCAAAAAAAAAAAAAAACAAAAACAAACGAAAATTCCTTTTTTCACACTCCTTATCAGCTTGATCACTGTTGCAGGCCCCAACTTCTGCCGATCTATGTTATATGTTAGGAAAACAGGCAAAAACAGACACTACAGCACATTTCAACGCCACCAACATTCTTACTGCAAAGTTCACCCACTAAACAACAAGAAGCAGACTCACCTCATGAAAACTTTACATGGAGAGACACAAAAACAGAAAGTGCATATCAGGAGCTGGAGAGGCCACTGCCATACTTGGCACTGCCATCTTCCAGACTAAAGCTAATTTACTAAAGCCAATCACAACAAGAATATCAATCGTTCTTCTCTCAGACTAGGTGATAGGCCACTGATCAAACCACTTGCTCAAATCTTTAACATCTCACTAACGACAAGTGTTGTTCTACCCTAAATCAAGTACCCCTTTAGCATCCTTATTCTCAAAAGCCATCTCCATCCTCACCTCAGGATTATAGACCAGTCTCCATCTTATGTCCATTACTAAGACATTTGGGAAAATAATACATAAACAAATATTTGGCCTTTTCTAATTACAATTTACCTATTAGAGCTCAACATTTTAGAAATGGTCACAACATTCAGAAGACTATTTATACAGTAATGGACAAACATTGCTAAGGAAATAATAATGCTGTCTCACTGATGCATTATTCAGATATCAGTGTTATGCATTTGAGACATACACACATACTTCTCAACCTCTTAGAACAAGAAATCTGGACAAAGCCATTAATAAAAGTGTGACAAAGACCCAAAAATAGGGACAATTTTTAAATATTGTTTTTACAAACTTAGAAAGTTGATAGAATAACAGGTTTTAAATTAGCATGAATTTTCTGAAGGGTATGAAGTCTGAAACTCAAATATCTGTCATTATTTTCCAACTTCAGTATTTAAAGATTTGCCACTAATTTGCGAGAAATCCACAATTTGTTGAAAAATCGACTAAAAATAAGAGGCAAAAATTTGGACATTCTGCAAAAATCTGTACAGTTGAGAGGTATGATTTGAGAATGTTACTTATCAAAATCTACCAAAAGAGAGCTGCAAAAATTTGGTGCTAACAATATTTTCTGGTTTAGGGACTACCTTAACTGAACTTTTAAGGTCTAAGCTGGTACTACTGTTACAGAGGAAGGTATTTTCATTGCAGCTGTACTCTCAGGCTGTGTACATTAACCCCTTTCTGGTTTCCCATTTTACAATGAAATAACAACATACTATTGCTAACAGAATAACCTTGTATGATTATATCATTCTCTACCGATTATTCTAAGTCATGGGAACAATCCTAAAACTCTCACATCGGGTCCTTGCCAGGAAGTATCTGAAACACAGTAAATTTTCAAAATAATAATCATGGTCTTTGGCACACAACAACAGTTTGAAAATAACTCTCCTTCTTCAATAAATCCAAGAAACAAAAGAAGTATCACACAGGTCAAATAATATGATAAGCATGGCCTAAACCTAGACCCCACACATTCAAGGCACACATTAACTCTCAAATGAAAGCCATCTGCTTTATATCTAACCATCACACAATGCAAGCTAGGAAGGCCTTAGCAAAATGATGTGTATTTGCCAAGATTAAAGTATGCACTTCCTATCATTTCCCTATAATGCACTGAAAATGCCTGCCTGCATTCAAACAATCATAACGGCATTTGTAGTTAAGGAAAAGGGTAGTGGAAGCTAGGTTAAAAAGGGAGGCGATGATTAGTGAGCAGCAGTACAGTTTCATGCCAGGAAAGAGCACTACAGATGCAATGTTTGCTCTGATGGTGTTGGAGAAGTACAGAGAAGGTCAGTCTTTGTGGCCTTAGACAACGCATATGACAGAGTGCCTAATGTGGAGTTGAGATATTGTATGAGGAAGTCAAGAGTGGCAGAGAAGCGTGCAAGAATGGTACAGGATATGTATGAGGACAGTGCAACAGTGGTAAGGTCTGGGGTAGGACTGAAGGATGCGTTCATAGGTGAGGTGGGATTACATCAAGGATCAGCTCTGAGCCCTTTCTTATTTGCAATGGTGATGGACAGCTTGACAGACAAGATCAGACAAGAGTCCCCGTGGACTATGATGTTTGTGGATGACATTATGATTTGTAGTGAGAGTAGACAACAAGTTAAGAAGACCCTGGAGAGGTGGAGATATGCTCTAGAGAGGAGAGGAGATGAATGAAGGTCAGCAGGACTAAGACAGAATATATGTGTGTGAATGAGAGGGAGGATAGAGGAAAGGTGAGGATGCTGGGAGTAGAGGTGGCGAAGATGGATGAGTTTAAATACTTGGGATCAACAGTACAAAGTAATAATGAGTCTGGAAGAGAGGTGAAGAAGAGAGTGTAGGCTGGGTGGAGTGGGGATAGAAGAGTGTCAGGAGTGATTTTGTGACAGACGGGTATCAGTAAGAGTGAAAGGAAAGGTCTACAAGATGGTAGTGAGACTAGCTATGTTATATGGGTTGGAGACAGTGGCACTGACAAAATGACAGGAGTCAGAACTGGAGGTGGCAGAGTTAAAGATGTTAAGATTTGCACTGGGTGTGACAAGAATGGACATGATTAGAAATTAGTATATTAGAGAGTCAGCTCAGGTGGGACAGTTTGGAGACAAAGCCAGAGAGGTGAGATTGGGTTGGTGGTTGGTTTGGACATGTGCTGAGGAGGGTGCTGGATATATTGTGACAAGGATGCTAAGGATGGAGCTGCCAGGTAAGAGAAAAAGAGGAAGTCCTAAGATAAGGTTTATGAATGTGGTGAGAGAGAACATGCAGGTGGTTGGTATGACAGAGCAAGATGCAGAGAACAGGAAGAAATGGAAACAGATGATCTGCTGTGGCAACCCCAAACAGGTGCAGCTGAAAGAAAAAGAAGAAGGTTTAATAGTTTGTCACCTAGGTTGGTATGAAAACTACCCTACAAAAAAGTTAATCAATTAACTGTAATGGCAACATAGCCTCTTACTGCCTATGTTAACCTTTAAACAACTGTTTATAAACTACTGCTCCTCACTTAAAAGCACATTTATTATTAAATCATCTCCTTACTCTCCGAGAAACCAAAATTAAATCACAGTTTCACTAGTCTGACACCCTTTTGCCTATCAGCAGGTAAAAAATGCTTCAGCAAAATTGTTCCAGCAAGCTAGAACCATTCCCCTGCCTTCATATCAGGAAAAGTTATGGCATACAAAGAGTTTTTGAAGAAAAAAACATACTTGACCACCTTAAGGTAGAATATAAGTATAAATGTTTCATGGACAAAAGCTAACTACCTCTCTACCACATATCAAGTTTACCCTACATAATGAGACAGATTATAACTTGGTGTAGATATGCAGCTATGTATATGTCTAATACTTTGCAGATGTGGAGTCACTTGTATACTGTACATAATCAAGATAATTATAGCAATAAGATAAGTCTAAATCAATACTCTTGCAACGATACTTTTGAGTTTGTTGTGCAAAAAATACTGAAAAAGGCAATCCTCTGACTAGGAAGAATTCCTAATATTGTCATCTCAGGAAACACAAGCTCTGAATTAAGGTGGCTACTCTTTCACTATTGGTCCTTTTTGGCATGTGACTCTACATCAAAGTTTTTAACTTCTGTATCAAATTGTGGCTTAACACTTCTGATGAAGTTGTGAAGGAATGAAAGCTATACCTCTCAACTGTCCAGATTTTCGCCTCATATTTTTGTGTGTCTGTTATAAAATTAGTGGTTTTCTGGCAAATCACTGAGGAATGAATTAATTGAATAATGACATACATTTGAGTTTCAGACTTCATATCCTTCAAAAAAGAAGAGTAAACAAATCCTTTTATTCTAGCACATTTCTAAGTTTATAACAGCAATATTTAAAATCTGCCCCTATTTTTGGGCCTTTATCCCCCAATGTTTTAGGCTTTGTCCAGACTTCTTGCACTACGAAGTTTTGAGGTATGATGAAAGCACTTAACTGTTTTCAGTTTCAATAAAGGTGTGTGCCATGCAGCTGCTTTTCCTGAGGAGTCAAGTTTTGTTGAGTTTTCTATTTTCACTTTGTATTAATTTTCCTAATATTACTCATGAATGTATAACATATTAATGCAACCTATAGCTGAATCCAAATGGTGCTTTCAACTTGTTTGTTTTGATCAAGACTTAACTCATTGCTTTATTTAGTTAACAGGCTGCATATGTCTATGCTTTAATACTAAATTGTGATTTTATGTTATTTTGATGGGTAGACAAAGATTTACACCAGGGGATCGTGTTCAGCCCTACTTGATTTGGAAGGTCAGCACTATTAAGTGCTTGAAAAGATAGGCGTAAACGTTTAAGCTGTTAAAGTGTGTATGGCTATGCATCTTGTGGTCTGCTTGATTGCTTGCCTAATAATATTATTCCTAGGTGTGCATAATATTGCTATTGGTACCTGGATCCTTGCTGAAAATGGTTCATGGACCAACCCATCTACCCAGTAAACAGACAGACAGACAGACTAACAGGCAAAAACAAACAAGCACATAAATAAAAAAAGGTTGGATCTATGAGATGTATATGGGCTAAACCTGTAGTGCTGGGAGTTATTCTTTCTTTGTCCAGATTGATTCTTGATGACTCCTAGGTAGTCTCCAAACCTGGCTAGTGTTCCTAAGATGCTTTTTAATATGAGTTTGGTTATTTATTTATTTTTGTTTTATCTGTTTTTGACCAGTTAAGCCCACTGGACACAGGCAGCCTGGGGACCATTTTCCATCATTTCATTATAATTTTATTTTTGCTTGTTCTTTTAAATACATAATCTGTATATATTTATATTTATTTTATAGTACCACCATCAATCTGACATTAATGTTTACAGTGTCAAATGTCTCTGTTGTCATTACATACACTGGTAAGTAAACATGGCTGTAGAAGAGAGCTTCACTAAAGAGCTTTCTTATTGTGTGTCATCTGTCTAGGTGCTGAACAAGTAATAATTGATTACACAGTTTGGCCAAATTTTAATAACCAATTACACAGTCTGGCCAAATTTTAATCACTGATTACACAGTTTGGCCAATTTTTAATCACTGATTACACAGTCTAGACAAATTTTAATAACAGATTACACAGTGTGCCCAAATTTTAAGGGTGACACACAAGGCCTCAAAAATTCACCTTCTCATGAAGTTAAAAGTAATGTCATAGGTTCATAGGTGTTTACTAGGCTAGCGACCACAAGGGCCTTTTTAAGCCTAGCCATGCATCCCAAATCTCTGACAAGTTCTGATACCCTTGAGAAGTGTAAGCAGGGGCTTGGAATATGAAACGTTTACAAGTAGGGGCCTGGGAAATGAACCATTTACAGGTTACCTGTATCCATCAGAGACATAAGTGCCAAACCAGGGATGAATTTCCAGTTTTCTATCCAATTGTCCAAGTTGTACTTGAATTGGATTAGGGAGGAACTCTGCTTCACATGGATGGGGAGCCTGTTCCATAGACAGGGTAGTCTGTGGGATACATACATATCTCTCCAGCAGGTCTTATTTATATCACAGGCAAGATTTAAGTCTTTAGAATGGGTAATTCTAATGCTGTTTGTTTTGTGAATACGCAGGAGGTCCATCAGAGTGGGGTCTGACAATGCCCTGTATGCCAGGCATAGATCTCCCCTCAAAAGCCTGTAGGAGACAGAATACAGAGATAGGGCCTTGAGGCAGTATGCATAGGACATATTACTTATGCCCTGTATTGTTTTAGTGAGGAACCTCTGTGGACATTCCAATTGTTGGATATGCTTAGTTTGGTACATACCAAAGGGGGCATTGCACTCAGTGATAGGTCTGATGAATGCCACCACCAAGATGAATGGGCAGATAGCCACAACATCAACCAAGTTCCAGCTCTACAAACCCTTAGGTCCGGGAAAAACTCTGATGAGGATGGCAAAGTTGAGGAAGTTTTGTGAAGTAGTTTTAAGCAAACGCTACTACAGTAATCAATGAGCGCTCAGGTGATCAAAAGTCAAGGTCCCTAAGAGCCAGAACATTAACTGAAAGGGGACAAGAAAAAGACACAAATCCCTTTTGTCATTCATACCATCAGAACACATGGTCTCGTAGTTTCATATGTTGTTAGTAGGCAATTGATCAGGAAAATAATTTGTAGTCTACCAACTAAAATTCCCATTACTTACTAGTCCTTTCCAAAGGGTTTGTAGAGCTAGAACTTGGTTGATGTTGTGGCTATCTACCCATTCATCCTGGTGGTGATTGAAAATGGATAGGGAACTACTAATATGAAGGGGGGAACCTGTTCCAGATAAGAGGAATGAGAGGAATTCTTTGAGTGAGATATCCATCATACCAGCAAGTTTGTTTAATGTTATGGTAAATGTTAAGATCTTTAGTATGGATGTTCATGGTTTTACCAAGTTTGGAGCTAGGAAGAAGGTCAGCCAGGCAGAATCATTAGAGACCTTGTAAGTCAAGCAGGGCAGAAGGAGGACCCTAAGGAGTCTGCATGAGACAAAGACGAGAGATAGGTTTTATGGTATTCTGCACAGGTAATGGAACTCAGACCCTTAATTTTTTTGGTGAGGAATCACTGGGATCTTCAAGATGGATCAGATGTTCAGACAGGAGCATGTCTAAGGGAGTATTGTGTTCAATTATTTCACTAGTAAAGGAGGAGTAGAGACATAAATAAAACAACACCCTTGGACCTAGCCTCAGTAATCAATTGAACTAAACAGAATGATTTATAACAACCATGGTCGTCTAAGGAGAGATCCTTTTCAGCAAAATGTCTTCAGACCTCTGATAACTGTGTCTGTTTTGAGACAGGTGCCTAAATGTAGTAGAAGCACTGATGTTCCTGTTTGAAAAGGGTATTATATTTTTTGCAATTAGCTTGAAATTTTGTTTTTTGGCACCATTTTTGTGTGTGTTAGATCATTTTATAAAATGTGGTGGTCCTGCGGTAGCATTGTCACCTCATAGCAAGACGTTGTCCCATTCGATTCTCAGCTAGAGTGTCTTCTGTGTGGAGACATACATGAATGGGGCATGCCTTCATTGATGGTTGTGCATCAGGGCTGGTAACCCGGTACATAAAAATCCACTACCAATCATTTGCGGACCGGAGTTCCTCTGTGGCGACCCCTAACCGGGAAAAGCCGAAAGACACAAACAAACAATGGAAGATCCCAGGACATGATAATGCTTAGAGTCATTTCTGCCACAAATGTCTGTGAGGTCCTAATACTGACCGTGTTGCAAGAGACAAAATTAATAATGAGCTAAGGGAACACACAAAGGCACTGTCAATCAAGGCTCTGATGATGTAGGTACCACAGGTATAAGTCACAGCTTTTCAGCATATTTTACAAATACCCTGAATTGATTACAAATTTCTGGGTAAAGAATTTGCTTTCTCAAGAATCTGAACAAATGCCTTCTCTGTGTCTAATAACCAAACCTCCCACCCCAGGTTTATGTACAGAACTGCTATGAGAAATATGCTAATAGGGAATAATTTTGGAAGAGAAAGAGCAAAAGCAGTATTATATGGTTGCAGCTGATCTGTTTTACTCCACCTTCTCTATATAGCAAGCTTGAGGAAGAAATATTATAAATGAGAGGAATAATGAGACTTCTCACCCAAAAGGAGAACTGATGAGATGTTATGGCAAACAAGTGAGACTCCTCATCAAAAAGGAAGATATCATCCGGATAAAATGGTAGATGAGGCCACACCCTTGGATAGATCTACACCTTCTGTCGTAAATTAATGATATAGTGACAGGCACCACATTTAGGCCTTATTCCCAGTGGCCTGAGCCAAAGGCAATGAACATTCGGATTTTATATGGGCCACAGTTTATACTCCTAATCTGAGAATGATCCAAGGCCAAGGCCAGCAAAAACACAACTTTACTCTTAATTACTCTGCCATTAGATGAAGAGGCCAGGACTTAGGACAGGCAATGCAAAGATGTGTATGACTACTTTACAAAGGCAGTTATGCCACTGTATTACCACTATTAAATCAGTATGTAGCTGATTCACTGCTTGAACTCTATACAAAAAAAGAAGCCCACATAATTGAATAAGAGTGTAAATAAATTGGTGAGCACATGGTAAAGGACAGTTCTGATGCCACTGATTACCCTAAAGGAAATGTTGCTTCTGTGATATTTCTTAAGTGCCATTCATAGTTAACATTTGAATTCTACCATGAAGATGTCAAAACAGTAGTTCCACGTTGACTCTTAATCCAGACACAGCTTTTAGTGAGAAGGATCAATAAATTCTGGTAAATTAGGAACAAAAGTATGGTTTGAAGCACGTGTCAAACCCTGCCAAACAGTTTTCGTGAAACTTTTCTGCTTCAAGGAAATCATTTAACAGGCAGTAGCAAAGCAAGCAAAAGACCAGCAAGACCTTAGAGGTTCCAGGAAATGGCCTTTCTTCAACTTTGGATCCCAGCAAACCAAGCATGATGGCTTAAGTCATTCTCCAGATCCTTCACCAGCTTCTGAAATGACATACAATTCAAAAATTACCATTGTGGGTGAAGAATGTGTTATAGGGGAAGGAGAGAAGGTATTGATAAGAGATTGATAGCTGTTAAGAGCTGCATTCTCAGTTTCTTAGATTCAGTTCATTTTTCCCAACACATCAAAGCATGACAGACTCTTTAGACTATTAAATAACATGCTCAGAAATATTCTACAAAAGAAAATATATTTTCTTGGAGTGAGAAAACGCTGCTTTTTCTTCAAGATCATTTTAATTTCATAAAAGTAGGCCTCATTCAGATACATACTGGACAGAAATGCCTTGAACAGATGAGGAAATTAAAAATGTCATCTCTGTTATAGCCAGTTTCTCTAAGTCCACAGCATGTATGGATTATAACATTGAACACTGAGATGCCTACATGCATGTCCCATTTCATTATTTACTAAAACTGGTTTTGTCTGTAATGTCTGAAGTATTTGATATGCATGCTATTAGACTATATTCTGCCTTTGTAACATTCATGTAATAGTAAATGATGCTTACTCTCTAGAAACATTTTATTTGTATTTTTTACATTGTATTTGCCTATTTGGCTCAGGTTGCACCAGAAAAGGGTCTTCTGACCAGCCCACCTACCCAGTTAACAAACATTAAATAAATAAATAACCACCTTTTATTCACAGTCTTACATTTTTTGCCTAGTAACAGCCCCAAAGATTTTTCCTGAACTGTTTAGGTGCAGTGTATGTTCATCTCATGTCAAAGAACATTTATATTTTTTCCTGTCTTGGTTGTTGTCTACTAATAACAGTTTCATTACAGAAATTGTTCAGACAGAGATCACAGCTTTTACAAGTTCTCCATAGTGTACCAATTAATACAATTTGGACAAAATTTCTCTTGGGGTCTAGTCAGAAGACAAAACATTTTACTGCACATGCTCTTCCAAGCAATAGAGAAAACATATGTCTCTAAGAAGACACGTGTTAAAGTCTTGCCACCCTTTACAAGCACTTAATAGCTCTTACCTCCTGAGCAGGACTGTACATGATAACCCTGATATAAATGTATGTCTGCTCATCCATTCAAAAAGACTAGCCTTAAAGGTTATGCTGGGAATACATTGAGTTAAGACTCAGTCCCTCTAGCAAGTCTTGCTTATTTGTGATTTAGCTCCTCTGTGTGAGTGTTTGTAGAGCCGCTGGTTCTGTGAAGATGTAGGAGGTTACCTTGGAGCAGCCAGTAGGTGAGGCATGCTATCAACTGGGACAATTCAAGGATTTAAGGCCTTTACTTTTCCTAGTTAGAAATCTTTGGGGACTTTCCAGTTGAGCAATATGCATATTTGTACATACCAAAGGGGGGCACTGTATTAATTGATGGGTCTGATAAGGATGCAGAGTTAGAATGACTTATTTAGCTCCTGAAGATATTCTCCTGGAAATTAATTGAGCCAAATAGAAAACTTTCTTGACTATGGTGGAAACATGATGATCAAATGAGAGAGGTCTACATAAGCACCTAGGTCTCTTATGATTGGATCTGCCTGAAGATGAGTACCATTTATAGCATATGAGTTGGGGCTAGTTTATTTGCCAAATGCAACTATACAGCACTTTTTTGCATTTATTTTGAGACATATTTGCTTCTAGAACAATGTGCAACTCCTAAAGGAGGTACAGCAAGAAATGGGTTAGGCAGTAGATGTCTCCTCTTTTAAATGAGATAAAACATTCTTGATTTATATCCATAACACTCATGATTCAAAGTGCATCATTCAAAGTAGTTGATGACAAATATCTCCCATTCATCACTGCTTCGGACTGTGAGAGCTGGTTATGGATGTCATTGTTTCTACATATGATTTATTAAATTTCATTTAAACTACTGTTTCCACAGTATTGTCACAGAAGATTGCCACAGTTATCCATCACAACCTACTATCTATAAAGACTGAAGTTTTTATAGTTTGTTTTTAGTTCCCAATACAGAGAAAGCATCCAAAAAAATTGTACATACCTAACCATCTGCCAGAAAATCTTATATAAACCAATGGCATAACATTATAGTATACTTAAATAGTAATAACATTGGCCCTGTGTCAGCAGCCTTTTCTTATTTGTTAAGCTGATAAACGAAACAGTCAGAAGTGCCTATTGTTAGTGGCAACCTGGAAGTACTCTCAAGTTAAGTGCTTATAATTACACAGCATGCAATTTCAGACTGACAAAATTAAACCCAGTGCTACACAATGAGATTTGTTTACATCCTACTAAACATCATCTTCTCCACTGCACTATCACATCTAACATAGCAGACATTCTTTATTCTTTGTATGCCTTGGGTTTGGCCCTCTCACCTATGCATGTTTTGCCTCATAAGCTTGCATAAACTGTTATTCCCCTTATTTTCATTACTGCTACTTACAACTATATATTTTCTGTTTTTTATGTGGGCTTTCCATTTAAAGATCTTGCACATTTAAATTAGGTCTATTATTGCACTTGATTTTTAGTTAGTTTTAAGTACAGTGGAACTGACCCTACAGCATTTTCAACCCGCTCAGTAAGAACATATTAAATTCCTTTGTTGGAAAACACCTTTTCCAGTGGCACTCACATTAACTCAGAACATTTGTCACTTGTAGGCTTTGGTGTGTAGCTGTCCTTTCCTGCATTTTCGTCAGGAAAGAGTAGTTCTAAAAAACAAGTCCTTCCTTCTTGCCCAAAGAAGTTTTAAGGAAGACTTTAAAACTAAATAATACAACTTCCTTCTTATTTTCCAAAACAAGAAAAACAAATATAAAAAGGAGAAAAGTTTTTACATACCACAGATTATATATCAACAACTCAGATAGTTTGCAAACAGAACTACTTTCAGGAAGTAAAATTAATAGTTTGTTTTGGGGGGGATTGATTATTTATGACAAGCAAAGGAAATTACTACAAAGGACGGTAAGGCCTAATTGTGTTTCCTTCGCATTCCTAATTTAAAATATTTTCGCACATGATGTATGTGATGTTACTTAGAAAACAATTTTCACATTTGTCAACCACTGCAAACTTGTTTCACAATTCAGTGAAGAACAGGATTTGGCAGGGTCATCTTGAATGGATTATATTGCCATCTTTCTATCATTCAGGGTTACTGTAAAGAGCTGTTTATGATGATACCTAGGTGTTATGATATGTGCAACTTGTAAAAGTATCTACGAGCACTGGACCTATGAGGAAAATATACAGGCAGTTAGAAGAACAAGAAAAATAAATGCTAAGCAAGCAAGGCATCTCCATTTGGATCAGTACAGTTTATTTCTCATGTATCTGACAAAGATTACAAGTGAGAACAGCACTTTATACACTGTTTTGTCAGATGTAGTCCTGCCTCTTTAGCCATACATTGTGTCTTAACTTGGTCATGCTACTATGACAGATTTTTCTTTTTTTGTAACAAGTACAGACACAAGCATTTCTTAACTGCAGTGGTGGTGCTGCGGTAGCGTTGTCGCCTCACAGTAAAACGTTGTCCTGTTCGATTCTCAGCTAGAGCGTCTTCTGTGTGGAGACATGCATGAATGGGCATTCCTTCATTGAAGGTTGTGCGTCAGAGCCAGCAACTCGGCGCGTAAAAATCTATTGCCAATCATTAGCGGACCGGAGTTCCTCTGTGGCAACCCCTAACCGGGAAAAGCCGAAAGACACAACAACAGACACAAGCATTTCTTGCTTCAGCTTTGTCGTCATATATTCTTATTATTGATACAGCCTTTCTAATAAGAAATACTATTTATTGTTACTACAGCTGCAGTTACTATTTGCATTATTACTACTGTTAAATAATTCAAAATTAGTGAAAATCTGCAACTTGCAAAGTGATACAAAAGCTTAATAAAAACTTCATATAAAATCTGCAGCACATATATGCAAGGCACAACATCTGCTCCTGTCATTCATTCTATAGACAACATATAAAATAGAATAATATACATTTTTTTGATTCTTTGATGTTTGTAGCATATATGTACATTTTACAAGTCGTATTTTACATTCTTTTTATTCTTTACACATATGGTTTAGGAATGTTTTGATAGAAATAGAAAAGTACTGATTAATACATTTATGCATGTTTATGAAACTTCTAATAGAAGAGCCATTCACTGCTGTTACAATACATCCTATGTATTGTAACAGCAGTGAATGGCTATGAACATAGGTTCAAAAACCTATGAACCTATAATCAGTGTGTGTCAGTGTGTGATCCTTGCTCCAAGCTGCTGTGACTTTCCAGGCTATTTCTATCCTAATAGAGCAGGCTGAGCTGACAATTCTAAAAACCACTTCAAAGTCTTATAACTGGTTAACAGCTGTCATCTGACATCTGATTATTAGAAGAATTATTTTCCTCATAAATATTTATTCATATTGATAATTATGCTTTGATAAAGAGAGGAATTATTCATAAGCGCTATCTTATTTTGGCTGATGCCCTTTTAGTCAGACTTGTATTTCCATGCAGTTTTGTATTCATGCTTTCAGTCAATGGCGTTCGCATAAAAGATTTTCACCCTTTCTGCTCAAGGAAAATTTCATAAGCTGATGTCGCAAAATTATTTAAGATCCCAATACTATAACAGTTCCCCCTGAACAGACATGAGAACTCATGTTTGTTGATTTTATTCAGTGAATATTGTCAAGTTTCATTGGCTCTGAGTTATTCATGAATCGTACAATGTCTTGGACCTGACACACTTGGTCTACTGTCAAAACCTGTACTGCTTGTCATCTTACACATTCAATTCCACACTCAGTGACAAGAATTATTAGGCTTATACATCCTAAAATGCCAACTATGACCAGTATAAGCTGCATTATTTTTCCTCCCCAGCCACTGATAGAACCACTCAGCCAAGAGGACCATGTTTCCACTCAGCCAAGAGGACCATGTTTCTTTTTCTATTTGTACTTTTTGAACAAATTCCTCAATTAGCTTAAGGTGACTCCTGATTTCAGGTTCATTATCAGGAATATAAATGCAACATTCCTCTCCTATTAATGCACAAAATCTAATACCATGTGGTTCTGTATGACCATAGTTCTCATGGCAGTCATTTCTATAGTAACTTCTTCTATTGCATGGGATGTAGCATTACTCAATTTCTCCAATAATCCTACCATTTTTTTTTATTTCCTAAATCGCTTTCCTTACTCCATAGAATGGAAAGATTCATGCTACTGCAAGGACATCATCTCCTACATCCATTTTTCTATGTTAATATGTCTTTTTAATCTAACATTTCTAATATTAGAATTAGGCAATGAAATGGATGGAATTGGAATTACATGTCCCAAATAACACACTCATTTTCTAATTCTCAGGAAACCATTTGTAGGCTCTTTTACCACATACATAATATATGCCTGCTCAAATTGGAACCATCCATATAACCCAATGTTTAGTTCTAGCTTTTTTAAATGTCCAGCAAGTTTCATTACTAAAACGTTCAAAACATTGTTCACTGGTATTTTGGGTAGCATAAATAATACTACAAGAAACTTTTCACAATGAATGGGTGACTACTTGCTCGTTCTCCTCATAAACAAACATCAGCAGTCACATTTGTATGGACAAGCCTCAAGAAAGAGTGTGTCTTTGGGATAGAGTCATTTCTTGGAACCCAGTCTTGGTTTATGAGATTCAACATTTCCAGAGGGGTAGATGGAATAGTTCATAACGGAATTCCACTGTTTGCATCTTGTGGTATCTTAGCACAGATCCAGAATTGTTTAGCATTCAAAGTTTCTGAGCACATTTGCAGTGATTTGGTAAAGGTATTGAAGTCCACCTTTTCTTGTGTTGGGAAGTAAAAACTAGTCAGGAACACGATTAATATCAGGATTTTCATGAATCGATATTTCTTCTTGAAATTACCTATAAGAGAAAAGAATCATGTTCTTATTAGTTTTATCTGATATTATGTCTATTTATATCAGTTATTACATTCATAGCTTATTCAGTTTTCTCCCCTCCATTTTAATCTTTTAACATGATCTTTATGAATCCGACCATTTTTTGGTGGCTGATTTTTATACGGCTGGACTTGTACAGCCACTAACCCCACTTTTGTAACAATGTAGGGTCCTATCCATTTTGAATCTCATTTGCTTGTGTTTCCAAACTAGCAGACAATTACAAGCTTTCCTTGTTCCAATTGTACCTCCCTCGATTCCCAAATCTCATTTTGCTTACAAAGTTATATATTATGGGCTTGCCTGGCTTCCCAGGCTCTCCTTTTTGCCCAACTGATTTGGTCTTAGAGCTGGTCCCACAGTTCTGTTTTGTTTTTCTAATGGTATCCCATAAGGGATTTCCCCTGCTTGTAAATTCATAGGTTGACCTGCCATTAATTCATGCAGAGTTAACCCACATCCTTGAGAAGAATTTTGTATCTAAATCAAAATGTTGGGTAAATGTTTTGCCCAATGATTTCCACACTATAAATCCTTTTCTTTAATCCTTCCTTCAGAGTTCTATTAGCTCTTTCTACTTTTCCATAACACTGAGGGTGGTAAGGAGCATGAAACCTTTGCTTGGTTCCCCACATTTTGCATATTTGTTTTGTCACTTTTCCAGTAAAGTGAGTCCCTTGATCGCTATGTATTTCTCAGGGTACTGCCCATGTTGGAATGATCCTTTCACTTATTATTCTAACTACTGAGTTGGCATCTTCCTTTTTTGTTGTATGAGCTTTGACCCATCCAGTATATTCATCTACCCAAGTAAGTAAAAAATGAAACCCTTCTGGTGCTGTTGGAAGAGGTCCAACAAAGTCAGTTTGTACCCTTTCCAGGGCCCCAATACTTGTGGGAGTCTATATTGTTTTCTTCCATTTTGTTTTCCTACATTGTGCATGGCACATGTGACACATCTATTTATATGATTTTGGATGTCTGTTGTCATTCTTTCCCATTTAAATCTAGAACTAACAATTTGTTGTAGTCTTTCCCTTTCTGGAAGACCTAGGAAATTATGATAATAAGTTAACAAAATGTTTCCTTTTTCAGGCTCAATTGTTTGTAGTCTGTGTAAAGGACCTTTTTGAATTCTCCTGGTACTAACCTTAGGTCTGGAAATTTAACTTGTTTCCATTCACTTCCTTGTATCATTTCAAATTCTTCTATTTTATCTTTCTTGATAATGTTTGGCTGTCCTCTCAGAATTTTTACTAAGCTTCTTAACTGCTAAGTATCTTTGTTTCTTTTTCATTTAAGGTCATATTGAGCACCTTGTTCAAATTCAGGACCCCATAATGGCTTAATTTAATTTCATTTGTTTCTATCACTGTTAATCAACATACAGTAGGTGTTATAATGATCCCATCACATTGGATTTGGGTGATTTTACCCATCTCACTTTCCACTCTATGTTCATACTCTGTACACTGATCTTTACAAAAGTAAACTGTGCAATGTAAAGGTAAAGGATTTAGAGGTAAGTCAATTTATATTTGGCATTTATTCAAAATATTTTGCACCATTTCCCTTGTTTGTTTTTCTTCCATGCTATTTACTTCCCATGACCACTATTGAGGAACAATTTTGTATTTGATAAGTTTGTTTAGAGTCAAGGGCCCCTTCTTCTGATAGCTGGGCTACTATTTTATTAGCCTGACTGTGCACCTCATTTTTGGTGTGAGCTTTGACCTTATTTATATTCACTGGAGAAGGATTGTCATCTTTTATCAAACTCCAAATTTCTGTCAACACTTCCTGATGACTGATTGGTTTACCATTAGCTTTAATCAAATCTCTCCTTGCCCAAATGGGAAGAGATGATGTTAAGACTTGGACTACATATTCACTGTTTGTATAAATGTTTACAGGTCTGGGCAATAACAAAGCTTGTTTAACTGCTTCTAGTTCAGCTCTTTGTACGAGCATCCCCCTGGGAGACTACCTTTCCAGTGCTCTTTGTCTCTGCATTGTATATTGCCCTTCCTGTCACAAAACACCCTCTTTCAGAGCTCCAGTATCTGGATCCAAATGTATACAATCCTGGTGCTCCTTCAATAGTTTTGGTGCCCACCCTTAAGTGTTCCTCCTCATTTTCAAAGTCAGAACATTCATGAGGTTTCCCTTGGTAATTAAACAGTTCTGGTAAAAACTTAATTTGAGGGATTTCTACTCTAATTCCTCCTTCCTGACTTGCAAAGCTTGCAGTGATTCTACCAAGTCATGCATTATTCATGCCCTTTGGATTTCCTTCTAACATGTATTTCACCGGGGTATGTTTGGTCTGTAGCACAATTGGAGAGCCCTGAATCATATGGTGTGTTACTTCTTTAGAACATTCTGCTATGATGACTTGCTTTTCACATTTTCTCATTCCTTTCTCAACTGGATTCATAGTTCGGGAATAATAACCCAAAACCTGATACTGAGATCCTCGCTTTTGCAATACTATGGCCATCATAGTTAGACTATTCTGTCCAAACTGTATGATGAACTTTTTATCTCTTTCTGGGACACTCAAAGCAGGGGCAGAAATTAAATCTTCCTTGACTTTAGAGAACGCTGCTAGTGACTCATCATTCCAATTGAGAGGTTCATTGCCCTTTTTGTTTCCTTTAAGCATATCAGCCAAAGGTTTTGTTTTTCCTGTATAATCTGGTATCCAGCCCCTTGAGAATCCAAAGATTCCTAGGGCTTGCCTTAACCCTGTGACAGTAACTGGAATTGCTAACTGTCTTATCAGTTGCTTTTTGTCTTCACTAATGCTTCTTTGTCCTGTGGATACCATGACACCCAAGAAGGTAACAGAATCTTTCATAAACTGACTCTTTTTAGGGATTAGTTTTAATCCTGCTTGTCTTATTGCTTGGAGAATTTCTGCTAGTGCATTTAAGTGCTACTTTTCAGTATCTGTTCCTAAAAGTATGTCATCTACATACTGAATAATAGAAGGTCTACATTCTAGTGGTTTTAGTATCTCCTCCATTACATGATGAAAAAAAAAACTATTGGAGCATTATGAAAGCCCTGAGGCATTCTTGTCCAAGTATATTGTTGACCTTTTACAGTAAAATCAAATTTCCATTGTGAGTCTTTATCCAGAGTAATATTCTAGAAACCATTACTCACATCTAATGTGGAGAAAATTGTAATTGTTTTCCTGAATCTGAGCAACAAGATCAGGCATGCTTCCTACTATTGGCAAAGAAGGAGGTATCACCTTATTAAGATCTCTGTAATCAACAGTAAGATGATAACTTCCATCTGGCTTCTGTACAGGCCAATATGGACTATTAGCTGATGAATTAATTTTTCTCACTACCCCTTGAGCTTCTAAAGCTTTCACAGTATTTAGTATTGATTGTTCTGTCTTTTTCTTTGCTGGAAATTGTTTTATAGGTTTCTTGGGACTTCCTCTTACTTTAAGAATAAAGTTAGGGACTTGTCTACAATCATTCCTATGTTTGGCAAAAATATCCTGATAGCAATAGATTAGCTGAGCCAACTCTTGATTTGGTGTTTTTAATAATTCAACTAAAATCATACTGTCGTGGATCTTTCACACTGTATTTGCATAATGCTTCAGAGATGACTAATATTTCATTTAATGGTCCTTTAATCAATTCTCTGTTAGACAAATTTATAATATAACCTCTTTGTTTCAAGATGTCATTTTCCAAGATGTTTTGTAGATGAGGACCTGATACCCATGCATGCTAAAAAGTATCTTCCCCTATCATTGTTTCTACAGGGAGACTTACTTGAGCTTGAGACATTTCTCCTCCTAATCCTTGCAAGTTTATAATTCTTGTTCCTGGGAATATTCTTGTAGTAATGCTAACTGTGGCTCCTCTATCTATTAGATATGTATCTAAGTGGTCTCTTACCCAAATCTGAGCATGTGGCTTTTGTGTTCTTTTTCTTTAATTTCATTATGTAAAGCTTTTAGTTCATCTGCTGTCTCTTTTACGTGTCTGTCTAATTCTTCTATACTTTCCTGTAAGTGGGAACATCTTTTTGACAAAGCTTCTGTAGTCTTGTGTTGCTCTAATGTACAAAAAGAAACTGTTGTAAGAAAGCTGGAATTAATGTTTTCTTAAAATCTCTTATTCTGATTTGGTTTCCCCACTCTGTAAATTAATAAATCAAAGAAGGCAGTTTATGAATAAGACTTATTTTTTTCCATCCTTCAGGTATCTCTTTTTTCCTCACCCTTTGTTGCTTCTGACTGATCCTCTAATGAATAATATCTAATAAAAATTGTACATCCCATGTATGTGAATTATCACCACCTTTACTATCTGTTTGGTTTATAACTTCTTCAAATCTGGTAATTTAGGAGATAAAATTAATCTTGATGTCTTAGCTTTATCTGGGGTATTTTTTTAGAATTTGACATCTATAGTCCTTTAGAGAATGAAAAAAAAAAACTTTTAGATTTTTTCAGAGACCTTTCCTGTTGAGATGATTCAGTAAAACTTTTCGATTTCTCTTGAGACTTTTTTTCTTGAAATGGTTTAGTAAACCTTAATAAATATCTATTTCCAGGTCTGGTTACACATACCTTTTCTGGTATAATATATTGGTTTAAGTCTCTAATACTGTTATTTTTATAATTCAGTTTTTCAGGTCTCACACAACTGTTGTAGTTTTCCCTATCAAGGTACAGAGTACAGATGAATAAGACACACATCTTTACAGGTAATTAGCTATAGAAAATCATTATAGTGGTAAGCCTTTGCTACTGTATAACTTTTCTGAGTCATTGGTATGTAAATAGTCTATATGCAACTTTCAGTTATTGTTGATGTTTTTTGGTGATCATTTTGGTAAAGCTCATTATATAGTCAGGCTGCTAAATATATTTTGATGTCTGTGATGACACATAAACAAGCTCTGCTTAACTGAGGATGTAATTTCAAATGTTTTGATTTAGGATAATACTAACTTGAGGTGACCATCACTTCTGGTTGTAAGAATAATGTTGGTATGTGGAGAGATGGAGAATGCTGCTGCAAAAGAACTTACCAGCATGAAAACAGAGTAAGGTAAGTTTTTCATCATGTTGTTGTGATCTGTATTATACTTTTCTGTCAAGGATCTACTGCTAAGGTGAGTGCATCATTCAGCTGTACTTTTGTGTTCAGCATTTATATCCAATTCATCACCTTAAACACAGCTGTTTTACGCTACTCAATAAAACCAACCTTACAGACTTGGAAATGGAAGTTTTTCTTCTTTCCAAGTATTTCTATTTAAAAAAAAAAACTCTCATGCAACACAGTTACATGTTTTTCTCCTTAGCTGTTAGTTGCTAAATAAAACTACCAGAGGCTTATAATGTCTTTGCAAACCTCCTCAGTACCCTTGGATAAGTGCTGATTGGGCCTAAACCTACTCTCATTGTAACTAGGTCATTTTAATATATATACTTAACAACTATCTTACCTTGTTATGTTACTTCATAAATGGCTATCTAATATTTTGAACATTTGTACCCCAAACAGCTTTCTCTGATTCCCTACTTCCCTGTTTTTCCGGTATACTTACTCTTCCCCAAACTATGCATAGCTTGATATGTTTTATGTACTGTATTTTTAAGTTTTGTCTTTTCAACAGCCTTACTCAGATTACACCCTGACAATTGTTTTCATTTGAAATTTCAGCAGCATTCACATGTTTTGTAAGTTTTACCCACCAAATGTTTGTGCTAATAATTTTCAACTCAATATTGATATATAAATAACTATCGTGATGTGGATTTTTTTATTAGATTCTGGCTAACATTATGTCAGTATTTAACGTGTCTAATGGCCTGGGTCTTGACTAAAAAATTGCAAATATAAACAAAATAAAAAATAAAAGATAAATACATGATTCATTTTTTCTGGACTTACATCAAACTGTAGCAAACCCTTTTTGAAATCCAATGGAAGTTTAATACATCTAAGGGTTAGAACATTTTCAGGGAAGCTAAATTTGTCTCTGTACCCAAAAGCATTGCTAAAATTAATAATTTTGCCTCATCCCAGAGCAAGGAGTTTGATTAGGCATCACAAGAAGCTGGATGGCTGAACTTTAAATAACAAGATATAATTTCTATTCCTTTCATGAAAATCTAAAGGTCACTTAAAAAATGTCTTCATAGGATCATAGGTGTTTACTAGGATATCAACCCGGAGGTCATTTCAAGCCTAGCTGTTTCATCCCAATGTAATACCATAGAAATGCTAGTCAATACCCAAGGCTACATTTAGTAATAACTGCCCAAGTCCAGGAGGGTTGTGGGCACAATCCCTGGTAAGAATTTATGGTGCCCCATCCACTCATCCAGGTTCCTCTTGAACAGTGTCATAGAGGTGCTCTGTTTCACATGAACTGGTAGCTTGTTCCAAAGATGCGGCAGTCGCTGGGAGACAAATCTGTCTCTCCAGCATGTCCTGTTTAAGTTGCAGGCCATACTTAGATCCCTGGAGCAGGTAGCTCTAGTCCTGTTTGGTTTATGGATATGCAGCAAGTTAATTAAGTTTGGGTCTGAGATTGCTCTGTAAGCCAGGTATCAGTCTCCCCTAAGAATTCTATATGATACCAGGAAAAAACAAACTGAAGAAATACAGGTGAAACACAAATGGAAGGCCCAAGGAAACAAACTGCTGTAGATACAATCTACAAGTATTTTAATCTAGAAGCCTTTTAAAATAAAAATGTGCTTCATCAGATGAAGTTCATGTATTTTTTGAATGAAAGTGCTTATTTTTCATTGTTTTAAACAAGTTTTTATTTTAAAAAGTTTTAAAGTTCTTGTGGATTTTATCTACAGCAGTTTGTTTCCTTGGGCCTTCCATTTGTGTTTCACTTGAAATTCTATATGATACAGAGTATAGTGACAGACATTTTAGTTGGTTTGTGTAAGGCATGTGCTGGAGTCCCTTGATCTTCTTTGCTAGAAACCTCTGAGGTCTCTCCAATTGCTGCAGGTGCTTTGTACGGTATATGTTGAAAGAGGCGTTATACACAATTATGGGCTGGATTAGTGCCGAGTATAAAGAAGTTATAACCTCTTTTGCTCTTGAGGCAATGCATTTACTTATCAAATGTGCTATGTAGAATGTCTTCCTTACTACAGTAGATACATGATAGTCAAAGTTAAGGTCACAGTCAACTTGTGAACCCAGATCCCTTACCACTTTATGGATACTTAGGGTATTGTTGTTGATCTGATAGTGTGAAGGGACATTGTTTGTGCCAAAGGGAATGATGATGCATTTCTTTGCATTCATTTTGAGACTTTGACTAAAACATCAGTCATGGGTCTGTGCAAGACCCTCCTGGAGAATACTGACATCATTTGGGGATTCAATAATTGCACCCAGTTTGCAGTTGGTCAGCTACAACCCTTTAGTTTTGACCTGAACTTCTGAGGAGTGTATACCAAACAGTAGGGGGGACCAGCACTGACTACTGTGGCACCTTGCTGGTGACAAGTCTGCTGGTTGATGTGGAGTCACCCACTTTGATAGTGTGTGTCTGGTTTGTGAACCAGTTGGCAACTTGTCTTACAACCAAGGGATTTACATTCAGTTTGCTAAGTTTATCAGTAATGCCCGAGCGTGGGATTGTGTTGAAAGCCTTTGTCAAGTTGAGGTATGCACAGATTTGCCCTTGTCAAAGGGTCTGGTCGCATTTTTGATGAAATCCACCAGATTTAACAGCCAGGATCTGCCTTTGATGAAGCTGAATTGGGTTGGATCCAGAGTTTGGAGGTTGTCTATGTCTTTATTCATGAAGTTCATAATGATATGTTCCATAACCTTACAAATGAGGCTGGTCAGGCTTATGAGTCTGTAATTACCTGGGTCTGTGGCTAGGCCACCTTTGTGGAGGGGAATAAATGTTGATGTTCTCCATTCCACAGGAAACAAAGCCAGTGGTTAGGCTATAATTGTAAAGGGTACTTAATGATGATGCTAGTTCATGTTTTAGCCTGTTTAGAGACAGCCTGAGATGTTTTCTGGTTCCATAGAGGCTGCGTTTTTTGCCTTGGACAAGGCTTTGGTGATCTGATCTTCAGATATGTAGGGTGGGGGATGTTTGGGGAAAGGTTTGTGATAAGTTTGGAGGGATAAGGGAGTGAATTTTTTGCCAAGCCTATCTGCTAGCAGGTTTGTTATCTCTGTACAGTCAGCGTGTGTGATACTGTTGGTCACTAGTTCTGCAGATGCTTGGGTCCTACCTTTTAGGCTACTTATGTTGATGCTCTCCATTATATAGGAACAATATATATTCAACCTTTCCAGCCATTCAGTAAAACAGTTCACTGTACCTATCCAGGCATGTCCAAAGGGCAGTTTTAGGTGTACTCTCCAGTCCAACTGGTGAATCTGGGCATTTTAAGGCAATGTTACAACTGCCTAGTGTACACAGACAACCCTCTCCTTCAACCACCAAACACTAATACATGTGAGAGATGCAATTATAGAGCCAAACTGGAGGCTAAGCTCTCTCAACCCAAGACTGGATCAGACAGTCATAAGGAGAAGGGAAATACTTGCATCACACCACCAGTCTCACATAGACCCATTAAACCAGCACCGGCAAAAAACACACATAAATACATGAAAAAATACTCAGAGGTTCAAAATAAAAATCTACAAAAGCAACAGAGACCTCCAAAGCAGACATCCAAGCAATCTCCACCCCCCCAACACAAATCATGAAACACATACTTCACAAAACCAGTGCGCCATGCAATCACAGCCATTAAGGCAAAATAACATACCCAACATACAAGTAATAGGTGACTCTATAGTCAGGCACACTGACGTCCCACTCACTAGGCTGAATAAGGAGAAGGTTACTGTTAGCTGCCTGTCAGGTGCCAGGATCCACCACATAACACAAGCACTCAGGTCACTCCAGAACAAGTACAAATATGACTCTGTCATTGTCCATGTTGGTGTGAATGACCTGAGCCATACCTCCCTGGACTACATGAAAAGAGACATGGAAGAGCTCTCTGATCACGTAGCTCAGGCCGGTATGACCCTGACCCTGAGAAGCATCCTGCCCTCACCAAAACTGATACCATGGTATAAAGAAAAAAATTATCAATTTCAACAATTGGCTAAGTTTCTGGTGTCATTCAAAGGGGACCCAGTGTCTGTCCACCTGGGATGACATGCTCGACAAGCCACGTTGCTTAACTAGAGATGGCTTGCACCGGTTACCCTTAGGCTTTCGAATATTGGCCAAGGCTCTTGCCACCCCCATAATGCCTTTTTTAGGCAAGGCTCAAAAGACAAACCCATCACCGTAAATAGCACAAGTAACAAAAAGCTGAGGGTAATGCTACTCAATGCCAGAAGTCTAAACCTCAAAATACATGCACTTGAGGCACTCCTCAGTATGGAGAAAATCGATATATGTGCAGTAACAGAAACCTGATTTAAGGCTCCAGAGAGCACCCCAGCACTACCAGGCTACAACTCATACCATACATTTCGACCACAGAACCCCGACAGAAATACACAAGGCAGGGGTGTATCCATATTCATCAAGGATACCCACACCTCCAGGTTAGTGGCATAGCACGGTGCTTCAGAGATCATCCACATGCAACTAACAATGGGCAAAACTGCAATTCAAATTGTAGCTTGCTACAGATCACCCACCATGTCCCAGGAGCCCCATTCTGTCTTTCCGGAAACACTGGGAAACATAAAGGTCCTACCAAACACCCTAATATTAGGTGATTTCAATTACCCAAACATAAACTGGGAGAACTACTCAAATACTAACTCTCTTGCCCAACATTTTCTAGAATTTATAAACTCAAACACCCTGGATCAACTGGTCAGCACTCACTCCAGAGGTGACAACATATTGGACCTGATCATCACTAACATGGGCAACTAGTGTTCCACACCGGAGGTCAATCCCTCACTGGTTAGATCTCAGCATAAACAAATCACTTTGGATATCCACATCCCACCCCCACCCCGGGACAATGAAACCACCATGAAAAACTTTTCAAAAGCAAACTTCACGTTACTTAAGACCGAGGTGAAAAGTTTCAAAGCCCCCATGCTAAAGGATAATGCTGTCCAAGCTGCAAAACCCTAATGCATTCTACAGGCACCTACAAGAATGCATCGATTGTGCTATCCCAAGCAAAACCAAGACTCACTCCTCCAAGAAAAGGAAACCAGTCTGGTGGACCCCTACCATAAACAAGCTATACAAAAGAAGGAGGAAACTAGTACAGAAAAGAGTAAAATCCCAAGATGGGAAGACATCCCTGATCAGTATCAGCAAGAAACTACAATCCCTCAAAAAATCATCCAAGGCGAGCTTTGAAAGAAACATTGCCAAGGACTCCAAAGATAACCACAAGGCATTCTTTAGCTATGTCAAGAATCTAAGTGGCAATGCTCAAATCTGCTTGTAGTTAGTGCAGAACGGCACAAAATACACTGAATACACTGAACTGACCGATATCACCAACATCCTGGCAGACAGGTTCAGTGCAAACTTCACCCCCTCTCACCCCCAAAAGAGCCCATAACCATACCAGAAGAATGTAGAGCCCCTGAAATCACAGACACTCAGGTTAAAACAGCCCTCTCCAAAGCCAAAAACACAGCATCAATGGGACCAGAAGGTGTCCTAGGCTGCGTCCTACACAAGCTCAAAGATGAACTAACCCCTCACCTAAACACACTGTTCAAACTCAGCCTCTCCACAGGCTACATACCCATAGAGTGTCACACAGCAATGGTTATTCCGCTCCACAAAGGTGGAGCCACAACAGACCCTGGGAACAATCGCCCTATAAGCCTGACTAGCTTGGTCTGCAAGGCTATGGAGTGCATCATCATGGAACTCATTAACAGAGACATTGGGAACCTCCAAATACTGGACCCTACCCAGTTCGGCTTTGTTAAGGGCAGATCATGCCTCCTAAACCTGGTGGGCTTCTTTGAGACAGTTACCAAGGCTATAGATGAAGGAAAGGTGGTACACACAGCCTACCTAGACTTTGCAAAGGCCTTCGTCACCATTCCCCGTTCTAGTACTATAGACAGGCTCACCAGCCTGAACATAAACCCCTACGTCACAAGATGGGTTGCCAACTGGCTCATGGACAGAACCCACATGGTGAAAGTTCCTGGAGCTAGGTTCGACTCTAAACCACTTACAAGTGGCATTCCCCAGGGCTCATCCTAGGACCCCTCCTGTTCAGCATATACTTCTCCGAGGTACAGTCAAGCACAGGAGGACTATGGCTAACAAAGTTTGCAGACAACTGCAAACTAGGGGCTATAATTGACTCTCTGGCTGACACAGACATCCTCCAAAAGGGTCTCACTGAGACAGATACCTGGTGTCAAAATCATGGCCTCAGGCTAAATACCAAAAAGTGTATAGTTATCCACTTTGGAAAAAACAAAGTACCAACAAGTCCCCTAAATATGGAAGATGTAATAAGGGATCTGGGGACCCAAGTAGATAATAATCTCTCCTTTGATAATCACATTGCCAAAGTGATTAGAAAATCCTTCTATGTGGCCCACCTAATCACAAAAGGGTTCGCATCTAGATCAAAAGAGGTCATTGTGCACTTCTACTCATCAACCATCACACCCATCATAGAATACAATGCCCAATTTGGGATGTACCTTACAAGACACCTGCAACAGCTGGAAAGACCACAGAAGTACCTCACCAAGAGGATCATTGGCCTCAAACAGATGCCCTATGCAGCTAGACTGAAGAAACTCCAGCTGTACTCAGTTGCACACTGCCTACTCAGAGGTGATCTCTGCCTAACATACAAGGCCATGTCCAACCCAGAATTGATGGACATGCTCCCCCTAAAGAAAACCTTATCCCCTCGAGCCACACACTCTAGGGATCTAAACCTCACCATAACAATAAATAGGACATGCTGAAGGGATAGATTCTTTTCCCAGAGACTTCCCATGCTTTGGAACAAGATTCCCAATCTACATTAGGCAAAGCTCCTCGCTAACAATCTTCAAGAGAAACCTTGACAAGTGGATGGGAAACAGAAAGTTTACCCTGGGGATCACTTCAGTGGCTCTGCTGGACAGAGGCACAGAAACTAATCTAAGGGGGTGGCGAAAGCCAACACATTCTGGCTAGGCTTATAAATGCCTTCGGGCCGATAGCCTGGTACCTACCTATGAACCTATGGTTTATGGTTACCCTTGGCTGTGCTTGCTAAGTGTTTCTCAAAGAAGCCCTTAAACAATATGACAAGTTGTCTTATTTGCCTTTTGCAGCTGAGGAAGGTGCTTTTCCATTGTTGGCGCTTCACCTTTGTTTGCTCGAACAGCAACTTTATGCATTTATTGTAAAGTTTGTTGATGCTGGATGCCCACCATGGTGGCCTGCTTTTATGTGGGACTCTGGCTTTGATTCTTTCTGGCACAGCTGAGTCTATACACTTATGCTAGTGATCATACAGGGCTTTAGTGTAAGCTTCTGTGCAGTTACCACTTCCAACTGGGGGTGGGACTTGAAATGCATTTATACCTCCAACTAGGAGGGTATAGTTGGCCTTGGTGAAGTTTTTTAGTCTGGTTTTGCCCTTTGTGAGTTCTGGTGTTAGTGCCAGCTTGAAGTTGACTGATATGTGGTCAGATTTATATAATGAGAGTCTGACAATTGTGGCAGTACATTTGTTTGAAATGTTAGTGAGGACCAGATCCAGTATGTTTGTACCTGTGTTGAGGTATGAACAATTTGTTCCAGGGCATTTGAGGGTAGTATGCTGCTCAAGGCTAGGGACATACCTGCCTGGGACACATACTCAGAGAGCTCAATCATGTCTCTGTTCATATAGTTCAGTGAAGTATGTCTCAGGTCGTTCACTCCAACATTTATTTATTATTTATTTATTTATTTATTTTATTTATTTATTTATTTTACATTTGTTGACCGGGCTAGTCTGGCTGGATACATGTCCATTTTCAGCAGAGGCCCGAGGAGAAAAGCTCCACTATATATTAGTAAAAACATTCAAACAGGACAATAAAAGAAACAAAAGAAACAAAAATTATAAGAATGTAAAGAACAAATTCAATGTAGTGTAGTTACATTTACAGTAGCACGTTAAGATAGGTAAACAAAACAAAGGAGAAATACAGAAGGGATCCATGATCCCATATTATTTCATAACAACTATAAGAATCAAAAATATTTACAATATTAAGAATTATGATAAACAATTAGTGCCTGGGCACTAGTTCTAGGAAACAGAAATTGCACAGCAGGGATGATTAATAGGTTTAAAAACAAGGTGAGATGACATGTTGCAGTAATATATCTTATAAAAGGAGAAAGTGACCTTGTAGAGAAAAAAGAAAGTCCATTTGAGAGATAGGCGAGCTGCAGAGGGTTAGTATTGAGAGAAGAAGGAGAAGTAATGAAGAGAAGTATAAAGTAAGTTAGATGGGAGGTCAGTCTGGATCCAAGCAAGGGCATAGCCAGTGGGATTTGAGATAGTTTCTTAGTTGTTTCTTGAAAGGTTGTGATGAGCCCAAAGTAGTCAATTCTGTGGGGAGTTTATTCCAGTATGGGCCAATAGTATTGGTGAACAAGGAGTCACCTGCCTTATTGTGTGACTTGAGAGTGGCTACTAGCAGTTTGTTTGCAGAGCGAAGGGAAGAGATTCTTGTAGGGGGCCACAAGGTTATTGAGTATGGGTGTATTAGTAGGGTAATGGAGAATTTTATATGGGATGACTAATTGATGTAATAGAATAAGATGTTGAAGTTCAAGCCAATCAAGCATTTTGAGATTAACACAATGATGTGTGCGAAATGGGGAACCTGTAGCAAACCTAGCAATGCTGTGGTAGGCCGTGGCAAGTTTCTGAATGTTAGATTTAGAGAGGTTGATAAAAGTTGGGGAGGCGTATAGTAATGTGGAGATGAGATGAGTTTGGGCTAGGGACACTTTAGCAGTTGTTGTTATAAAGGGCTTAAGTCTGTAGAGGGCTCCTATCTTTTTATTAACAGTTTTGATAGTAAGGTCAATATGGGCGTCAAAGTTCAGTTGATTATCTATCGTTATACCTAGTAGTTTAGTGGATAAATCAGGTGAGATGATAGTACCGTTGGTACATGTAATAGAAAAGGAGAGAGGGGCTGACTTAAGGGTTGGAGAGAACATGAGTAATTTGTTTTTTTGGGGATTAAGGAGGAGACAGATATGTTGGAACCAGTTTTCTGCTGCTGTGAAGACTTTTTGGGTGGAGGAATAAAGTTCAGCTGGAGATGCAGCAGAACAGACGAGAGGTGAATCATCTGCATACTGAATACATGTGGATGTTGGGAGAGAGGAGGACAGGTTATTTATAAATATAGAGAAGAGAAGGGGGCCTAAGATGGATCCTTGGGGGACCCCTATTAGGACTGGGAGCTGAGAAGATAGGTGGTTTTCCCAAAGGACTGCCTGTTTTCTTTCTGTCAGATATGAGTCAAACCAGTGCAAAGCTAAAGAGTCAAGAGCAAGAGATTGTAGAGTGTCTAGCAGAAGTTTATGATTCACCATATCAAAGGCTTTAGAGAGGTCAAGAAATAAAGCTGAGGAGTATAGGTTGTTATTGCGATTTTTGCTGATAGTGTCTGTGAAGGAGAGGAGAGCAGTAGAAGTACTATGAAAAGGTCTAAAACCATGTTGGGAGTCTGCAAGAAAGTTATTTAGTAGAAGGTGGTTAAGAAGTTGATGGTGAATACAGTGTTGATTGATGAACATGAACTATGACAGAGTCATAATGGTACCTGCTGCTGAGAGATCTGAGTGCATGCGTGATCTGACAAATCCTGGCACTGGACAGTCAGTTGACCCTGACTTTTCTCTTGTTCAACCTGGTGAGTGGGACATCTGTGTGTCTCACTATTGAGTCTCCAATGACAAGAAAATTTGTTTTTTGAGTGCTACGCCTTAGGGGGCTTAGGTGAGACACTGGTGTTACTATGTGTCATGGGTGCTGTGGGAAGTTGTGTTAGTTGTAGCAGTCTTGTGTTTTGGAGGTCTCAGTAAGTTCTTTGAGAGAACCTCCATGCATGCTGATTTTTGTGTTTGATGCATACTATGTGTATGAGCAATGGTACTATGCGCATGAGTAGTGGTAGGTGGGTTGACAACCTCTTCAGTGTTACTGTTTTGAGTGCCAGAGAGCATAGATTCAGGATAGATACATCTCTTACACTCTGTACTAGAATGTGTTATTAGTAGAGGGTTGTCTGTGTACATTAGACAATTGCTATACTGCCTCAAGAGACCCAAATCAGCAAGGTTGGCAGGAGAAACAAGGGTAGTCCAACCATCCATAATGCTAGGTTGAAGACTGTTATCACTAAGCGGGAGCTTTTCAGAAATGATCAAGGAGGAGCTCAGGGGATGGATATTTCTTCCTGGGGGGGTTTGTTGGTGGTTTAATAGGTTACAGCTCATTATGCTGCTCAAGGCTAGGGACATACCTGCCTGGGGCACATACTCAGAGAGCTCAATCATGTCTCTGTTCATATATCAGTATTTATTTGACTGAAAAAGTACTAAGGATAAGGCTACACTAATATGCTACAGCTGTATCTAAGGAAAAAAAATCGTGGAATTTATATGTCTGGGTATGGTGCAAAATTACATGGCAGTGCACGGTGCTGCACAATGTGCAAACAAGCAGAAACCTGCTCAAATGCAGGGCTTAAATAAAAATAATGATGGTACTTACTCCAAGTCCTAGACCAACCAACCTTCAACAGACAGATTCCAATCAGCACACTCCTCGCACTAGAGTGAAGAAAGGCCCCTTCCATTCAACAGTGGCCTTGAGAACGTGTTCAGAACAAACAACCACTACAAACAGACCCAGATGCAGCAAAACTGTATCTGAACTATGCTACAGCTATTTGCTACCCTAGTTTCAGTGGAAAACACTAGAGAATGTTTAACACAGCAGAAGAATAGCAGTGAGACACTAAACAAATTATTAAAACAGCAGAAAATCAGCAAGGAGACTCTAAAGCATGTTTTAAACAGCTAACAAATCAGTTATTTTAACACTGATTGGCAAGAAAACCAGAACAAGCAGAATAGATTGCTTTGCAACTGTGAAAAGTACAAGCAAATACTTACAAACAGTAAAAATAGCAAAAAGAGCTTTGTAAACAGTGAAATTAGCAATAAAATATTATTTAGCAGGCACAGTAAGGCAGACAATTGCAGTACAGCATGTAATTTAGTATAGTACAAAAGAAGGCGGCAGGCAATAAAAGTGCAGTAAATGGTATAAATAAGCAAAAAAAAAAAAAAAACAGGCAGCTTATGGTTTCTGGGAAGCTCAGAAGCCTCTAGTCATCTGCTATCTCAGCTCAGAGTTGCAGCTGGTAACCCACATCAGTAAAGATCTGTACAAACAAGCAGAAACCTGTTCAAATGCAGGGTTTAAATACCAGAAGCTAAAAACTTTATAAAGGTTCAAAAGGACCAATGAGGATGTTTACTCCAAGCCCTAGACCAACTATCCTTCAACAGACAGCTTCCAATCAGCACACTCCTCTCATTAGAGTGCAAAAAGGCACCTTCCAATCAAAGATGGCCTGGAAAACGTGTTCTGAACAAACGGTCACTGCTGTTTGTTTTCACAGTAGCTCCCAATGGCATTTTCTCGCTTCGATTTCCTGTGGAAATATGTACTTTTTCTCTTATACTTCCTGTTGAAATATGTTCTTTCTCTCTTATACTTCCTGTCCCAATGTGCATGTTTATATTATTTCTTACACAGAATAACGTATTCTGTAGTTCAGTCTGTTGTGATTCAAGAGGATCTGTTGTGATTCAAGAGGAGCTGGTTGCTCTAAGCAGCAAAATTAGAATTACATATTCACTGTATTGCACACTTTTCATAAACTTGTAAGTAGACAGGAATCAAGTAATATGATGTTACAGTTACATTTTCATATCTGTATAACTTTTTAGTTTATGGCTATAATGGATGCTTCTATCTGTAAGCTTCAACTCCCAGTACTTCCTGCATTTACATAAATGCCCTCTAGACTGTGTTCTCCTTCTAACAGTTTCCCTTTTTCTATTGTTTTGTTTTTCCCTTTAAATTGTTTACTGTATTCAGTTTCCCATTTTTCTCTGCTTCATCTACTAATCTGCATTCTGGACCAGTCTTTTGAATTATGCACATTTCCTGTTTCACTTTGCTTTGAAAGTGGGTGTTAGCCTGTTAATCTTTTGAGATATACACTCTCACCATTAATGAATCTAATGTGTCATCAAAATTAAAATTACATGATTAACTAAGAATTATTTTTCTGAAAGGACAAAAAGTTATCATTTCATAAGTCTTTACTGTCATAGATAGACCCTAACTTCAGCCTTCACCAATTCTCTTGAAAGAATCATTCAGCTCCAAAGTAAGAACTTTACTCTGGGTAACATCTGGCAGCAAGTCATACATAATCAAGTAGGATCACACCTAAAAAATGCAGCTTCCAAACCAAGTATCTAACTAAAAGAATTATCAAAAAAGTCATTAATGATTAAGGGAGAAAAATATTGTCTGAAAACTAAGTCCAAATATAACCTTCAAACACTTAAGACATTTTACTAAAATATATTGCATTTACTTAGCTCGGGTAAATCATCTCACTGTAATCTACTTCATAATGCAGCTCCTTATGAAAAGCTAGTCAATTCAGTCATTATTTCTTAAGAGTCACTCACTTTTTTTTCAGTCACCTTGGTAATATTGACAGACTATCAATGGAAGCTCTTAAGTTTAATCTCTCACCAAAGCTATCATCATTGATATGGAAATTACTCTCAAGATTAAAACTTTCATCACCAGCCATTAATAATCTTCCTCTTTAATAGCATAAACCCTGAGCTAAAGCAATTACCTATCCCATACCCATCCACATTAACAGCTTAATTGAACTCTACATGCCTGAAGTATTGACATCTTGTATTACCATCCTCACCCATAATGATAAAACTTCTATAGACTTATTAAAGTATGGCTGAATAGACCTTCTCTCATTCTTTGTAAAAGTCCTTGATAAATGCACTAGTAAGCGATTTTTGAACCATTTAACATTAAAATGATCTGCTTTCTGTCATCCATAGTGATTTCTGGCTGAGTCAAAGAATCAACTCTCCTTAAAACGATTTCACTGAATATGTGTACAAATTTTAAATAAAGGAAAAAGCTATCAGCTTGATTGGCCTTGATTTCTCAAACACCTTTATTAATGCCATGTCCAGTTTTACTTTATCACCTTGAACATCAAAGTCACAAAACCAAAATAAACTGACATTTTTGAGTTATCTCAAGGAACACACCTCAGCGGCCTGCTAGAATGAAAAGTTTATCCAGGTAGGCATATCTTAAGGATATTCATTTGGACCTCTTTCTTCAATAGCTTTGTGAACAACATATTAATGATGTTAATTAATTGTGGCTTGTTTAATTAATTAATTGGATAATTGTATAAATGAAGTGTTATTTAAAGGCTGAGTTGGGTTGAATGAATTGTTCTGAGGAAGTCCCTATGAAGTGGAAAGAAAGCGCTTAACTGTCATTAAAGTTTGTACTCTTCAGTTGCTGTGCTGTGCTGTGCTTTGTTTGTTCTACAGTTTTGTGGTAAAGAAGGAAGTATACTTTATTTTGTGACACTGCTCATCCCTCATCTCTATACTTTATATAATTGCCTCTTAACCTGCATTACACCCCACATCTTAAATACAATATAAACATTTTTCACTCTACCTTGTCCCTTCCCTCTCCTACATTTCTTTGAATTTCTAAGCACTAATACCACAATCTAGTATTCTGATGACAAACCCATGCATACATCTCTTCAAATGCGCAATATTCAACATCTACTAATGCAAAAGTATATTTTATGCTGAAATAGTTGCCTGTGAAGGCTGCCAGCATAGCTAGATAGAATTTTATAAATAATTCTATGTCATTGTAAATATTAATATAATCCACAGGCTTGTTTTTACAAATGTAAAGAAAACTAAATGTAAATAAAAACTGTGTTATATGCTGAACTTCAGAACTGTAACCATAGTGCACCCCGCTCGAAGAAAGCTGTTAAGTAAAGAATTACAATTGTGTTTGATCTCAAGCTTGGAGATAAGATGTCTAGGCTAGCAAATTCTTTCTGTTGTTATTAAGACAGAGATAATTACTAGATTTTTCATGTAAAAGTGTCTTTTATTGCTGTGGCTTCCTGGTCAGGTGTAGCTTACAAAGAAATGTAGATTCTGAGTTTCTGTTAGCCTGGGAACTAAAGGAAAAGTGATAAAAATGATGCAATGTGAAATGACTCAGCAGTAATGTGTATTTCAATTTAAGACTATCTGAGAGAAAAAGATTTGAGCATTTTGTGTCTTGATCTAGATCTGACAACAACTTACCAGCACTTGCTTGCTCTGTATGTAAGTACTATTTAGAACAGTGATTTCTCTTAGAGTTAGCTAGGAATTTAGCCAGATTAGTCTAGATGTTTTCTATATTTATGTCAGACTATCCTATAATATTGTTTTAAAGTTCCTGTGATTTTTGAACTCTTGATTAGCACTGTGTTGAATTGATGAGATTTGTCTTGTGCATTTATTATGTATTATTATATATTTTTAAACCTTTCAACTGTGGCTGTTTTGTCTAGAGATAATTTAAGCTCTAGAGTACTTGCATGTATTTGGCGATGCTGTGCAAGCCACTCCAATAATCTTGCTGTTTGTTACCCTTACTATTTGGATAACACTAATATTGCACAGTGAAACTGGTCACCCTTTGGGAAGGGCCTTATAGTAGCTGATAGTAGTGGATAGTGGCAGTGGGTACTGCCTTACAGTCTGGGCAGAAAGGGGCATAGCTGGAGAACCTGTGCTAGCCTTCCCCAGGAGTGTCTGTATGCATCATGTTTCTTGTTGATCCACAAAAGTATTACATGCACATGAGAAAATCATTTTGCAAATCACCAGATAAAACATAGAACATTTTAAGTTAATCAGTCTAGATTCTTTCATTTAGTTCAGAAACTGACATTGTATGTGTACTATAATCATCGTCAAAAATGCATTTGTCTCCATCCTTGCATTGCTTACCCACTTACCAGATCAGAAACAAGACCTGATCTTTTCCTTAAATATCTCAAAATAAACCATGTGCATCTGAGATGCCCAGCCATCTAGTCAAGGAAATAACACTCTATGTTACCTTTCTACTTTTATTTTACTAGCATGCAACCCAGTCCAACTGGACAACTTGTGTTATATAGAAGCCACACAATCCTGCCCCTGTCTTTTAGATGGCACACCAGTAATTTTATGTTCTTCCTTCAGGTTATGTTAATATTATTTACTCACCTATTTGCAAGTGCATCTAACTCAACCAATAAATATGAGCACTGCCCTATTATTTCCTTATTTTCTTTCTGGAACTCTTTGGTGACACTGGCTTGCAAGCTTAAAGCCTCCACAACCTCTGCTTCTTTTTCTTTTGCTTTAGCATTGTAGCCATCATGCTTGCAACCACTTTCTCTATTCCTTTTCTGAAAGTCACCACTAATGTTTCCCAAATTAATTTGCCCAACACTTCACTTTGCATTTCATTTGATGGGCATTCAGCATTCACCTCTGCCTTAATGTCATCTACCATGTTGTCTCTAGGCATTTTCAAAACTTTGCCAAGCTTTCTTTACTGCCAAACTTCATTTTCACATTCATTCCCTTACATTGCATCAGTAACATTAACAGTCACTAAATTTGCCTGGCTCCATAGTGTAGACAGATGGATCTATAATTTCAACCCAAGTAATTGAGGTTAAGTTAGTGGCCCCAACAGTGGAGGAGCCAGGCAGGGAGGCAGATGAGTAGAGAGACATGTACTCCTGGGGGTAGGGAAAGTTTTATGCACTTGTTGCTATATCAGGTTGGTGTGATTTCTCTGTTGTATACTAGGGAAACTACCACTCATTCTTTGGGAAGGGGGAGCAGGGATGCTTGAAATGAATTTCTTTTGTGGATGTGAGGATGCATCCTCCACAGTCAGCACATTGGACATCCCTCCTCAACACTTTGTCATGTGTATGTGGTAGAATAGGTTCAAAAATAATAAAAAATATTGAACCACTCCAATGGCTGTCTAAATTATGGTCCACTCTCTGTCAACTAACACACGATGATGGGGAAAGAATTGGTCGATTATCAGAGGGTTGGTTGATGATCAACAGACAGCCAGTGGGGGCAAGAAGAGTAAAAACAAAAAAAATTTCTAGTCACTAAACTTATATTAAAAAATGTGAATAAACTGGAGTGACCTGGAGACATTTTTTCTGCACTGCACCATCACAGTGATTTTGCTAATATTTTTAGTTTTCTATTGTAGATGATCCTTACATTTCTTGCAGTTGATTGCTCTGTGTGTTTCTTCCTGTTCATACTAGCATGGCCATGGAGCAGTGGTATACACAAACAAAGATTAGGAAAGTGTTAATAAATATGCTGTTATGCTACTAGCTTTATGGTGCATCACATTACAAAGTTTCAGAGTTTCTCCTCCATAACATTGTCTGAGGAAAGAATGGTTAAGCCTGGTGGCCCTTACATAGAAGTGGCCCTTTGTATCCTAAACAATGTAATTTGGAACCTAATAATCTCTTAAGGCATATGCAGATGAGTGCCAGCACAACAGCTGTCATTATGATTTTCTAGCTCCCAACACAAACTATTTCACTGCTGTAAACACGGTTTTGCAATTATATGCCTAATAAATGTTGATTTTTTTTCTTTTTCTGTGTTTTATTTCCTTCTGCTTCTATCCTCTCTCACCTTGTGTAACTATCATTTTGGTCCTTCCTCAAAATAAAGTGTTTCTTTTTTTAGAAATCTGTGTTTAGTTTTGGCAATCCAAACTTGCTAACAATAACTTTTGCGCAACAGTCAGCATGTGCTCAGGTGAGTTAAGCTTCAGAGTGTGATGCTTCCATTCTTAATATGGCAAGCCCAGTGATTCAGAATGCACTACTATTTCACAGTTTCCACACCCGCATTGTTGCACTCATGAGTATAGGGGCACAAATTCAAGAGAGTATACAGCTTAGCATTTTTGATACTAGTAGAATAGTTCCTATGCTGTATCAGCTGGCACATCTAATTGACCAACTTGTTTCCGGTATGGTAACAAATAGCTGAAAAGTAAATGCAGTCTCTGATAATAATATTGAACACCAAGCATCTACGGACCTATATATATTTAAGCAATTGCCTGCAAATTACTGGATTGAACTTATGTATTTCTTTATTCATAGAAAATATTGGTGAGCTATGCTCTCATTAATAATCATTTTGCCTATGTCATCATTTATAGAATGCTCACTTTGTGCAGAAATATTAGCATTAAGGAAGATAATATTGCCATAAATAATTTACAAAATGAAGTACCTGAAAGAAATCCATATTATTGTTAAGACACCATAGGAGCATTTAGGCTTGAACAGAAGCACTGTCACATTCATTGGTAGCTGAAATCTAGACAGAGTGCACATCATAAGACCAAACCGCAGCTTAAGATAGACTGCAAGGCATTTCAAATGCCCATATACTCAAGTATGGCAGTCAAAAAAACAGTCTGACTCATAGAATGTCTGACTACTTCAATATATACTGAGGCCTTTATATAATTTGCTTTAACAGACTTTGTAAATAATTCATTTTTATTCAGCAAGATTCCATCTCTGATCATTATAATGTTATGCTAATAGGTTCTTCGGGAAAGGCATGGAGACGTAACATCCTGTGCCATCTTTGCACAAACATATACTGCTGCTAGGCAAAGCATGACAGGGAGACAGTGTATCAACCACAAAGCTGATGACTAAAGCAGGTCCAGAAATGAAACTGTGATGCATGCTCATATAGAAGTTACTATTCTCTGAAGCAGTGTTATTACTCATTTCCTGTTGAATATAATCTTCATCATACGCATAGCTCTAGATAAAAGAGTAAGCATGTAGCAAAGTTCCTCAGAGCTGCTATAGCAACTAGGAATGGTTTGCTAAACTGTTTGGCTCAGAAGGCATAACATTTGTAGTGGTTTAAGTAACCACTACAAGAAAAAAAATGTGAAGGGATACATTGCCAAGGTTATTTGTGACAAACACTAAGCAAACCAAAACACTGCATTTTAATTCAGCACTGTAAAGTCACTGTATATATCTGCATATATATGCATCCATGTGTGTGTATGAGTTTAAGTTTTTGTGTGTTAATAAAAAGATAGATAAATACACACATACCAACTAAATAATTATTATTTTTGTTTTGAAAGCATACAAAGAAGAAATGATACCACTAGTGTTTTCTTTTTCACACCTGCTGTATGAGCTCTAACTCCGTATTCTTCTTACCACTACCAATACCTATATAGTCCCATAGATGTCATGTGACTCAGTGGTTGAACTATAGTCCATTTAAGGGATCTACTACAACTGCTCGTGTACTATAAATTTCTTTTATTTTGTATTTGTTAACTGGGTATGTAGGTTGGTTGGTCTGAAGACCCTTTCCAGCTACAATCCTTGTCCAAAAGGCAAAACATAGTATTGTAGAATTTAGAATGGATACATACACAGTTTTGCAAAACAGTTATCTAAAATTATATGCAGCTTGAATAATATTTTACTTTCATAAATGTACAAATAAAGGTCACTAAAGCAATGAAATTACACATATGCAGTAATATGCTATAAAGACAAACATACATATAAAACTCAAAGACAGGGAGGAGAAGATAGCAGAATTTCTAGGCATTATTAATCAAACATTTGCATGCTGTGTCAGTGAACTATTCCCTCACAACACACTTGCTCAAAAAAGGCAAGTTCTCTAACTCCCACTAACTCAATCTCCCATAACTATTTAGCCTTCCCAATGCTCTGTCCTACAAACTGTATAGCCCTTCCAAAACCCTAATTCTAACTCCAAAATGCCCTTCTTGTTCTTTAACTGTAAACCACCCTTGCTCTCTATAAACCTAAAATCGCCTTCCCGATGCCTGACCCTAAACCCCCCTTTCTGATCATGAACCTAACATACACTCCAAACCTATCCCACTCCCACACCACAGCCAGCTGCCACATGTACGTCACTCCCACTCGAGTAATGCATCCAGGTAAGCTGCAGCAGCTGATTGCCTGAACTCATATTTGAGTTCAATACAAGGTGAATAGCAGCCTACCCAAACTACAAGGAACTCAAGTTCCCTGGATTTAAGTCCGTAGCCTTCGAGTGCTCGGGAACTGATCACTTGTAGAACACCACAATTTAAGGATATTCGACTGCGAATTTATAATGCATATCTACTCATTGTGGTTAGCATTTTAGAACTGGGAAAAGATGATACAGAGTGAACACAGGACATATAAACAGAAATGCAAAAAGGCAGAATGCTGGAAAGGATCATTACTATTACAGTTGTCATGCATTCTAAGGCCTAAGCCCACAAAGCTCAATGTGGTTTAACTTCTCACTCAAATATAAATCTAATGATCTCTAAAATTCCATCGAAATCAGCCTTTTAATCCACTCATGTAGAAAACTTCAATTTCCCACCACCTTCTCAGACCAGCAGTTAATACCTTAAGTGTTTACAATTAGAGTCAACAAATCTGTTTCATTATGAAATCCACTTAAAATGTATAGTGAATTATTTGTAATATAGACTCAACAAATAAAAAAATCAGAAAATGATTTGAAGACAAAAATTAAAACATATTCTAAGTTAATGAGAGCTGAATACAGCTTAAGTATTTCTGGTTTCTCTTTATAAAATTAAAACTTTTCATATCTATAAGAACTTCAGTGATCCTTCTCTGCTCCCCATCAATTATTGTATAAACCTCAAGCTTCTTGCTAACAAATGGTCACAAAATATTCTCATACTGACCTCACTAAGAAACTATATAATGGTGCTAAGTATTGACCCTAGTGCTGTGTTTATTTTTAAGCAAGTTTACCTGATATTCTCCATAACTGTCAGTATTATCTAACATGGGAGTAGGGCACGGAGCTGCTAGTCGTTCTCCCAAAAGTACAATATGGCATGTACAATAATATGGCCAAAGGCAGCACTTAAATGGATTTTCTACTTGTCAGTAATGTGGAGCAGCTCTGTACTAATTGTATTATGATGGGATGGGGGTTTAGTGGAGGAATAGAGGGGCTTTAAACCTACACACACACACACACACACACACACACACACACACACACACACACACACACACACACACACACACACACACACACACACACGCAGAAAATCATACCCAGCTTTCTGTCTTCTGCTGTTTTGCTTCAGCTACTGGTATTTTTTTCCTGCTGAGAGGCTTCCAGTCCCAAAACCAACCTCCACCTGGCTTCAGGCCAAACACTTCATCTACATCTTGTAAACCATTCTCACCTATACACAAATTAACTTAACAAGCTTCATTCCCAAAAAAACATCTGGCTAAACTATACAGCATTTAAGGGTACAACATTTTGTTTGCCCATTTAAGAACAGCCAACTTCATGAACAATGGTACATAGTACTTACCAATGAGGTCTGACAAAGCATCATAGCCCTCAACTATAATAGCACAAATGACCACAAAGGTTCTAAACACGGCAAATACGAAATTTACTTTATTCAAAATACATGAACTGGTAAGCTCTTTCTCTCATTGCCCAGTGATCACTCAGAATCTAGTATCCGAATCCCTTATGAAAATTAGAGCAGATTGTGCAGCTAGCCTTAATAAGCTAAATGGATATCTTCCTGCAGCAAATTAGGGAAGTATTAGTCCATGCCTAACATACTTAGTTCAGAAACTTTTGTTAACTGGATATGTAAAATATAACTGGATGCTAGCAAAACTGTATGGGATATTTAATGGAGATGACTGGCAGAGATGAGAAATTATAAATCCATAATTCCTCAGTTGTCAAAACTTCGGGTAACAGTATGACAATGAATATAATTCAGCCCTAGCTGCTCCTGTTGTACAGTTTTAGTAAGTTTTTACACCTCACTTATCAAAGCTTTAGTTAAACTTGGATAAAGCTTTCAACACTTTCCCCCAAAATGCAAAACTATAAGTCTTAAGAACAAGGGATTTAAATATATTCTTAAATGATTTAAATAATAGTTGTGATGACAAATAAATTAAAATGATTAAATTCCAGTTATTGGTGATATCCTAAGTAATCTCAATCAGTAGTAATGTCATATTTGGGTCACAAGCAGAACAAGACTCCTAGATGACCTGTAACTGGGTCCTGAACCTAAATAGTTTTTTGTACTTTTGAACACACAGTGTTTATGCTACAACAATGTGTCCAAGCAATGGTGTTACATATGTAAAAGTGTACTATGCAAAACTCAGTCTGCAGCATGTGTGAACATGTACAACCTGGCCTATGGTCACATGTAAAACTGATGGCACCATACTCTGTCAAATGACATGGTAAAGCCAGAAGCACCAACAATATCATTTAATATGAGTGGCAGTCCTGTATGGCAGAGAAATGGAAGGAGGGTGCCAGCCTACATATAAACAGCAATAAATACAACTTTGCATATAACAGCACATGTGAAGCCATATGAGGTGTAACACAAGAAAACAATATGAAACCACAGCAGCAAACCCACAACCAATGGAAACTTCACCACCTGGAATATGAAATGTGTACACATACTATGCAAATCTTTAGTAATTCATCTTATATAATTAACCTCCTGCCCACCTCTGATGGTCATCTTACATTGGCCTTCTCAGCTTCTGTCCCTGTTTATTTGTTTGTCAATTCCTCTTTCATTTATATAACTCTTTCAAGAGAGCAGAAATTTTCAAAGGAGACCTAGTACTAGCCAGTGATGCAGAAGGAGAGGCAGATGATAGGCCAGCATGACCAACTTCCCCACCTTCACCAGCCAACAGGCACTGACTAGAATCTTCAATCTTAAAGATTTTTTAGTTTCTAGCTATTTTTCTGTGCCTAATGAGGCACTATATGTCACTCCTGTCCTGAAGGGTACATACCCTTGTGGTTGTTGTTCTATATGTTCTTGTATTATTACAAGTTTTAGAAAAATAAATGGTGCCCATTTTTCACCTGGTGGCAGTTTTTCCTGTAATAGTGAAGGTGTAGTGTATGTTCTCAAATGTCCCTGTAATTTATTTTATATAGGGGAAAGTAAAAGAAAATTGAAAATCAGAATACAGGAACATATAAGAGATATAAAAAATAACAACATTGAAAGTAATATTGCTATGCATTTTAAAGCAGCACATGATAGTGATCATTCTTTGTTGCAAGTTTCTGTTTTAGAACAAGTTTTTATGAAAATTGGTGAAGTATGTGATATTAAAGAGAAACTTCTTTATAAGGAATCTATTTACATTTTAAAATGTAATACTGTGGTACCTGTAGGTTTAAATGTAGAAATTAATTGGAAGCAATTATTATGCAATTGAGTAATTAATTAATGAATTGTGCTATAAAAAAAGCTTGTGGAATGTTGTATATTTGTATTACTCCTGGAAGGCTGAGAGCAGAGGTGCTAGACTTCTTCAATAAATCTGTGTTTGTATTGTGGCCGGTTGTGGATTCTTCTTTTTGCTGCTCTTTTCCAAGTTGTTGAACAAAACACTGACTAGAATCTTGTCAGATCTTACATGAATGTGCACCTAATCTTAACTGTCCAGAAGCCATATCTTGATCAGGTTTCCAAGAGTCATTAGGAAAAGGGAATCAGGAATGTATGAACATTCCTGATGTTGGTGCCATGCTAAACAGTGACTACAGCACATGTAGAGCACCATAACATTCCAGAATGCACTGATAAATGCCCCATGAGGAATCCATGCAGATAATGGAGCTCTCTTGCCATCCCCTATATAGATGTATCATGTCATACAGCCATTGAAATGACTCACCAATGTCCTTAGTTTGTGGAGTCTGGTAATACAACTGAGTCAATGTCCTTCTTTGTAGTTTGATAACTCTGCCTTTATTGTTATATCCATCTTCTGATACTGAGCCATGAAAACCTCCCCACATGACTCTAGGTAAAGCTACTCCTAAATGTCTTTATTTCAGCTTGAAAGTACATAGAGTACACATCACTAATGACAAGCATGCATGAAAAGTTGTGCATGAAAGGAGATACACAACCACATGCTATACCACATGCCAAACCACAGCAGAATGTAAGGTAATGCATTGTAAGCACAACGTGTAGCCACCAGATGCCATTGAATAACACCCACCCTCTCAGAAAGAGTATGTTTATGTACACATGCTTGAACACACACATACACACATACACATAGACACACACACACACACACACACACACACACACACACACACACACACACACACACACACACACACGCACACACACACAGTGTGTGACACACAGATACTGATCTATAGTATATAAGAGCACATCTTGTATGCAACAGAACAAGAGCAAAGATAGAGACTGAAGGCAATGCGAGCATATTCTGCATGCAAGTGTGCAGTCACACAGCCATGTATATTAGGCAGAAATATGCAACTGGCATGTCCAGCATCTAGCTGCCAGACCACTGTTCTATATGGCAGGCTATGAGAGGCATTCAAAAACATAGATATAAGCCATTTACTATAGTGTAGGCAGTGTGCATGCAAACTGGTTGATAATAATCCTGGGACCGTACTATCACAAATACCTACTTTAGAATCAGATCAGCATGCTGTCCTATGCATAGTGGTTGCAGAGGAAGTATACATTGCCTAAGTGTACACAGTGCATACCTTTGGATGTGGAAAATGGTACAGATGGTGCACAAAAATCACAGGACAAAACAATGTATAATCCAAGTGTGCATAAAATATTCCCCTGCCCATACAGCATAAAAACTCAAAATAACTATTCTCAGAAGAGCACATCCATGAACTATTTATTGTATCCTGTAGGCATTTAACACACAAGTGAATTTATTTAAACACATTTTCATTTCCTTTGCTACTAGCAACCATACATCCACACCATGCAAAATAGTGTCTGGCTCATAAAATTAGAACATTGACTAGTACAGCTCATAAAAACACATACCTAAGGATTCCTAATGATCTCCACCACAGGCTGTAAGGGCCATAGTAAAAAGGTCCTATTTTGAGATGCAGAGATTTGCAATTCAGAAACACATTAGCTGTAATGAGGAAATACCTCATTACTGGATAATCTGCATGCCTCTGAATCACAGTAACCCACCATGGAGTGCAGATCAATGCTTCCTGTTGTAGTTTACATTGTTTGTGGCTGCATCATGTAAGCAGAGACACCCTCCTTCATTCACTCTCCCACACAAAATCACACATTTACACACACACACACACACACACACACACACACACACACACACACACACACACACACACACACACACACACACACACACACACACACACACGCACACACACACACACCACAGACCTCATACTTGTCCCTGTGTTGTCCCCTGACATACCTCTCAGCCTCTGAGTACAAGAAATCTGGACAATGCCTAAAATAATAGGAAGACAAAGGCCCAAAAGTAGGGACGTATTTTAAATATACTGCTCTTATAAACTTAGAAAGTTGCTAGAATAGCAGATTTTGTGCTAGCATGCAATATCATTTATTTGGGTCTACTTTGATAGACCGAAAGTGCAGTTTACCGACACCCACAATACCGAAACCAAAACTTCGAAATCACTATTTACCGACAGTTGCAATCAGCGAATGTCAACTAACCGACAAAAACACTACACGATTACCACGTATGCAAAGAGTTGTCTAAATAAATACAGATGTAAATATCTAACCCCATGTTAAAAAACACGCCAAGATTAGCGGACACAAACACTATGTAATTACCACTTGTTGATAAAGTTTACTTAGAAATACAGATATACCTGAAGGACTCCACGTTAACAAACACGTAACAGTGGCTCACACGTTGTAAGGATAAATAAACGCTCTGGTAGAACATTTTGTAGTACTGTAACTATTTAGTTACATGTATGTAATTCATTTCTTAGTGTTATAAAACAGTGGTGCAGTATACTATCATAAACTACAAAGCCGTCGCTGCAAACTAGGTGGAACACTTTATCTTAAACAGGTATTTGGTGGATACTGTTTAACTCATAGGGAAAAATACGCTACAATATATATATATACAGAGAAATGTACGCTACCATGTATATCCGTATGTTCCTGATATTCTAACATATGATATGTTGCAGTTAACCTTTGTAAAGTTTATATTTTAATCAGATAACTTTCTGTTCTACTTTTTCAACATGGTATACTATTTGTTTGCATTATGTATCATTCTTGTTACATTGCACTGATATGGCGTTTGTCGGTGAAGTAACAGTCGAGTTATTGCAGTGTCAGTGAATTAACGTTTCGGACATTTGGGGTCGGTGAATCATGTGTCGGTGATCTGCACGTTCGGTCTATCAAAGTAGACCCATTTATTTACATTTTAAATAAACCTATTAATTAGACATACATTTAAAAATAGAAACTTGTAAATAGGAAAAAAAATATTAAACATAAACCAACAAAAACAACTATTTACAGTATACTTAATAAGCTTTTTGTATAGGTTATCAATGATTAACAATTATCTCAGTTTCAACATTTATTTATTTAGCAGTTCTTTAAATTTCATCCTCATATTGTAGAAGGAAGTGATTCTGATGGGTCTTGTTTTGATGGTAATTAGTTACAGATAGCATACTTTGGTTGCAAGATTTGTAAATTCCTTGAAAGAGGGAATAGTTTCACTTTTCCAATTTATAGCTACTACTTTGCTTGCAGTTGATAGGCTAGACCATAAAAGTGGATATATTAGTCTTTTAATGCAATCAGGTATAGGTGTATTAAATAAAATTAATGATTTAGTTAAAGAAAAACTGTCACTAAATAAAGCCTATAAAAAGATTAATGTTATTCCAATGTGGTTCAATTTCAATACAATCAAAAAACATATGTTGCCAATTGTCTTTAACCTCCAACTTACATCTTCAACAAACAACCATTTTCTTAAACATTAACTAAATTTTGTGAGGATTAAAAAAAAGATCTATGTATAAATTTCCAAGCAAAACATTCTCAATTTAAGGGAAGATGTCTGTTTTGAAGATAATAAAATTATTTTCTTGCCTTCTTCATTCGGAGGCTCTTTATTAATAATCTTAAAATAATCCCAATAATTTTCATTATAGCTTTTTGTTTCTTTTTTATCACTTTATATAGTTTGAATAAAAGACCCTTATCAGTTATGTTTTGCTGAATCATAAACATAAGAAATTCAATTAATTTAGATTTCTTATCTTTGGTTGCATTTTTTTAATTTTACTTTCCACAAAAAATTCTTCTATTTTGTACATCTAACCACATCATTAACTAAGCCATATTTATTTATAATATAGTCAACTGAATGCAGTTTCTCATTTGTCAACAATTGCAAACAACATATCAGATTTTTCTCTTTAAATGTAATCATTGTCAACAGCTTTGTAGTAGAAATATTGTTTTGAGTATATGCTATAGGAAAGAGAAAGAAAATTCATGCTTTATATACTGGATTTCTAGAAATAAAATTTCTAAAAGTACTTAATATAGTAGAAATATAATAAGAATTTACTATTTGATGGCTTCTATCTGTAAAATAATCTTTTAACAACCAGTGAAAAATGTTATTTGAAATTAAATAGTGGTTAGGATGTAAATAATGATTAGATTTTAACCAAAGAATTCCTTGAAATTCTTTCCATTTAACAGTGTAATAGGTATTTATCCATAGATATATTGTTTTAACAATTGATGATATGGCGTACAATTCTAAATCAGGCAAACCAATCCCTCCAGAAGACCAATCTCTAATATGTTAATTTAAAGCAATTCAGGGTTAGAATCCCAAAAACATTTCAGGATTAATGAGTTGACTTTTTTATACAATTTCTTGGAGGAGGTAAGGATGGTGATTGTATTACATATAAGATTTTTGGTAGAATGATCATTTTAATTACAATGATTCTCTCGTCCATAGTAAAAACAATTATTCCCTTTATTAATTAGATTTTTATAATGATTAGACTATTGTTATAATTAAGGTTTATTGTATCATTAATATTATCAGTTATAATTATCCCCAAGTATTTTTTTTCTCTTGGACTAAATACTTAGTGAATCTAATGCTTATATTGTCAATATTAGTATTTATGATTAATATATTTGTTTTGTTATCATTAAAATAGAGTCCATATTTTTTTTCTGAAATAGTTCCATTGTCTCAACTGCAGCAGAAAGTGAACTATTATTCCCATTTAAAGTTAAAAGAATATCATCAGCAGATAATTGGCTTTTTAGATATCACAGTCTCATTTATGTTTATACCTTTAATGTTTGGATTTGATCTTAAAAAGTTAGCAAATGGTTCCATAACTACAGTAAAAAAATAAAGATGATAGAGAGCACTTGTTTGGTTACTTTGAAAATTTGGATTGATTCTGAATTATATATATCTATATTAATGTAAACATGCCAACTATCATAAAAAGATTAATAAAACTTGCACAATTATTAGAAAAATTGCATTTCTCTAATACTAATAAAAGATAATCTCAATTAACAGAATCAAAAGCACTATCTACAGTGATTAGACGTCTGAACTTGAGCACTAGTCCCAGGGGTTTGGATGCATAATAAGTCAATTTTTATTTATTTGTGCAATATATACTTACATATATTCCAAGTAAGTGCAATATTTATTTATTATATAAATAGTAAGTATTATTTAACCCACTCAAGTACAATATTAGACAAATAATTTAGGCATTTTTCACTATGTAGTGTGTTTTGTATTTCTTTAAATAGGACAGTTAATTTAACTCAGGGGAGGGTATTCTTTTTGTATATGCAGATCAGTAAATGTCTCTGCTCTTTCTTGTGTGTATTGGGAGTAGTACTGCATTTGTCAGGTATGTTTATTCCTTTACTTGCACATGTTGTTTCACTTTCATTTGCAATTTCAAGAATTGAGCTAATGCATGAAATTTCATTTAGGCTACATGTGTGTAGTTCTAAATAACAATTTTGCTTTCACTTTGACTTTGACTTTATCTATATCAAGCTGATCAATATTAGATTATCTTTTGTTTTATTTACATAATCAATTATTATTATTTTAATTGTATGTGAATTTCTATTTAATATAAAAACAGCTTGGTCCTGGGGAATGTAGATATTGCTTTAGTCTGTTAGTATGAATCACCATGAATATTTTATAATCTGTATTTAAAAGAGAGATTGGTCTATAAGAAGAACATGCAGAAGGGTCTTTATCAACTTTTAAGAATAGAGAAATAAGGGTATATTTCCAGGATGGATGAACTGTTATTAATTCTCTTACAAAAGACTAAACCCTAAGTAATATAAATGTGGCTTTTTTGGGGTATTAGTTTGTAAAGTTCAGGGATACTAACATCATTATCAGGAGTTTTATTAGATTTTAGTTTATTAATTTGAGTTTAGGGTGGCCGTGGTGGTGCAGTGGTTAGTGTTGCCACATCACAGCAAGAGGTTCTCCGGTTTGATCCTTGGCTGGAGTGCCTTCTGTGCGGAGTCTGCATGTCCTTCCCGTGGTTGCGTGGGTTTCCTCCGGGTACTCCGGTTTCTGCCCACATCCCAAAGACATGCTGTAGGTGGATTGGACAATGTAAATTGGCCCTAGATGTGAGTGTGTGCATGTGTGTGCCTTCTGTGGAAGGTTGGGCAACGGTCTGGCAACTCGACACAGTATAACTCCACTGCCAATCATGAGCAGACAGGTGATTCGCTGTGGCAATCCCTAACCGGGAAAAGCCGAAAGAAGAAGTTTATTAATTTGAGTTTGTAGTTCAGACATTGAAATAGGTTTATCTATTGCTTTCATTTGGACATCAGATAATGTATTTTTGATGTGATTTCTTAGAAAAGTTTTATTTACTTCTTTAGACTCTATTAATGTTTTGTGTTTATTCTATTAAAATGATTTCTGAATTATTTCAATATATCTTCTACTTCTGTAACCTTTTATTTTCTCTTGGGTGAATAATATGATTAAATCTAGTAAGAATTTTTCTTCTAATGGCTAAGCTGTGCATAGATTTTGGGTTAACAGAAAAAAATTATTTATTTTAAGCCTTTCTAAATAAATCACAGTTTTATGGTGCAAAATTTCTAAATAGTTGTCATTTAAGTTGTTAATTTCTTCTCTCTTGTTAGCATTATCTTTCTGCTTGTCTGATTTTAATCTATCAATTTCCCTGTATTTCATACAATTCTTTATTTTACTGATTTTTTTTATTTAAATAGCAGTTAGTGATTTTACCAAATAGATAAACTTTTAGTGCATCCCATATATAAACCTCCAAAATCTCCTCTGTATAATTACATTCAATAAAAGACTGATTTTGTTTAATAAAGAAATATTTAAATTATTTCAGGTTAGTTATATAAACTGGTATTCTTGTAATCGGAATATTATTATTATTTTTAATATCAACTCAAAAGATATAGCATTATGATCATAAAGTGGATAAAAACCCTTTAACTTTACTTAACCTATTGATCAGCTTGTTTGAAATATATACTCTATCAGTTCTAGAGTGTGTATTATGCCTATGTGAATAATGAGTAAAAAAAAGTGATTGTGAACCAGAGAATTATTTTATATCCCTAAGGTGTAATAAGTCAGTATAGTATATTAACATCTTAGCCGAAGCAGATATTTCCTTTTACAAGTAGTATTAGTATCTTTATCAGTCAGAATGCAATTAAAATCTCCCATTAAGATGATTCTTTTTGAGATGTGAACAATCTGATCTACATGTTGTTTTACAGATTTGGCTCCTATACCTGATATCCAGTAAATATTAATTAAGGTGTATAGTTTTCTGTTGAATTATATAGTAACTGAACAAAGCATACTCTTATCATCCTTATAAGTATCAATAATTTTAGGTTGCATTAGTGAATATTTCCAAAATATAGCTACCCCTCTTTTTTTAGTATAATGTGAACTAGTTAACAAAGAATAATATTTGGTAGTGAGCCTGTCTGTAACTTCCATCAATGTGTCTCTTGTAAGAATATGACTTGAGAGTTGAATAATTTTAAATAATTGCACACACTTCCCCTCTTGCAGCTATTATTCAACCCATTAATATTAATAGAAATACATTTAAGATATGACATTTAACTTAAAAATAAGTAAATAAATGATGTTTTTATAAATTCTAAATAGTAATAAACAATAAAAAAAAAATAGATCCTCGAACGTGATCTGTTTTTTTGATTGTCACACAGCCACAAATGTTTAAGAGATTAGCCATACATCTATCAGTAATTATTGTAGACACCCAAAATGTAAAGAATTTTGATATTAAGTAATCATGTGCTTTTAAACCCCTTCTTTCCCCTCTTGGAGTTTAATCCTCCTAGCTTGAACTGCTTAACTATCCAAGCATTCCTTCCCGTCAACTAACATGAGACCAGTTCCCCTCCACTACTTTTTAATATAAGATAATTACTATCAAGTGTACAAAAAAATAATTCAGGACCCAGAAGAGCTTATATAAAAAAGCTCTATTTTAATTTTATCTGTTTATAATATTGATCATGAGAAGAAAAAAAAACAGCAGCAAAATATGTCTAGTTCTAATATAATGTATATATAGATATATAATGTTCTTTAGAAATGTATCAATTTGTTCATATAATCATCTCTGGTCATTCAATGTGGTGATAATAACATCTATTAAGTGACTTACAAAAAATGCACACTGTTTAGTCATTTTACGTCTTCAATAAAAATGTAGCTATAGCATGGCATTGTCAATCAAAACAAACTAATTAAATATGGAAGCTAATTTTTATTTATTATTGTTTTATATGATATGATTAAGAAGTTTTAAACACATACAAGACATAAATGCCCTTGTAACTATTAGTTTCAATGCAGACTCATAGCCATAGGCATCTAAAAGATCCATATTACCCATGTCCACCATGTTGTGAGTAAAAGAAGAAGCAGAATATACATACTTAAGAGATTCCTATGTGAAAATGCATGTAAAATCCAAAGAAATAATTTGTAGGGTCAAGATTTATCCCATCTACAAATAGAAAACAAAACAAGACAAATTTGTATATTTGAAACAAATCCCGCAAACCTCCTTGTTTCCTAGTACTCATGTACCAAACCATCTTTCTCTGACTTCCTCCCTTCCCTCTTTTTTCTTTTTCTCTCATTCATATATAACAAATTATCTTTACTGTAAGGGAAAGATAACTTTAAACATAATTTTCTTTTTCTTACTTATTCTCTAATGTTCTTTTCGTGTGAACATTCGCAGAAGGATTACCCATTCAGTAAATTATCCAATCAACTCATTGGAACTATCCACCAATCTAATTAGTCGACTGTGAATGATTCTAGTTAACTCCTGAGTGGGAAATATGAGTAAGCTTGAGCTACTGGGGCTGCAAAAGAGGAGTCAGTTTTTTTTAAACTGAAGAGGAAAGCACAAGCAGGAAAAAAAAGAAACAAAGTCTTCTCGCAGTGATCGACTTAACACTCAACATACAATTGAAAAGCTATCTCTCTGCTCTACCCCCCACCACAACAGCCAGAAACACTAGACCAGAGAGAAAGAAATCAGTATAACAAAAGTGATACAATCGCCATATCGCACTCCCAAAACAAATCGCAACATCCACATCCAACAAAAAAAGCCTTCCACATGCACACCGCACAAAAAGGAGTGACCTGACAGCTTCACATCAACTTTTATTCACTTACCAATAAGCTCTGTACACCAAACAACCATATCGCACCCACACCATCCACTCACATCATTCAAAGACCTATACAAATGCCGTAATGTCTCACTACAAAACAAAATTACATCTGTAAGTATAAGCTTTAGTTCAAATTCCCATTTGTACTATGTTTTTTTTTTGTAATTATGTTTTTTTTAAATCAGATCCCTTTTATATAGTAGTGACTCAGAGCACTAACTAGTACTCCTCTGTGAGAGGAGGGAGGGTACAGAGCTTGAATTTTTTTAGTGCCTGTTAAGGCACACTACTTATCCCTGGTGGCTAGAGATCCCCCCATCCCTGGTCGTCATTCTGTTTACGTGCCACTCAGACATGCATTTAATTAGCCACGATGACTAGTAGTTCCCACCATCCAGTGTTGCAGGCTCTGCTCATTCTAGAAGTACGTGGAAGTATGACAGCCTGCCCAACCCCCATACACATATGCACACATGTGCATGTGAGTGCACACCACACACACACACACACACACATACACACATATACCTATCCCCTCAATAACTCCACTACCACAATCTCCCAGGCAGGCACACACTCACACATGGACTCACACTTATAGCCTCTTGTATGCACTCATGTACACACCTTGTAACACTAGCTTAACACTAAAGTCCCCAGTACTTACATATGCCAGGATGGACTACCACGAGATGCAAGGAGAAACTGTGCTAATCTACATGGCCTAGCAATTCGTGGAATCATTTGGTGCATAGATGCCTTCCCAGTGGTTATCAGGGGGCAAGAGCACATGGCTGATTAGCATATGCCTCTCTCCAGGCTCTCACATTAACATGCAGCATGACCACAGAGAAAGCATGTCATGGTGCTGTACATCTTCAAGCAAAAGCACTGTGGTAGGGCTGCCTCCAGTTACCAAAAGGTTACTATGCGGTGTACACCTCTTATAAACTCTGCCGTGACCTTTTTGAATCCATCCCATACAGTCAATGAGTGTCTTTCTGTTTCCGTGAGTTATATGTCCATTAAATTAAAGAATTTTACTTTAAAATTCTTAAAACCACAATCTTGTATCTGATTTACATAATAACTAAATATCTGTGATTTAGAAGTGTGAAGCATTGCTACACTGTATACAGATGTTATGCCAGGGTATAGGTGATTTCATGGCTGGTCAGCAGCAGGTGCCAGTGCTACTGCACCACATACCAAAGATGCACCTTGTTCTGCCAGCCATGTGAGCTATATTTTGGCTTTTCAACATGGACAACAAACAGAATTTACACTTTATGTGATCATGGTCATTTGTGAAATATTAGAGACAAGTTGCTTGTAATGGCTTGTTCATAATCAGCTGCTAGCTTATAGAAAGTCTGACAATCCATTACATAATTATTTGGTATACTGAGTAAGTCAGGGCAACTGAATCTGACCAGACCATAACCACTGATGGAGATCAACTGCCCCTGGTGGTCAGGGCAGGTGACTGAACCTGGCTGTCTTATAGCTGATGTTAATAGTACGCTTGCCTTTTGCCTCTGTAACATATGACTGTTAGTGACATGATTCAAGCTATTGTCTCTTGACATTATTTGTTACCATGACGGGAAATCTTTGTTACAAAATTAGGGCTGATGTTCATAGGTTGGTACTAGGCTATCAGCCCTAGGGCCTATACAAGCCTAGCCATAATAATTCCCTGGCTATTTCTTCCCACACTGTTTACTTCCCTGGATCCCTGTCTAGCAGGGTGACTGACATGATCCCCGGGGTGAATTTCCTTTCTCCCATCCAATCATCAAGGTTCCTTTTGAAGAGGGCCAAAGAGGCCCTCTGCTTGACATGCATGACCATCTATTCCAGAGTCTGGGGAGTCTCTGGGTCAGGAACCTATCCCTACAGCATGTTTTGTTTATTGTGATGACAAGGTTTAGATCAACGGAGCGTGTGGCTCTGAGGGATTGGGATTTCTTTAAGTGTAGCATGTCCAACAGCTCTGGGTTTGACATGGCCTTGTATGTTAAGCAGAGATCACCTCTGAGTAGACGATATGTGACAGAGTATAGCTGGAGTTGTTTAAGGCGGTCAGCATAGAGCATCTGCTTTAGGTCTGTGATTCTTTTAGTGAGGCATTTTTGCGGCCTTTCCAGTTGTTGCAGATGTCTTGAGAGATACATCCCAAATGGGGCATTGTATTCTATAATGGGTCTTATGAGGGATGAGTACAGTGGGACAATGACCTCCTTTTTTCTTGATGAAAAGCCCTTAGTGATGAGGTGTGCCACATAGAAGGATTTCCTGACTGTTGTGGTGATGTGGTTATTGAAGGTAAGACCACTGTCCACCTGTGTCCCTATGTCTCTTGTCACACTTTCGGTGTTTAGTGTACTGCCACCTATGTGGTAATTCACAGGTACATGTTTTTCCCCAAAGGGGATAACTATACATTTCTTAGCATTGAGCTTGAGCCCATGGCTCTGGCACCAAGCATCTGTTTATGTAAGGCCCTTTTGTAGCGTATCAACATCATTTGGGGATTCAATAATGGCTCCCAGTTTGCAGTCATCTGCAAACTTTTTTAGCCAGCATCCCTAAGTGTTGGCCTGTACTTCAGAGAAGTAGATGCCAAACAAGAGAGGCCCCAGGACTGAACCCTGAGGTACTCCACTTGTTATTTGTCTGGAGCTGGATTTGGAGTCAGCTACTTTTACATTGTGGGTTCTGTCAGTAAGCCAGTTGGCAACCCATCGAGTGACGTAGGGATTAATGCCCAGCTTTGTAAGTTTATCTATGATTCCAGAGTGGAGGATGGTGTCAAAGGTCTTGGCGAGGTCCGGATAGGCTGTGTGGACTGCCTTACCCACGTCCACGGCTCTGGAGACTGATTCAAAGAAGTCAATCAGGTTCAGGAGACAGGATCGGCCCTTCACGAACCCAAACTGGGTGGGGTCTAGTGTTTTAAGGTTGCCAATGTCTTTGTTTATAGGTTCCATGATAATACGTTCCATGGCCTTGCAGATCAGGCTCTATTTCATAGTAATTTTTTAGGGTTAGAGTGAGTGACACTCTTTTGATTAGTTCAGCATACTGCTGGGTATTATTTTTTTAAATATTCTAATGTTAGTAAAGTAGGATTTATAATTATGCTTGACTTCAGATTCCACTTTCAGTTCATGTTTTTCTTTAATTTTCCTGATGATTGTTTTTAGTTTTGGTAGATTATTTAATGTGGATGGATTTAGATTTTTTTATGTGACAGTTAAAGTTTTTATTTTCAGTTTTGTTACAGAGCTTATTTATACTAGTATAGCACCAAAGTGGGTTATTTTTAAATTTCTTATTATATCTCGTTTTAGTAGAGACAGCCAAAACTATGTATTTTTAGGTAGAAATCTCAGTTGTATAAGTAGCAGTTAAGACTGCATGGGGAGTGGTGATATTACAAGTAAATGTTGAGAGATCATAGCCACTGAGTAAGTTTGTCCACTTGATGTCCTTAAATTCAGAATTGCTCACTTTGTTGGGGGGAGCAAGACTTTAGAAGAGATCACTAATTTATGATCGAAGTTAACTAGTGATGGAGAAAATTGTAAATGTAGGGATGATGCTGGTAAGGGCAAGGTCTGGAATGTTCTGTTCCCTAGTGGTCAAGCTTACAATTTGTTGTGGGGAGTTATCTTTTAGAGGTTGGAGAAGTTTTGGGTATAACCAACTTTTTGAACTTTAGGTATACCAGTTTATTGATGAATAATTGAAGTCACCTATCATAAAAAACAGTTTCACTATGGGTAGCTCAATAAATCCATTTGGGAATCTGTTGTGGTCATTTGGGGACTATAGAAGGTGTCCTATAGCAAGCTATAAAATGACATTTTTTTAATTTAGGTAAGATGGAGTTTAATGAGCTCAGTTTGTGGGTCTCAGAGAATCTGCTTAGAAATGAAATGGCTTGTATGGGATATAAAAATGCCTCCACAGGTATGGATGCATGTTAAGTGCTAAACCCCGGTAAAGAAAGAGTTCTATGCTTGCAATGAAACCAGGTCTCAGTTACAGCACAGACATGGATGCATATAAAAGTTGCAGAACAGCCTTAAGATCAGGCAGTTTGTATGTGTGCAACTAAAATTATGTCAATATGGTTTGTTTTTATTTATATAAATGTATGATTGCCTGTGCCACATTTGACAATTTAATAAATAAGTATCTTGTTAAAAAAAATGTTGGCATTGAGAGGAGTAACCCTAATATAGTTAGAACTGGAGTTTGCTGTGAATTCAGCTGTTGTGTTGGGGTGTCCAACACTGGACTCTGCTTAAAAACAATGGTGGCAGTAAATTTAACCCTTAAGCAGAAGCCATAAATCTAAAGGTACAGGCAATCTGTAACTATACTGATAATGAAGACCACACCCCTGACATCTTGCACAGAGGACCCTCTCTGTTGTACTCTAGCTACCCCTCTTCACAACAAAGTCATATTGTTCACAGCACAGCTAAGGGCGACAGATTGCACTATGATCAGCTAACTGCAATCAGCAGTTCACAGCACAGCTACTAGTTAATGAGGGAACAGGCTGTCTATGAAAATTAAGGTGGTAAGTACCATACCACTATATGTATTCATTGTTGTTGTTGTCATTGTTATTATTGTTATTATTGTTATTATTAGTGTTGCTGTTGTTGTTATCATTTCTTCAGTCTGTTTCTTTTTCTTCTCTTTTACCATAGAAGGAAGAAGTGAATAATATATTTTGATATTCTATCCTAGATTTCACAAAAGAAAGCAGATCACCATAATAAGGAGATAAACTCATAGCCAAATTATAAATGCAGAATTTCTGAGATTTCATATCTTATCGGTTTCAAAATAACCCTCCTATTTCATTTCCCCCTTATACCTTCTCTGACTACATATGACAAAAGTCATTTATACATTTTCTCAAAATATCTTGGCCTTTATTTATACCTCACTAAGTCTCAATGGATTGTAAAGTTTCTTTTCAGCCATCTCTCTCTCTCTCTCTCTCTCTCTGCATCCCTCTCACCCTAGTCTAAAATTTTGGAAGTTTACAGTATACACATAAAACACACATTGACGCATGGTCACCACCACCACCATGCATGTGCACAAAAAATAGACCCACTTTATGCCTTTACTCATCTACTGGTCTTTCTGGCCTCTATGCCATTTTTATGTAATTAATCAATTAAACCATGTGCTGTATCCCTTTATGCATTATTATACTAAGATTGTGTTTGTAAAGCAAATCTTCTACCTATAAATGCTGGTTGTTGGCCAATTGTGTGTAGTGTAGTTAGGCTATCTAAGGGCTAATCATATCCCAGCATTTGTTCCACACAAAGGGGAAATTAAAACCAAATGCACGAGTCCTTAGAGAAATCACCCTGTTTCATGCATATGATCTCAGTGCTGAGATTTCACATGATACTATTCATTTATTACTCTTCTAACATTTTAAAGTTCTTCCTTCCTTTAAATAAATATGCAGCTGAGAGGTAAAACAGGGAATGCCTTAAATTCAGAATGAAAAGAAGCACATGGCATGTACCTCTTTAAAGTACCTTAATAGCTGCTTGATTCATTATTTTATTATTAAATACATGCAGTTTTCATCTGTGTGTCTGATTGATAAGCTTGTTGCCATCAGCATCAAGCTCACAGTTACATGGTGGGGGGGTCCTAACAAGACTAATTCAAGAGACAAGTTTCCATTTGCTTTGTTTTTATTCTTGTGATCAACTAATGACAGACACATAATTTAGTCATTCTGTCAGTGTTTTTAGGTACAGTTTTGCATGCCTAGTAAAACTGTAACATAGGAACAATATAGTAAGCAAGTCCTCAAGAAGACCATATCATATACATCATTAAGCAGACAAACATAAAAGGTAAACATTCTGAAATGTTATTTGAGAGTTCCTACTGATAATACTGACAGAAAAACAGATAATGCGGTCCAAGAAAAGAAGATAAGAGTAGCACTGATCATTGAAATCGCCACACGCAGTGAGTATAGTGTCTTGTGTACAGAGAGACACAAAGTCATAAAATATCAGCATCTGCAAGTAGAAACAAGATTGTACTTTGACTTAGGAATGGGGGGTGGGATTAGAAACCCCAAAAATTTGGAGAAATTAAAAAAATAAGTACGTACACCGTCTATGTTGTATTGTAGTACAATCATTATCTAAACAATTGGTTTGCAGTCTACAGGTATTCGATTTTTATTCTCCTGCTGTACACTCTAAGCATTTGTTTACTGTTTTACTTCTTCATCTTGTTTATATTTGAAGATTCCTACTTTTGTGTATCATCCTTTGCAGTTTTCACATTAATTTTCCTATTTGTTCTTTTGGTTATCATTGCATATAAGCTTCATTGCACATTCAAGTGGTGTTCTCCTTTCTAAGAAAAAGAGTTGTCACGAACTCAGCATCTTTAAGATAAATGTGTGCATTCATCTCAGAAACAACTACAAAAATGTGCAGTAAAAAAGAAGCATGCTGAAAACATTTATTTCCGAAACGAAGATGTACAAACTGTATGACAGATTATAGGTAAGCTATAGGCAGAAAATTAAAAAAATGTTGTTAAGCAGGTCTTGATCGTCCATGCATATCTAATGTGCCCCCACCACTCTAAGTTTAGTTGAAGCATACTAAAATGTCATTTACCTTGAAGTGCCATTGTGGAACCTATCACACTGACTTGAATTTGATTTTCAGCTAAAGTTTCCCATAGTGCACTATATGTTGCCACAAAATGGCACCATTTGATTTTTCTTCAGTCCCTTCAATATGTTTCTTTGGACTTGCTGAATCCTAAATGAGTGTTTTATTTAAAAATCATCAAAGATATTGTCAGTAAATTTGTTTAAGGATTGCCAGATTATTTGCTTTTTAAATGCTCAGAAACTCTTAATTACAGATTCCTAACCCATACACACACACACACACACACACACACACACACACACACACACACACACACACACACACACACACTCTGATTCACTGCCTTACTTGTAGGTGTTAAGTTTCTTGTCATTCATTTTTGTGTTACCCACTCATCTGTGAATAACATCTGTCGGTGACACATGAACTGGTCAGTTGCTGAAGGTGTTATCATATGTTATGATAAGTTCTAAAAGGAAATAATACAAATTTTCATATAAAGTAAAAACTGATGCAGAATTAGATACAGGAAGCTAAGAGCATACAATTTAAATCATAGTTTCTTTCCATGTGGCACTCTAAGAATCAATTAAAGACAGAGGAGAAGAAGAAGAAAGCACTGCATGATAAGTAAATGTGGCATTTGCATGTGGTCCTTTCAATGTTATATATCTGAATGCAATGTTCTACTTGATAATGTGTGTGACAAATAACTCCTAATCCATCCATCCATCCATCCATCCATCCATCCATCCATCCATCCATCCATCCATCCATCCACAACCCCTTTTTCACATTTTTTGCACATGGAGTCGAGGTGCCACTTCAACAGTAAAAATCATCAGGCTACTCCTAATATTTTTACTAATGTAAAGAGGCAGGCATGGGACGTTTAGTTTGTAAAAGTTCATATAACATCATTTTAGATATTGTAATAATACATAAATGGCTATATCCACACATAGCAAATTTATTGGAACTACGTTAAGGAAGCACTTTAGGAAATGGAATTACTAACTCCTCTAGAGGAATGTTCAAATGCATAAAATCAAATTTAATTCATTCTTAGCACAGTCTCCCTCATGTTTTTAATCAGTTTCTTATTTTTATCAGTTCAAGTGACTTGCACTGTATACTTTATGTAATTACTGTAACTTTATCTTTTGGCCACAATATTTTGGGAGGTCTGGCAGCTGTTTGTATTTTGATTACTTTCTAAAGCCAGGGACCAGTTTACATTTTTCACATTGTATGCATGTTTGACATGCCTACATGTGGACCTTTTATATACCCTCATCACTGAAGCTAGACATTCACAGAAACATAGCTTGATAAATACTGTTTGTAGACTACTTGGTGCAATATAGTCTCTTTTCTATCTCGTATTTCTGACAATATTTTAATTAGTTTTATTACTTTATCTCATGTTGTAACTTCAAAATACTATTGTCATATATTAGCACTCTAGGACTCTTGCATTTGTGTCATAGCCTGAGACATAAAACTTAACACCAGGGAATATCCGGATTTATTTAATTTCCTTCTTATTAATTAGCACAACTGTGTACTCATTATTAGAAGGAAATACTTTATGGTAAACCCTGCAATCCATTGATTTTGAAGATACATGACCCAAATATACAGCTTACTTGCTGCTTTCTTTATCAATAGATGTCATTAACAGGTTAGAACATAAATGCATTATTTCTCTATGCTGTACTATTTGATATAAAGAAGTATCTAAGTAAAAAGGTTAGTAAAACTTGTTTAACTAGCATATTAGACTAAGTTTGTCATTATGTGACTCTATTGTGTGTGTGTGTGTGTGTGTGCGTGCGTGCGTGCGTGTGTGTGTGTGTGTGTGTGTGTGTGTGTGTGTGTGTGTGTGTGTGAAGGGTGTTGGATACATTTCATATAATTAACGATTGTAAATAATAGCATTCCAGCTAACAGAGATTTAAGAACGCATATTAAGGCACTGCCCTGACATCATAAAACAATTCTACAAACTGAGTAATTTTGTTTTTTTCCTTTAGAATGTTACATATCTGATTACATGCAAAACTGATCAGCTACGTCAGTGTAAATTAAAATGGTATTGGAAAACTGGCAGCCAAGATAAAGAAATCTAACTGACTGAACTGCATTGCATTGGCATTGCCTTCTTCATATAAACAGTTGTCTTGGTCATAATCTACAGTAAGCAAATCTATTTATCACAACCCATAGACCTAGCCTTTAAGAGCTCCAGATCCTAAATGAACATTTAGTCAACTACTAAACTTATCAAAATATTTATTTTGTCGGTGCTTACTTCATATTCATAGTTTTGATTACATATCTTTATTTGCTACTGCTACAAAGGAAGAAAATGACTAGTTGCTCAGTCACTCTTTTTCAGATGGACTCCCTTTCTCCAGAACCTTGGCTTCATACTCTGCTAGTGTCTTTATTACCAAAAACTTTCTAGTTCTGCCTTCTCCGCTTATTACCAAAACTTGCTATTGTTTCTTTTCACTGCTTTTCTTGTCCTACACTTTGACATTTACTTTTATGTGCTCTGTTTTACATTGTTGGCATGCTCTTTTTTATTCCAGACTTTTATTATGAATATCAGCGGTATGTTTGCTATAGCAATAACCCACGCCTGGGTGTGGGTAATGCTGGATTTACCCATGGTTGGTGTGGTATGGTCACGAGGGCGAAGCCCAAGATCTTGCTTTCTCCGTTGCTTTTTTCAAAACTGTCTCGCTATGTTAAATGGGTTTAACATAGCAAGACAGCTTTAAAAAAATCAACGGAGATTCTGGACTTTGAGGTACAGCATTTTCAATTTTTAAGCTGTTCGAATGCCGGTCTTTTTGATGTTGTAATATAGACCCATCAGGACAGGCCAGCAGCCCTTTCTCTGTACTCAGCCTCTTGCAGACTTCTCTGCGAAGATGTATATCTAGCATTTCGTGCCATGAAAGATTCAACCCTATCTAATCTCCTATTCCTTCACAGAAATAATGTTACATCAAATATATAGTTAAAGGAACTAAACCTTTATCAACAGATAAATGAAACACTTTGGCATGTTAGATTCATAGCCCACCTTATCCCTCACCTCTGAAATAAACTTCCACTCCATATCAAGCAGAGTAGTACTCTTGCCACCTTCAAGGCAAACCTAGATAACTGGATGGGAAGCCTCAAATGCTCTCTTGGTCTACCTTGTCTCACCCTCCTTGAGGCTAGATGGAAATTTTGAATAGGTTTTTTGTTACACTTGAAATAGTCTGCAGACCAATTGCCTATTACTTGACTATGAACGTAAGCTGTAAAATTCTTGCAGAGACTGCTTTTGTGTTACAATATAAGAAGCAACTTTGCTATACTGAAGCAAAGAGCTATTAATCCTTGCTGCAGTCTTCCTGTACTAACTATTTTTAAGCAGCCATGACTGGTCAGTTGTGGCTGTTTAACTGCTTATTGAGAATACTTTCTTGTTAAGGACTGATTCACACCTCTCCAGACGTAATTATCACACTTTCTAACAGCTTATACCATAAGCAGCCACACTCTTCGCCATGACCTTGCTATGGCTTTGCTTGAAGTACATCAAAATCTCCTCTGACTCTGTCCACTTGCTGTCACTGACGCTCTATTCCTTGGCCAACCTGTCAGCTACATTAGAACATACCTTTGCCTTAACATGAACTAATATATCAGTGAAGTGCTTACAACATTGCCATAAGATATGATTGTGTCTCTCCAAGGCATTGAGATCAGGGACCAGTTGGTCAGTACCCTGTTTCCCTGCAAGTGTCATCCATATGCCTAAACTGCCTGTAGCACAATGTAAGTTTCTGCATGGCTGAAACTGTCTAGCCTCTGCCTTCCGTATAGCAAGTGCATGAGGCATATATCTTTATATTGCCACCCATTTTAAGCTCACATCTAATGCTGGGGTGCACATCCTTAGCAGGGAACACAAAAACAGTATACCACACACTTTCAGAGTATTGCATACCTCTTAAGAGATGCCTCTAGGTGCAGGATTTGTTGCTATATCTCATAATACTGTCGCCCACATAGTTTCCAAAGACTATGTGATTTAGAACACAAAATTTCATGGTGCCTGTAAATAAATTCAAGCTTATACTTGTCTTGTGTGGTACATAGGCAAACTAGGTCAGGTCCTATGGCTGTCTATGAATTGCTTTATTATGCAGGCATGCATCTGCAACTTAAAGTGCAGCTGGATGACTACATCTGCTACTTAAAGGGCAGCTGGTTGACTACATCTGCAACTTGAAGTGCAGCTGGCTGGCTACATCTGCAACTTAAAGTGCAGTTGGCCGACTACATCCTTAGTTTAAAGTGCAACTGGCTGACTACATCTGTGACTTAAAGTGCAGTTGGCTGACTACATCTGCAACTTAAAGTGCAGTTGGTTGTCTACATCTGTGACTTAAAGTGCAGCTATCTGACTACATCTGTGACTTAAAGTGCAGTTGGCTGACTACATCTGTGACTTAAAGTGCAGCTGGCTGACTACATCTGCAACTTAAAATGCAGCTGGCTGACTACATCTGTGACTTAAAGTGCAGCTGGCTGACTACATCTGCAACTTAAAGTGCAGCTGGCTGACTACATCTGTGACTTAAAGTGCAGCTGGCTGACTACATCTGCAACTTAAAGTGCAGTTGGCTGACTACATCTGTGACTTAAAGTGCAGCTGGCTGACTACATCTGCAACTTAAAGTGCAGTTGGCTGACTACATCTGTGACTTAAAGTGCAGCTGGCTGACTACATCTGCAACTTAAAGTGCAGTTGGCTGACTACATCTGCAACTTAAAGTGCAGTTGGCTGACTACATCTGTGACTTAAAGTGCAGCTGGCTGACTACATCTGCAACTTAAAGTGCAGTTGGCTGACTACATCTGTGACTTAAAGTGCAGCTGGCTGACTACATCTGCAACATAAAGTGCAGCTTTCCCACTACATCCCCAGCTTAAAGTGCATCTGCCTGATGATCTCCGTCCCCTCTCATGTCAAGGCTGCAAGCTCATGCTAAACTCCTGTGTACATGGATCTCATTACTGGACAGCTCTGTGTTGTTCAACCCATGAGCTATTTGTTTCACAAAACATGATTCAAAAATTACATTGTAGGTGTGATTCACAGGCTGCCATTTTGTTCCTGGTGAAAGTGGCACAGTTTTCACTGGAGATTCAGGAGAATGACAGCTTCTGCTACTGCCTACCTGGCAGCACATGCACAGTGCATGAAGAGGGGAAAGATTACTCTTAATCTCTTCATGGGTATTACATGGAGTACCTACTGTTACTCTGTGAAAGTACTGTCAAGAAAGTTGATGCTTGGTATAACCTAACTGAGAAGTTGTCCTCTCCCATAGGTGTCACAGGATGAATGGATAGTACAGGCGTCAGTTTGGTAACCTGCAGCACTGGAAAGTAGAGGTCAGATGCTAACACTTCAGATGGTATAGTAAGTGACTAGCACTGTATTTTGTTTTTTACTCTCTGATATCTCTTTATGTGTCTGTGCATTTTGTTGGTGCCAGTATATATTTTTGAAGGTTTATTTAGGGAATTAGTGTGCAGCTTTCTTAAATATTGTTGGTGGTGGTAGGGGTGGTAGTGGCACTTAATACAATATGATCACTGTCATGTTGTTTTTTGTAGGACTCTGTTCTACAAAGGATTACACTGCACCAACTGGATGCATATATATGAGTATATATGTATATGTCTATATATATATATATATATATATATATATATATATATATATATATACATATATATATATATATATATATATATATATATATATATATATATATACATCTACATATATGTGTGTGTGTGTGTGTGTGTGTGTGTGTGTATGTGTGTGTATGTGTGTGTCTGCATGTGTGATTTCTCTTCCGTTTGTTGACTAAGACGTACGTCAACATCCTAAAGATAAAGCACTTTACATCGAAAACCAAAACTTTGACTACCTGGTCCCCCACTAATTATATATACTAACTCAGAGATCATACGATCCACAGTGAAAGGGAATATCTCCAACGCAGGAATTGTCAATCTCACACATTTGTTGGCATCAGCAATCTGTATAATCATCAAAATTAGACGATTAAACAGATTTCAATCAAACTCCTTGTGGACCAATTTCAATCAAACTCCTATTGGACCAAAGCAACGGAACCCATATCTATGGCTATTTTATATCTATGTATATATATATATATATATATATATATATATATATATATATATATATCCATATATATATATATATATATATATCCATATATATATATATATATATATATATATATATATATATATATATATGTCAAAGGAAAAAACGTCAAAGACCAATACACGTAAGGTTCAGTTAAGGCACTTTAATTTACTTGCAGCAAGGAGACAAAAGCATGCAAATACAAGGATTTGTCTAACTACTAACAGGAAGTATGTTCATTCTTATACTATTTTACAAGACACGGCCTTCAAAGCTGATGTAATCAAACACAAGTTTCAGTATTGTTCTACAGCAGATGTTACTCAGATTTTCTGCTGACATGACTAGATTTGTGAGAAACCTTTCAGAAAAACAACCTGGCATTGGTGACCATTAATCAGTTTACAAGCATCTATTGTACAGTGTTACATTTCAAGGTACTTTTCTAATACAGATACAAGCAAATGCTGATTGCAGCTCATATTTTCAAGCTGGCTTTGTACTAATTATCTGTAACCTCTACAGCTGTGTATTTTCTCATGGCACAGCGGAACTTCTTGTCTAAGTTTCATACAAGTAGTATTGTTCTATTCATTATTTTCCTAACGCAAGCAGAAATCACCTGCTTCTCAGTAAATTTCCAAGGCACAAGCAAAATTTTAGCTAACAATACAAGGTCAGAAAGCAACTGCAGTTTGTACAGATTTATGCAATATGAAATAGAATAAATGTGTTAACTCTTTTTCAAGCTTCTAAATGCACTAAGCATATTGCTAATACACACATTAATACATATTTTTCTAACAATATATATATATATGTATATATATATATATATATATATATATATATATATATATATATATATATATATATATGAGAATTAGAATTGCTTACCTAGGTCAACAAATTAACAACATCAGTGCCATTGAGCTCAAAAGGCTGACAATGCAAAAATCAAAAAGCAACTGTGTATGTACAAGGAAAATCCTTGTGGCATGCAAACAAAAAAACAAAATAAATGACATCATTTTTTGCACCAGGAAAGTCTTTCTACACCCCTGCTAATTATGTACTAACTCTGTGATCACATAATCTCCAGGAAAAGGAAATATTCCATTACCTGGGGAATGTCTTTCTAGTGCACTTGTCAGCCATCTTCTTATGTCAACCAAATATGGTCGATTAAACAGATGTCGACCACCTAGCATTTCGACCAAATGTACCCCACTCCTTCCATTTTTCCTTTTTATGAACATGACAATTGTCCTGCACAGCAGTTGCACATACTATATGGCTATATAGAGTTTTGCAGCATTCTGTGTCACCTGCCTAGAGAAGCACTAGCATACACAGCTTCATTAACATATGCAATGCTTTGTAGTTCAGATTTCTTGCTCTGTGAGTTCAGGTGTTCTGTTCTGTTCTTTTGAGATTGAACAATATGGCATATGGTAGTTCACTGCCTAGGCATACCTGCACTTTAGTGTCTTGCTTTCACTACACATATATCACCACTTTTACAGTTGTGGCACTGTTCATTTAACTAACTGAAGTGCAGATAGCTGCAGTTAAGTGCTGCATAAGCTAGTTTGGATATGTCATGTTTCTCTGTGTCACCATTAACTGTTGCTTAACTGCACAAGGCTTACACAGAAGTATAGCATACCTATGAATTTTGATGCATAATTTATTTAAATCTGCTGGAGCTCTCAGACATCAAAGATGGCTCAACCTTTCCATAGTCTAAAGGAATGAAGACTCTGAGGCTTGTGCATTGTTGCATATACAAGCTGTAAGATGCTATATTGACTCTTAAAATGCATGTTACATGCTAACAGGGTACATCATCCCATCCAAATGTAGTGCAAGGCTTAGATGCAACTCCAGTGGCATTCTTTGAGGCATTCTTTGAAATCAGTTATGGCAGATGATCTTTCCTACAAAGCACAATCTACAGGAGGGAACCCTTGTGTTAGCGAGGAAGGCTGGCAGCAGGTCAGACCTGCAGTATTTAAATTCCATATTTCAAAAAAAAGGCTAAATATAGGTGTTACACTATGCAAACAAGCTGTCAATGTATATCGGTAGAATTTAATAGTTTGCAATATCTCAACACAAGGGAGATGTCTAATTTTAATGCATAAAAATGAACATGCATGGGAATTTATCTAGTTCTAGTCTCACCACCATGAGTGTTGAGAAAAAAAAATAAAAAACAAAGAAACTCGTGGTCTTAAAATTTTGTTGATGAGCTCAGTCACAATAACTTCCAAAAATCATGAAACCCAGGTAGTGTTCCAAACCAACAAGCTTTTATTCATCACAGACAAGCAATCCTAAGTAACAAAACATCATAAAAGGCTTGTTACTTTGGAACACTACCTGGGTTTCATGATTTTTGGAAATTATTGTGACTGAGCTCATCAAAGAAGTTTAAAGACCACTAGTTTCATCTTTTTTAATTTTAATGCATACTATCAGCAGGACATGTGATAAATATGTCTCAGGGCAAAATGTAATATATTGATAATTCTGTTGGACCAGATTTTGTGAGGCAGACAAAAATTCTGTTTTTTTTTCCCAGTTCTGTCCCTGAGGGGACAGATTCCATGCCTTCCCTGTTAAGTAAATGCAAACATCTCTTCTGTCTGTGTAATACAAAGTCTGTCTGTTGACTTTCTCAGGTCATTCAAAGTCCACTCTTAGAACAATGGTCTGAGACTGGTTAACTAACTCGGAATTTCAAGCAGCTGATTATCTACAAATATAAGGTCTTTTATGTGTATTTCAGGCTCTTGTCTAAATTTCAACTGCCTTGTGAGATGATAATGCAGACATGAATTATATTAATTCCCCTCTGTGCTGCACTGTTAAGAAAAGCAACATGGGGAATGATCTAATCTTAGTATAAACAAGTGCACCTATACTGGTAAATGGTCAGGATTTTTCAGTTAGTACACCAACTTCCAGAATGTAGTCCATTCAGCACCCAAATATAGACCACTGTCCCCTGGCAGTTTACATGTATGCATAAAAAGCCTTTCCAATGATGAAAGACATAAGCAAATGACCAGTTTAGCCAACATGTACTCAAGGAGAAATAGCAATTTAAGAACACTTATTATAACTTAAATAAAACTGTGGAACAGCTACAAGACTTTATTTTAAGTAATGTAAATTCTTGCACAACTCATTGCACAAAATAAATCATTTTAAAAAGTGTGCACAACGGCAAGAAAGATGTACATCTGATTCCACCCTTGATATATAGCAAGGTGTATATTCCCTTTTACTTTTTTAAACATGAGATACATGCGAGAATACAGTCACTAACAACTGCATCAGAAAAAAAAATCAGTCCACCATTTTTAGTCATTTATTTACTAAATAAGCAGGT